>NC_092037.1:79743321-80052204 GCF_003086295.3 Arachis hypogaea
ATTTCATTTAGCTCACTTACCCAAAAAGCCTTACCTTTTATATTCCTTTGTTAGCCAATTTGAGCCTACGCTTAACCCACTTGTTCTTAATTTAGCACATTACAAGCCTAAAGCGGAAAACAATAAATGTCCTTAATTTGGATCTTTGATTAGCTTAGGCTAGTGTGTGTGAGTATTATTAAAGTGTGGGAATCTTGGGACATTGGGTGAATAAAAGGGTGTATTTTGTATTATTATTGGAAATATTGGGAATTGGGTACATTCTCATGTATTGATCAAATGTAAAACCTTATGCATTGAAGTTCTTGCACATAGAAAGAAAAAAAATGAGAAAAACAAAAGAAAAAGAAAAGAAAAAAAACAATATGGAAAAGAAAAAAGAAATAAAAAAAAATAGAAAAAGAAAGAAAAAGAAGAAAAAGAAAGAAATAAAAAAGGGGACAAAATGCCCCAAATCAAAGTATAGTCCAATAAAATCAATGCATAGGTGTTGTGAAATTAAGAAGGAATACATGAGTATGTGAAAGAGTAAAAAATGGGTAGTTAGGTTGGAATTTAATTGTATGGATGTCATAGGTTAGGTGGGAAGTTTAAGCTTATCAAAGATTCAAATTTCAAGCTCACTTGACCAAATATGCATCCTACCTTGACCCTAGCCCCATTACAACCTAAAGAAAAGACCTCATGATACTTGTATGCATGCATGAAATATATGTCGATTGTTAGAAGAAAAACAAATCTTAGAAAGCATGATTAGGAGAGAATTGAGTGAATCAACCCTAAACACTTGAGTGAATAGAGTGCAAATACATCCGGTGAGGGTTTGATGCTCAATTACATGTTTCCACCAATGATCATCTCCTTTCATGCAAGTTTGTAAAAATATTTAATAGCTCAATTCAATTGTGGTTTGGCATGGTTGTTAATACCTTTTGCCCTTGTGCTTATATATGCTTCTTGGGGATTAATTTATTTTGACCAAGCAATTGCATTCATGTAGATAGTTGCATATAGGTAGATTGCATTTAGTTAGTTTTCATTGAATAAATGTTGATCCCTTTGCTTTCTCTTGGTTTAAGCATGAGGACATGCTCGGTTTAAGTGTGGGGAGGTTGACAAACCCCAATGTGACGGTTTATCTTGTATTGATTTTAGGGGATTTTATGACCTTTTACCCACATTTATTCAATAAAATAGCATGGTTTTGTATATTCTCCTTTAATTGTTCTTAAGAGTGAAAACATGCTTTTTAGGACTCAAAATAGCTAAATCTAATTCTCCTTGATTCCATTAGATGCCTTGATATGTTTGTTAAGTGATTTCAGATTTAGGAGGCAAAGATTGGATTAAGGGAATGAAGAAAGAAAGCATGAAAAGTTGGAGAACTCATGAAGAAATGAAAGAACCGGAAAGCTGTCAAGCCGACCTCTTCGCACTTAAACGACCATAACTTAAGCTACAGAGGTCCAAATGATGCGGTTCCAGTTGGGTTAGGAAGCTAACATCCGGGGCTTCGCAACGATATAAGATTCGCCATAGTTGCTACAAGTATGGTGGCACGCACGCGCAAAGTACGCGCACGCGCCGTTGCTGCCATATGGTCCACTTAAAATAAAACGTGGCCAGCGATTTTAGAAGCCTTGTGGGCCCAATCCAACTCATTTATGATGCTATTTAAGCCAAGGATTGAAGGGGAATCAACATACTTTCATACTTTAGATGTTAGTTACCATTAGTCATAGTTTAGTAGTTAGAAGTAGTTTCTAGAGAGAGAAGCTCTCACTTCTCTCTAGAATTAGGATTAGGATTAGGATTAGTTCTTAGATCTAGGTTTTAATCTTTGCTTTCTTCCACTTCTATCTCTCAATTCCTTGTTGCTACATTCATTCTTCTTTCATTCTTTTATTGTAATTTCCTTTATGTTGTTCTTATACTTTGTTGTAGATCTACTATTGTTCCCTCTACATTCTTTCAATTCAATAAGAGGTAATTCATAATAGTTGTTCTTCTTTACTTTTCTATTGTTGATCTCTTGTTTTTGTAGTTGTAGATTCCTTTAATTCTTGCATTTAATAATGTTTACTTTTATTGCACTCTATGTGTTTGTTGAAATGTCTCTTTTAGTTTTAGTGTAGATTTTGTTCCTCTTGGCCTAGGTAGAGTAATTAGTGACACTTGAGTTATCTAATTCCTTTGTTGATTGGTAATTGGAGAGATTGCTAATTGGTTTGGAGTGCACTAAAGCTAGTCTTTCCTTGGGAGTTGGCTAGGACTTGTGGCTCAAGTCAATTCATCCACTTGACTTTCCTTTCTTTAGTAAGGGTTAACTAAGTGGTAGCAATGAACAATACTCATCACAATTGAGAAGGATAACTAGGATAGAACTTCTAGTTCTCATATCTTGCCAAGAGCTTTATAGTTGTTAGTTTATTTTCATTGCCATTTACTTTTCATGCTTCTTATCCAAAAACCCCAAAACAACTCAAACCAATAACAAGACACTTCATTACAATTCCTAGGGAGAACGACCCGAGGTTTGAATACTTCGGTTTATAAATTTAGGGGTTTGTTTTAGTGACAAACAACTTTTTGTACGAAAGGATTATTGCTTGGTTTAGAAACTATACTTCGACGAGATTTTATTTGAGAAATTCTAAACCGTCAAAAAATCAATTCGTCAGCCGTATAAATAGGCTGTTACCACATCCATTAAATGCATATGCAGTTTATGATATGCAGATAAATTGACCAAATAACGCAAAGTTATCGCATCCACTACAGGGGAATACGTTTCTTCATAATCTATACCGGGCCTTTGTGAAAAACCTTGTGCCACAAGTCGGGCTTTATAGCGCACAACTTCATTTTTCTCATTTCGTTTTCTCACAAATACCCACTTATATCCAACAGGTTTTACATCTTCAGGTGTACGGACTACAGGTCCAAAGACTTCACGTTTTGCAAGTGAGTCTAATTCAGCCTTCATGGCTGCTTCCCATTTTGGCCAATCATTTCTTTGTCGACATTCTTCGACTGATCTTGGCTCAAGATCCTTACTTTCATGCATGATACCTGATGCCACATTATATGCAAATATGTCATTGACAATTGTCTTATTTCGGTCCCATTTTTCTCCTGTAAAGACATAATTTATCGAGATCTCGTCATTTTCACAATTTTCAGGTACCTGAACGTCTTCTGGCGTTATATTAGAATTCTGGACAACTGCCGGTGTCTTTACTATGTCTTTTTCAACAGGAATCGTATTTACCTCTTTTCTCTTTCGAGGATTTTTATCTTTGGAACCAACAGGCCTGCCACGCTTCTGGCGTGTATTTGCTTCCGTGGCTATTTGTCCTACTGGGACATCAATTCGAATTGGGGCATTTTCCGCCCTGCCACGCTTCTGGCGTGAATTTGCTTCAGTGGCTACTTGTCCTACTGGGACGTCAATTCGAATTGAGGCATTTTCCGCTGGTATGTAAGATTTGGTTATCCTCTTTGTATCGGAAAATGCATCAGGCAATTCATTTGCTATTCTTTGCAAATGTATAATCTTTTGAACTTCTAGTTCACATTGCCCTGATCGAGGATCTAAATGCATCAACGATGATGCATTCGAATTTAGTTCCTTTTCAGGAAGCTTATTCTCTCCCCCTAATGTTGGAAATTTTGATTCATCAAAATGACAATCCGCAAACCGGGCTTTAAACACATCACCAGTTTATATCTCAAGATACCTCACTATAGAGGGAGAATCATATCCAACATATATCCCCAATTTTCTTTGGGGTCCCATTTTGGTGCGATTAGGTGGTGCAATGGGAACATATATTGCACACCCAAATATTCTTAAATGGGAAACATTTGGCTGCTGGCCAAAAGCTAATTGTATAGGAGAGAATTGATGATAACTCGTTGGCCTCAAACGAATAAGTGCTACGGCATGTAAAATAGCATGCCCCCAAACCGAGGTTGGGAGATTTGTTCTCATAAGCAAGGGTCTAGCAATTAATTGGAGGCGCTTAATAAGTGATTCTGCTAACCCATTTTGTGTGTGAACATAAGCTACTGGATGTTCAACACTTATTCCATTAGCCATACAATAAGCATCAAAAGCTTGGGAAGTAAATTCACCAGCATTATCAAGACGAATTGCTTTAATTGGATTTTCTGGAAATTGTGCTTTTAATCGAATAATTTGAGCCAGTAATCTCGCAAACGCCAGGTTGCGAGAAGATAATAAGCACACATGTGACCATCTCGAAGATGCGTCTATGAGGACCATAAAATATCTAAAAGATCCACATGGTGGATGAATAGGTCCACATATATCACCTTGAATCCTTTCTAGGAATTCAGGGGACTCAAATCCAATCTTTACTGGTGATGGCCTTAAAATTAACTTTCCTTGAAAACATGCAGCACAACAAAATTCACTAGTTTTAAGAATCTTCTGGTTCTTTAGTGAATGTCCATGAGAATTTTCAATAATTCTCCTCATCATGGTTGTTCCCGGATGACCCAAACGGTCGTGCCAAGTTATGAATTCATTTGGGCTAGTAAACTTCTGGTTTACAGTGGCATGTGATTCAATTGCACTAATCTTGGTATAATACAACCCAGATGAAAGAGAGGGTAATTTTTCTAATATAACTTTCTTATTTGAATCATGAGTTGTGATACATAAATACTCATGATTTCCCTCATTCATCGTCTCAACATGATATCCATTTCGGCGAATATCTTTGAAACTCAACAAGTTCCTCAGAGACTTGGTAGATAATAGTGCATTATTTATTATAAATTTTGTTCCTCCAGGAAACAAAATTACAGCTCTTCCGGAGCCTTCTATCACATTGCCTGAGCCAATAATAGTATTAACATATTCCTCTTTTGGCACAAGATGGGTAAAATATATATCACTTTTGAGAATAGTGTGCGAACTTGCACTATCCGCAAGGCATACATCTTCATTACATATCCTTGCCATTCTTCAAAAACAAATAATAAAATGAGTAATATGCACAGTTAAATTGAATACTTGATCAGAATTATTTTTCTAAAAAACACTGTACATAAGATAATGTCATATACTGAAATTTTATTTTAAAATTTGACACATTTAATAATTTCAAAATTCATATTAATATTTCATTATTTATGTACATCACATAAAACTTAACAATAAGTTCTTTACATTATTTATTTACATATATACTTCACAATCCCACATATTAAACTATTCCATCATTGATCAAATGACCAATATTTCCTTCAGGGTCCTCAAAGAAATCAGATACATCATAATGAGTGGTGGAGTTCTCAGCATCATTTGAAACAAAATTTGTTTCCTTTCCTTTGTCGTTCTTTTTCAAAGATGCCTGGTAAAGATCGACTAGGTGCCTTGGGGTACGACAGGTACGTGACCAATGGCCCTTTCCACCACAGCGGAAACACTTCTCCTCGGTTGATTTATTCTGCCCAATATTCCTTTCTTTATCCCACTTCTGGTGAGATCCTCTCTTTTGAACATAATTCTTTTTCTTTCCATAATTTTTCTTGTTATTAAAAGCTTGCCGTTTACCTCTTCTGGGGTAATGATTTGCCGCATTTACTTCAGGAAATGGGGCGGCGCCAGCTGGGCGCGCTTCATGATTTTTCAATAACAACTCATTGTTGCATTCGGCAACAAGAAGGCAAGAAATTAACTCAGAATTTTTTTAAACCCTTTCTCTCGATACTGCTGCTGCAGGAGCACATTCGAGGCATGGAAGGTTGAGAAAGTTTTCTCCAACATATCATGATCAGTTATTTTTTTCCCACACAATTTCATTCGTGAGGTGATTCGAAACATTGCAGAATTATATTCATTTATAGATTTAAAATCTTGTAAACGCAAATGCGTCCATTCATATCGGGCCTGAGGAAGTATCACCATTTTCTGATGATTATACCTTTCTTTAAGGTCTTTCCAAAGATCTGCAGGATCTTTTAATGTAAGATATTCATTTTTCAATCCCTCGTCAAGATGACGACGAAGAAAAAACATGGCTTTGGCTTTATCCTTCTGGGATGCATTATTTTCAGCCTTAATGGTATCTCCAAGATCCATTGAATCAAGATGGATTTCAGCATCTAATATCCATGATAAATAATTGTTTCCAGATATATCAAGAGCATTGAATTCAAGATGAGAGAGCTTTGACATAATGAAAATATTACCTGAGTCTTCCTAAAAATTTGATCAGAGTCTCGTGCTGATAACGTGTTGTAAAATAAAGGATATATAAAATAAAGATGTATAAATAGAAGACTCTATTATTAATATAATTAGCTCAATAATTTATATATATATAATAATATTATATGTTGTATTGTGTATATATATACAAAGATAAGAAAAAGTATTAAAAATAAAGAGAGAGATTTGCATTTGATACTATCTCAATATAATAAAGATGGTTAATATTGCTATTAATATTATATGTAAAGAGTAATAGAAAATAGAATTTAAAATACTTATAAAATAAAAGAAGAGAAAGAATTGTAATAGAAATATAAGGAGAAGAGTATTTGATTGTAACATAAAGAGGGAATAGATTTCTTATTACTTATCACAATATAATAGAAACTTATATATTTACTACTTTTATATATTAGAAGCGTATTAAGGGTAGGAGAAAGTATAAAGAGAGGAAGAGGATTTTTCATTGCTGTATCTCAAGACTCGTACAACACCCCCTATTTATACATGCATGGGGTCTTTATTTTCAACATGCATTTAATCTTCATTCTCTTTTGAAAATATAAGTTTTACATGGGAATGGGCATCCACGTTGCTTGTTCTTATCACAACAAATATTATATATTTTATTTATTTTTTTTGTTTTTAATTGTTTTGATGGATGATGTACAGTACCTTAATACTACTTGGTTATTAGCAATATAAATAGAAACTAACAAAATAAAAACAAACAATTAAAAAAATGAGCTTCCGAGAAAAATGCTTTCAAATGGATGAGTGTCATCTATTTTGGCAAACACCATCTGTTTTTGGGTGCTTTCGTCGCTCATGATAACGTGGGCAAACCCATAATCACTAATCTCTATTCACTCTCTCCCTCCAAGCAGAAAATTGCTGTCGTTAACGTCATGCCATCAATATTAATGGTCTCTCTGCTTGGATCCCTACAAATGCACAACTCTTTTCCCCCTTAGACATTTTTTGTTTGTCATAATTTTTGCTGCTGGTCATAGTGGTCGCCGCCACCGTTTCTCGGTTTGGTTTCTGACCCATTACCTATTCTTCACCTAATGGGTCAGCAAACCCACCAAGACTCCTACCCGGGTTCTCTTCCTTCCGCCTTGTCTGTTAATGAAATTCATTACCATCACCATCACCACCATCACCATCACCACTCCCATATTGGAATTGGCCAAATTTCCCAACTTGGGCAAGATTTGGAGGCTTCCAATCTTGACCAAAATCTTGACCCAAACCAATTTGAGCTTCCTGAAAAGGAAGACAATGGCCTACCGTCGCCTTTTATGAAGCTTGAGGGCTTGAGCCAAGATGACATAAGAGAATCTGCCTATGAAATTTTTTTCACGGCATGCCGGTCATCCCCGGGATTTGGTGGTCGGCACGTGCTCTCAATTTATGCCAGCCTCCAAGAGAATGAGGCAAAGGCGAGCCATGTGGTGATGTCTCCAACGAGTAAGGTGAAGCGGGCGCTAGGATTGAAAATGATAAAGAAGTCACCGTCTAGGAGAATGGTGTCTGGTGGCGTTGCTGGAATCGCAGCGTCATCGTCCCCCAAAAACGGATCTAATAGTCCTATGGTGAACCACAATATGCTTCGGCCGCGGCGGCCAATGACATCAGCAGAGATTATGAGACAACAAATGAGAGTGACTGAGCACAATGACTATCGATTGAGGAAAACTTTGACAAGAACCCTCGTTGGCCAAGTATGTAAACATGCATCAACATAACTAACATTAGTAATGTTATCACTTTTTTAAACAATTGTGAAAATTACAAAATTGTTTTTGTTATAGTTTCTAAATAAATGTGATTTAATGAGAAGCTAAGGTAAGGAGTTAGAAAACTTTGAATTAAATCCAACATGTGTAATGATGTTAATTAGAGATAGATTACAGAGTATTTGATTTTCTTTTTGTCTGGTACTTGTGCTGAATTGTCAATAAAGGTATCGTTAAAATTTTTTATTAATTTCAGTTGGAATCTAGTTAATTTGTATTTTTATTATTAATTGAGAATTATTTTATGAAAGTCTATTTTTTAATGTATTTGTTATGTATTTATTGAAACAAAAGTTTTAAATTTTTTACTAATATTGTCCTATTTTTTAAATTTGTTATCCATTTTTTTTTGAAAATGGAAAGTTGGAGTTTTTAATATTGTTGTTATGCATTTATTAAAATAAAATTTAAAAACTTTTACAAATAATAATTTTAATATGCATCTTATTCATTAAGTTAAAACACATAATAGCTAAACCATTTTAATGTTACAAATTGATATTTGACTTGTAACTTCCTTTTAGATTTGTTTAATGCAATTTTAATGTTTTACCTTTTGATTTGATCTCATCTCCCGTAATATTTTTCTTTTTTTTAAGAAACTATCACGAAACAACAAATTCTAAATCTATTTTTGTTTTCTCTTTTGGCAAGAATGCTATATATATTATATACTTAGCACAAAATATTTTTAGGCATTCAACACGATAAAGTAAAGATATTATATTTCTCTTACTCTTTTTCTCTCTCCTCAACATGCATGTTATTTTATTTTTAACAATTGATGGATGAAAAATAACTTGTTTCTAGAAACTAGAAAGATCAATTATCTCACAAATAATGAACCCCGTCCCGTAACATTATATATATATATATATATATATGTAACCATGTGCATTCTAGTCTCTATTGATTTTAATTTTGTTGTGTATTTTGGTTCATATCATAGTGAATCATAATAATGATCACTAATTATTAGCCTTTTTTTGTTCTTCAAATTTATCCTCATCCCAAAATGGTCTAATTATTTCAAATTATTTAAATAATATAGGCGGGAAAAAGAGCAGACACTATAATTCTCCCTTTAGAACTTTTGCGCCATGTAAAGCCATCAGAGTTCAGTGATTCCACTGAGTACCACATGTGGCAAAGAAGGCAACTCAAGATCCTAGAATTAGGTCTACTCCAACACCCTTCTGTTTATGTAGAAAAGACCAACATATTTGCAATGCGTCTTAGGGATATCATACGCAATAGCGAGTCCAAACCAATAGACATTGGAAAGAATTCAGACACATTAAGAACACTTTCAAATTCAGTTGTATCATTGGCATGGAGAGGCCCCAATGGTGCACCTGCTGATGTTTGCCATTGGGTCGATGGCTTCCCTCTCAACGTTCACCTCTACAATTCTCTTCTTCAAGCCATATTCGATATAAGGGATGAGACTTTGGTTCTCGATGAGGTTGATGAGTTACTTGAACTAATGAAGAAAACATGGCCCATTCTAGGGATAAATAAGGCAATTCACAATGTATGTTTCACTTGGGTACTGTTTCAGCAGTTTGTAGTAACAGGGGAGGTAGAATCTGATCTTCTTTGTGCTTCACATGCTATGTTGGGTGAAGTGAACACTGATGCCAAGAAGGAGAAGGACTCTTTGTATATCAAGTTATTGACATCAGTGATGAGTGCAATGCAGAGTTGGTCGGAGAGGAGGCTACTTAACTACCATAACCATTTCGAGCGAGGGATGCTTAGCCAGATAGAGAACCTCCTTCCTATGGTTTTGTCAGTTTCAAAGGTTTTGGGTGAAGATCAGATCATATCTTATGGAGAAAGAGGGGAGAAGGCTGACAAAACCATAGTGGATATGTCTGGTGATCGGATTGAGTCTTGTATTCGATCTTCCGTGAGAAGCGCATTTCAAAAGGTTTGTATTTAGTCCATGTTATCATGTTGTAATTGTTCTTTCCAGTGTTTTAGCCATTCATTAATATACCATTTGTTTATTTCCTATAAAGATTCTTGAAGAAGTAAATACCAAGACTATTGAGACCGAAATAAAGGCTGATTTAAGTGATATTCTACTTCGTTTGGCTCAAGAGACAGAAGCATTAGCATTGAAGGAAAGGGAAACTTATACTCCAACGCTAAAGAAATGGCTCCCAACGGCTGGTGCAATAGCGGCATTGACGTTGCACGACTGCTACGGGCAATTGTTGAAGCAATATCTAAATGAGGTGAATGCATTAAATTCTGAGACTGTCAGGGTGTTGCTGAGGGCTGGTAAGTTAGAAAAGACTTTGGTCCAAATGATGGTTGAAGGTTCCCTTGAGGGAGAAGAAAAGGCAAAAGCAATAGTAAAAGAGATGATGCTTTATGAAGTTGATACAATCATATGGAACCTATTGAGAAAATGGATACATGAATCGTTGCACAAGGGCAAAGAGGCTTTGCAAAATGCAAAGGAAACAGAGGTAACTTTTGGCTTTATCATTTTGTTCATTAAAAGATTAATTATCGAATTTATTTTTAAAGATTACATGTTTTTTAGATAATCTTTGATGTGTTTTTTTTTATTTTCTTTAATTTCTCCTCTATTATAGACATGGAATCCAAAGTCCAAAGCAGAGCCGATTGCACAATCTGCTGTAGAGCTAGTGAAATTGGCCAAGACTATTATGGAGCAATTTTTCGAGATACCAATTGGAATTACTGAAGATATAGTTCAAGAACTTGCCAATGGACTAGAAAATCTCTTCCAAGACTATATCATGTTTGTTTCAGCATGTGGTAAGCACTTTGAACATACATCAAGCTTAAGGTGTTTATTTTATAGAGTATAATTAATCTGTATCTAAGAAAGGTTTGACGACTTTGTAGAGGTATGATCTTTTCAATTTGCTTGCATTCTAATTTGATAATTAAAAGATAGCTTAATTCTCCGGATGTCCCTACAATTTTCCTTAATTTCTGAATAAGTTTTTATAATTTAAAAATGTTTGTAATTGAGTCCTCGAATTTTCATTCAATTTAAAAACGCTTTTGCTTTCCAGGTACAAAACAAAGCTATGTTCCCGTGATTCCCTCACTGACAAGATGCAACCGAAATTCAAAGTTGAGTATGTTCTTGAAGAAAGGATGTCAATGCGGTGGTGGTGGTTCATCGGAGGCAGATCACATAAGTAATGTAACAAAAGAAGGTCATAATCCTAGGCCATCCACTAGTCGTGGCACACAACGCCTCTACATTCGTCTCAACACCTTATTCTATCTCCTGACCCATATCAACTCCCTTGAGAAAACACTCTCTCAAAACCCTGTTGTACTTCCTTCAACTCGCCATCCTTATGGAAACCGTCGCAGGAGTTACAACAATGGTTCTTATTTCGAGAAAGTACTTTCCTCCCTTCCAACAGCATGCCAATATGTGGCAGAAGTGGCTGCCTACCGTCTCATATTCCTTGACTCCGACTCAGTTTTCTATGAGAGCCTCTATGTTGGCGATGCAGCCAATGCTAGGATTAGGCCTGCATTGAGAACCATGAAGCAAAACATCACACTGATGACCACGCTTCTAACAGATAAAGCTCAATCATTAGCATTGAAAGAAGTCATGAAGGCATCCTTCGAAGCATTCCTAATGGTCTTGCTTGCTGGTGGGAACTCAAGGGCATTTACTAAATCAGATTACCACATTGTGAGCGAGGATTTTGAGAGCTTGAATCGTGTTTTCTGCTTGTGTGGAGAAGGACTAATAGCAGAAAGTGTGATGGACACAGAGGCTGCAATAGTTGAAGGTATTATAGCATTGATGGGCCAAAGTACTGAGCAATTAATTGATGATTTCAATATTGCATCATGTGAAACAAGTGTGGTAGGTGTTAATGACCATGGCTATAAGTCACAAGTGCCGCCTACTACAACAAGGTGGCATAAATCAGACCCAAACACAATATTGAGGGTCTTGTGCCATAGAAATGATAGAACTGCAAACCTTTTCTTGAAGAGGACATTTCAATTACCAAAGAGGAGGTCATAGAGAAAAGGAGGCTAGGTTGTATCTCTTCTCGTAGTTAATTCAAAAGATCCCAATTTTCAATGCATATTTTGAACACACTCGTACTTTTTTACCATGATGCACTATTGGGGGAGGGAGCAGATTGTATTTGAAAGCACAAAATGATGTCAAATGGAGCAAATTGAAAGCAACAAAATATGTGCTAAACTGTATTATTACTGTAACATATTTTTTTATTCTTTTGGGAGAAAAAAAGGGACAAGGGAAATTACCACTATGTTTGTTTTAGTGTAGTTTGTTAATAATGTTGGTTAGAGTCTAAAAGTAGCTTGTAGCTGGGTTTTTTAGCCAGTGTCCAGTGGGTATATATGCTACTATTAATCTACACTGCAAATTACAGAAAATGAACATATAGGCCAGCGCAGACTTTTCTTGAAATTTCTACATATTATGTTTTGCCAAGTACATAGATCAAAATAAGTAACAACTAACCAATTTTAGGCAAACAAAAAGCCAAAAGGTATATTAATCATTGTTCTGAAAACCGAACCGGACTGGCCGGTTCAACCGGATTAACCGGGAACCGGTCATCTAACCGGTTCGATTGAGGTGTAAAACCGTCTGGCAGAAAACCGGTAAAAAAAAGGTCGAACCGGCGGTTAATCGGTGAACCGTTTGAACCGAACGGTTTTTTTCCGATTTTCAATTTAAAAAAAAAAAGAAAAAATTTAAAAAATATATAAATCCTTTACCCTTCTCCGTTTTCTCTCTCTCACTCACGCACAAGACCCACCCCCCTCCTCACTCTCTCCACTCCACGGAACCCTAGTCCCCTTTTCATTCGCCCTCCCAGCCAACAACAGCAGAAGCCACCGTCCAATGCCCAACGCCGTCGTCGCCGACGAACTCGTATCCTCAGCCAGCGTCCAGCCTCGTCGTCGCCGATCCTCTTCTCCTGGATCCCATGCTTCTCCTCGCGTCGCTAGGTCTCATCGCGGAACGGATAGAGGGTGCTGTCGCCGCCAGGTGGAACTGACCGTGGTGGCATCAAGAATCGTCGCCTGTGGAAGGTGAAGGTATACTCGTCGCTGTCATCGTTTCTCTTCCCCTCGCTGTCGTCTCTCTGTCGCTGTCGAGCCCTCTCTCTGTCTTCGTCGTCGTTGGCCACCCTGAAATCGTGTCTCCGTCGATCCCCTTCTCTCGCGCGTCAAGCTTGTCTTCAATCCCTCTGTTCCTGAGCTCACTTCCCCTCTTCCATCGCCATCACTTGGATTCCTCCTTCGCTGCCGGTCTTCAATTTAATTTTGCTTGTTTTTGTAATTACATTTGGGTTCTGATTTCTGATTCTAAGTTTACTGATTTCTTCTTAGCTTGAGTTTATGAATTTCTGAGTTTGTAAGCAGATTCCTGCCCTGCTTCAATTTTCAATTTTGGGAGTTAATTGCTATTTTTTTGGATTTGATCATGTTGATTGTTGCTTGTTTGTCTGGGTTAATTGTTGTGCTTCATTGCTGTCTTCTGCATTTAATTTCTGTTGATTGTTGCTGTCTTTTGCTTTTTAGCTTTTAATTTTGTTAATTAAATGAATTAATCAAGTTTTTTTATTCTATTTTTGTTTTGTTTTTAATTTGTTATTGCAATTGAATTTCATAATTTGATTGTTTGATTTAATAATATTTTTATAATTCTGTCTGTTTGTTCAAATTATGATTATGTATGTTCAAAATTTAAATTATGATTATGTTTGCAAATTCAATGGTTAGTGGTTATTACTGTGTTTCAAATTCAATTGTTTGTTATTTTTTATTATTAGGTTATAGATTGAAATTTTAAATTTTAAATTTTATTAGGTTAAATTTTATTGAAATTTAAATATTTAAAATTATATATTAAAATTTTAATAATTTTATTTAATATTTAATTAAACCGGTTGAACCCCGGTTGAACCCCGGTCGAACCATTAAACCAGTAAACCAGTCACCTCACCGGTTTATTGACCGGTCCGGTTCTCGCAACCTTGATATTAATTTTAAATTATTCTTTGATATCTTTCTAAATACCGAATAACGTATAAAAAATTAAAAATAATGAAAATGATGGATGAATAAGTAATTTTAAAAACTAAATTCAACCAAGTTAGACAATAAATAATTGGCCTAAGACCTAGCTCACATGCCACTATTCATAAAGTTCTCTTCAGGTTCACAATAGGTTTTTACAAAGCCTTCTCTTTTTAACATTTATAAAAATCATTACTCAAATCCCATCAATTTGCAAATTTTCCCCCTAAAAAATTGATGGTTATAGTTCAAATCAAATAGATCAAGGTCGATTGCATCGTTTTATTAAAACAAATCAAAAGAAACGGGTTTGGATCTTGGTTAAGTCTCATAGATTTTACTTATTATGTTTAGATTTTACTTATTATGTTTCCTTTTTGTTTATTTATAATTTTACAAATAATATTTTTCTTTCTTTGTTTTTACTTGGAAAATTTCTTTATTTTTATACAATAATTTATGTGGTTTTGTTAGGTTTGAATTGGATGCAATTTTATGATCAGTTCAATCATTTACAAATAAAAGTAGTTCAAATCAAATAAGTCGAGGTCAGTTGCTTCCTCAATTTCTATGTAACGACTCAAATAGAAATAGTTTAGATCTTGGTTAAATGTGATTTGTTGTTGTTTACGACACTTTTTTGCATAAATTTAGAGCTACTATAATTACTTTTTTGCATGAATTTAGAGCTACTATAATTTTTTTTGTGCTTGCTTGAACTTATTTATGTATTTTTATATAATAAATTATGTATTTTTGTTCTATTTGAATTTGATGTCAATTTTTTATTAGTTCTTCATTTGTTTGTGTAAAATTCCATGCAAGAGAAGATCAAGTTCTCATTGGACTCTGCTGTGTGAGTCTAAGAATGAAGGAGAAATCAAGTTAGAAAAAAAAAAAGGGAAGTTGAGAATGGAAGAATTGTGTTCACAAAAGATGAAGAGTTGAGAGAGAAGAGAGAAGAAATGAGAATAAGCATTGTGCAATTCTCTAATCGATGCAAAAGTTGCTTGCAGAAGAGTTTCACAAGCTATTTATACATATATTTACATGTGCAGTAAGCTAACTACAATTAACTATAATTATTAACTAATTTGCCAGTTGACACTAATAATTACTTTCGAAATTCAACATTTGTTTTTCTTGTTAAGTTACAGCTTCTCTCAAACTAGGGCTATGAATGTCTAAGACTCCTAGTTTGGAAATATTGGTAGCAAAGGGGCTAGGTGCCAAAGCTTTGGTAAGGAAGTAAGCCAAATGGTTTGGGGAGGATACTGACATTAGGTGGGTGAAGCCAGAGAGGTGTTGATTGCGTGCAGTGTGACAGTCTATTTCTATATGTTTGGTTCTCTCATGAAAGACAGAATTTGTTGTAATGTGAATAACAGATCTGTTGTCAAAAAACAATGTAATAGGTTCTGCGATTGGCATTCCTAAGTCCTGCATAATGTAAGATAACCATTGAGCTTGGCAAGTTGCAAGAGCTAACACGCAATATTTTAGTTTTGAGGATGATATGGAAATAGTGTTTTGTTTCTTGCTTTTCCAACTAATTAATTATCTTCCAAGATAAAAACAATGCCCAGTGATGGATCATTGAGAGTCAGCACAGGTTTCCTAATCCGCATTTGAAAAACTATGACTTTGAGATCTTTGTCTGCTACAAAAAAAAAAGACCAACTGATGGGCATCCCTTCAAATATCTCAATACTTTCTAAGTTGCTTGCATATGAACATCGGTGGGACAAAAGATGAATTGGTTGAGCCTCCCTATAGCATTGGCTATATCTGTTCTGGTGTTAGTTAAGTAGAGGATCCTTCCAACTAATTGCATGTATTGGGTTTTATCTTCTAGTGTTGTACCATTTTCTCAAGACAATTTAGAGGTAGAGGTATAGTCCATGGATGTGCTGTCTGACTTGCACCTTAAAAAAGATGATCGTTGATAATGTCAAGTGCATATTTATGCTGGCACAAGTGAATTCCTTTTGAGGATCTTGCCACTTCCATACCCAGAAAGTACTTGAGGTCACCCAGGTCTTTAATCTTGAATTTCTGGTCGAGCAATCTTTTGATAGATTCAATCTCACTAAGATTATTGCCGGTTAAGACTAAATCATCAACATAGACCATGATGATGGTGACACTTTGAGCTGTGGCTTTGGTGTATAAGTAGTAATCTGATTCTGATTTGTTGAAGCCAGCTGAGTTTAGAGTTTCTATTAATTTTAGATTCCATTTTCTACTCGCCTACCATAATCGACAGAGAGACTTTTCAAATTTGCAAACTAAATTCGAACCATCATTTAGATATTGCAGACCTGGTGGCAGCTTCATATAGACTTCTTCATTGAGATCTCCATGCAGAAAATCTGTCTTTATATCCAACTGTTTGATATGCCATTGCTTAGCCACTCCTAAAGCCAATACAACTCTCAGTGTTGTCATGCAAACCACTGGACTAAATGTGTTAATGAAATCCACTCCTTCAATCTGAGTGAAGCCTTTGGCCACTAACCTAGCCTTGTAGCGATCAATAGTCCCAACAGGGTTGAATTTGATACGGAACACCCAATTGTAGCCTATGGCTCCTTGCCAAGAGGAAGTTTTATGACTTGCCAAGTTCAATTTTTCTCCAACGGCTCTCAATTCACTTTGGATTGCTTCTCTCTAGTAAAGGTGAACAGCAGCTTCCTCACAGTCTTTAGGAACAACGTTGGTAGTGACGGCCAAAGAAAAAGCTTTGTATTTTGGACTAAGTCCATCGTAAGAAATATGTTATGAGATTGGGTACCTACCAGGAGCATTAGAAGTGGAAACAGTGCTATTTATCTCACAATGGTAGTCCTTTAAGTAGGTTGGCATTCATTTGACCCTAGAAGATTTTCTAAGTGCAATCTGGTCATTATTATTTTTATTGGATGTGAGTGATGCATGTAATAGATAAGTATTAATGTTGTTATCTGGTATGTATGCATGAGTGTGTGATAGGGCATAAAAGTTCTGAACAAGGGTGATCCTTATTCTATATATACTAATCTAATGACTAAGAATTACATAAGAAGGGTAAAACAGTCTTTTAGTGCTAAAATTCATTTCTGAGGCCCACTTGGTGAGTGTTTTGGCCGAGCTTGATTGAGATCCACGTGCTAGGAGGCCTCTAGGGCGTTGAACGCTGGCTAGGGGCTCCTTCTTGGGCATTGGACACTGGTCTCTTCTTCTTTGGGTGTTGGACGCTAGAATAGAACAGGAGGCTGGCGTGGAATGCCAGTTTTGGGCCTTCAATTCTGAAGTAAAGTATAAACTATTATATATTTCTGAAAAAGCTCTGGATGTTAGCTTTCTATAGCTGTTGAGAATGTTCCATTTGGACTTCTGTAGCTCCTTAACATCTCTTTCGAGTGCAAGGAGGTCAGATCCAGATAGCATCTGCAGTACTTTCTCTGCCTCTGAATCAGACTTTTGCTCCAGCTCCTCAATTTCAGCCAGAAAATACCTGAAATTGCACAAAAACACACAAAATCAAAGTAGAATCCAAAAATGTAAATTTTACACTAAAACCTTTGAAAACTCAATAAAACTTAAACAAAATATGCTAAAAACTATATGAAAATGATGCCAAAAAGCGTTAAAATATCCGCTCATCAATGAGCTTAGAGCTGGTGATTAGGTTTTGGAAATCTTGTAGATGAGATTAGTGTAAGTTAACTTGTGGGTTATTTTATTGATGAGGAGCTGAGAAATGAAGAAAATTGAGCAATCTCTTACATGCTTGTTTTGTGAACTTGAAAGAACTCAAGGATTGAGGATGATTAAGATGAGATGAGAACTTGATAGTGAGCAGGGCACTATATCCCTGGAATGCTGAGAACTCAAGAGTTAAGAATGAATTAACACGAGAAAAATGATGATGATTGATAAAAGTCTGAGTTTGATGAACTTATTGAGTGTGAGCAGTAATCACTGAATGATGATATTATGATATGCGATTAATTGGTAAGTCGCTATGCGCCAAGCAAGGATGGTGGTTTAATCCCGCTTGTCAAGGTAACGGCACTGGCATAGGGGCTGTGGGGGGGGTATCCCGCCTACATTCCGATGTGAGGGTTGAGGTATTATCCCACTCGCATAACCTTTCTTGCCATAAGAGTGAGTCAGATACTATATCCCAGGATAGAGAAAGTAAGCAGGGAACTATATCCCAGTATTGCACATTAAAGTTAGCAGGCCACTATGTCCCAAGAGTGCACACAGTGAGCCAGACGCTATATCTCAGGAACTTAGCAGAAAGGCAACATCCGAAAGGATATGTCGGGTTGGCAACTTTGAACCAACAAGTGATATTACAAGCTAAAATAGGATAGGCATTCATCATATGCATCTTCTACATGCTTGTTTGCTATGATTGTTTGAGTTATACCTTATTAAATAATATGCTTCATTGCTACTTGATCTACCTGTTGTACATGTATATTAATTGTGCGTTACTTGTCTGCATCTATTTGTATTTTCTACTGGGATTGAGGAGGATCGGTAGGCAGTGACGATGGGATCAGATGTATGGTAGGTTGGTGAAGGCTGTGGTACAATGGTGACTGTTAAGATATAAATCCCTTGAATTAGATTACCCTTAATGGCAACTCACGAATGAGGCCGGACATGTATTCGAAGAGAGAATGAACCCCCGTCGACAGACAATCATGCTAAATTCATGGCAGCGATGACTAACTTGGTTAACACGATACAAGCAAGCGTTATTGCAACTACTCATGCTATAGAACGGATAGGGCAACCAACCAGAAACAAAAATGAAGATGGGACTTGGAACAACTTAGGTGGAGTCCTGATGACGTTAGCTTCTTTCTTGAAGGTTAACTCGCCGACTTTGAAGGGAATGAAAAATCCTACTGAAGCAGACAACTGGTTCCAAGCTTTGGAGCGGGCAATGTAGACTCAGCATGTCCCAGATACTCAATTCATGGAGTTCGTGGCTTATCAACTGATGGGAAAAGCTCAGCACTGGTGGTAGAGAGAGTGCCAACTGATGCAACTACTAAATGAGGACATTCCATGGGAGTTATTTCAAACTATTTTCTACAAGAAGTACTTTCCAAAGTCTATGAGGGAAGCCAGCGAATTGAAACTCATGCAGCTAAAGCAAGGGTTCATGACTGTAGCAGAGTATACTAGCAAGTTCAAAAAACTATGTAAGTTTTCAAGGATTTGTCAGGGTGCTCCTGAGTCCTCTGAGAGCTGGAAATGTATCAAGTACCAAGGAGGACTTAAGGATGGTAGCATGACTCCTATGGCTCCATTGGAGATAAGGAGAATCTTTGAACTAGTGAACAAAGCAAGAGTTATGGAGGAATGTGCCAAGAAGACAGCTTTGGCAAGAGATTCTCGTGGTTGTACCAGTATCCAGGATCGTGGGAAGTATTTTCCTCAAAGGGGACAAAACTTCAAAAAGGGTGGACATGCCTCTCAGCGTTCTCAAGGTAACTTGAAAGGGACCAATTGTGACCAGTATCCCCTAGCGAAAGGGAGAGGTGTGTGCTATTCTTGTGGGCTGCCTGGACATATAGCCAACAATTGCCCTCGTAGAAGAAAGCAAAATGCAGATCGATTTCAACAGCAAGGTTAAGGTAATTGCGAAGATGATAACTAAACTCTAATTACCATAAATGATACGAATTCACTATGTTTATTCATGGCTTATGGCAGAGATGAGAATTTAGGACCGAGAGTGCCAAAACTTAGAACTGAACTAAATTGTGCCACGTAGAGTACTACCATTAGAGCTAGTAGAGTATTGGGATAACATTGGGTAGATGGTGAATTGTTAAGTGTTGAGGCAGTTAGAAATGGAGATAAACAAGTGAGCATGACTAAGGCTTGAATTTGGCTGGGTTTGACATTGATTTACATTTGAGTTTAGTTATGATAACCGGAATTCATTAGTTGTTTATTATGTCAAGTTATGGTTTTGTACTTAAGGATGAATAACCTGAGTAGGTACCCTGATTTATGTTGAGGTCCTGCGTAATATATTTATGGAGATTGAGGATTTTAATGAGATTTTGATTTAAGCATAGAGAATACTCTAAGGCCCTAAATTGAAATAGGAGTCTTAGGATGAACTTAGGCATTATTTGGGATAACTGGATTTTTAGTGGCTGAAAATCAGAGTGACGCAGTGGAGGCTTGCGAGAGCGTTGACATAAGATAATGGTAATGAGGAGTAGTATGAGGTGATTAGAAATATCTTAGGCTTGAATACTCAAAGGGTTTAGTCGGTTAATGTAAATGATGGTTTCTAGGTAATTGAGTTTGATTGTGGCTGCGAGATTAGATTGATCTCGAACTAGTTATGGAAATGAGTGTAGGTGTGTAATTGGATTTGGGTGATAAGTGAGTGCAAAAATGTTGTGTTTGAAGGATAAATATTATGATAATTGATTATGTCGATTTTTGGGTTTTAGGTTGGAATTGATAACGATTGGTTTTGAATGGAACACTTGAAAAGTTGAGTTGAAATGTTGAGCCCTAGTATTAATTTGGATATATTGTATGTATTAGATTGAAATATATGTTGTTTGGAGCTTGAATTGGTGTTTTGGAGTACTTGGTGTTGAGCTAAAGTGGTGGTTGTGCTTGAGTTGCTTGTTAGAGGCTTGGATAGCTTGTGGAAAGAACATCTTCGGTGGTTTGAGCTTGTGTGGAAATTGGCCAAGGTATGGTTTCGATTTTCATTAGTTAATATGTAATGTGGTGAACAACTTAGGATAGTGGCCTTTAAGATAGGATGATTGGGTATGTGATTAGTTTATCTAAATTGTTATGTTTAATGATATGGAGTCTTGGATATGTGTGGTATATGATTAATTTGAAGGGAAGTTTCAGTTTAGGTGGCGCTAAATGCCAGGTTGGACGTTTAGTGCCAGAACGCATGCCATCAAGGGGATTCGCCACTGCCTTCATGGCGCTAAACACCGCCGCTCAGGCCATTCAGGGAAATTTTTAGTTATTCATTATTGCTTATTCAATATATATATATATATATATATATATATATATATATATATATATATATATATATATATATATATATATTATTTACCTAAAAAATAAAAATAAAAAACTTCGTGCTAGCAGCACAGTGCCTGACGGGTCCTTTGAGAAGGAGTTTTGAATTTGAAAAAAGGATATTCATGGGCCCCACTACCCAATCAACTCGTTCCCATCTCCCAATATCCCTCCATTCCATAACTCTCCCTTCCCATAACCACTTACCCCCCTCTCCATTTACCTCCCATTTAATTTTTTTTTCACCAACCTCCTATAAATACCCTTTTACTCCACTCTTTTAACCACAACAAATATACATTTTCTTCTTTCTTTTATCCTACCAACCCTTTTCTTTCTCTTTCACTACCATATCCTCTATATCTTTTAATTCTTATATTCCCCCATATTTTCCATACCCTACCACCATCTTCTTCCCTCTACCTTCTATTTTTCTCTTTTTCTTTAGTCGGGGAAAGTAACTTTCTAAGTTTCGTGCGACAGCGCTGCTTTCTTTTCTTATTATTTATCATTGATGGCACCCAAAACTGGAGAGTCTTACTATAGGAAGAGGAAGGAGAAGGCCCCAGTGAAGGTCCTTATAATGCGACCCAATTTAGTTTCAAGGTCCATGAGGACCACTTCCATGAGATTACTGGGCAGAAGAAGGAGATTCTAGAGGTTCGGTTTCATCTTAAACTGAACGAATACCCGGAGATTCAGAAGAGGGGCTGGGGCACATTGTGCAACCCAGTTACTGAGGTGGGTCAACTCATGGTCCAAGAATTTTACGCCAATGCTTGGGTGACTTACAAGCATGTGTAAGGCGTATACCCCAGCCCCAAGAACTGGCAGACGATGGTGAGAGGGCGAGTTATTGATTTTAGTCCACAGAGCATGAGAGAGACACTTCGCCTATCACTGATTGGGGAGGATGACGAGTGCTACAGTGAGAGGGTCAATAGGGACAAGAGGCCAGAGCAGATATTAGCAGATATATGCCTTCTGGGAGCCCAGTGGAGGCTCAATTCTAAGGGCAGCTGGGAAGTTGGGCCGGCACGATCTGACACCAGTTGCTAGGGGATGATTGGAGTTTATTCAGCACTCCATTATCCCGACAAGCAACCGTTCTGAGGTGACCATGGACCGAGCAGTAATGATTCACTGCAGCATACTCGGTAATGAGATGGAGGTGGAGCAGGTGATTCCACAGGAGATCTACAAGGCAACTGCAAATACCTATATGATGCGTGAGCATCTTGTACCCTTTTCCCTCTTATTTTTTAGTTGTTTTTAGTTAAAATTTATTAAATTTTATTATATTTTAATGTAAAAATCCTTTTTGGATGCTAGTTTGAGCTATTTTAGTGTTTGATGATTTCAAGTGAAATTCGGAGCAATTTGGTAGAGTTTGGAGCAAAAAGGAAAAGATTTGGAGTTACCCTTCTGGGCGCTATTAGCGCCAGCAAGCTTCACAAGACAGAATGCTTCTACCTATTTTGGGGTGCTAAACGCCCAAACTAGCATTTAGTACCAGGCAATCCGAATTGAAGGCCCATTAAGGAAGCATCTTCAAATGGATTTAGCTCTTATTAGTTATCTTTTATTTTATTTTTGTAATTTCTATTTGTAAACAATATCTTTTAGTTTTAAGATTTAATATTTTATTTTATTTTCAAATTAAATTAGGTTAGATATAAAAGAAAAAAGATTCACCCTTTAGGGGGATCTTTGCACTTTTGCACTTTCACGCTTTTTAGAACTCTTGTTTTCTCTGTAAGTCATGAGCCACTAAACCTCTTTGGCTAAGGTTAGGAGCTCTGTTTATTTCTATGGAGTAAGACTATTATTATTCTTTTTTAATTAATGTACTAATTCAATTTCAAGGTTACTTTCATTCTTAATTTTATGAATTTGGGTGGAACGAGAGTATGACCCTTATTCTAGATGCGTTCTTGTGACCCTCGGGAGAGGTCTCTCACCTAGACACAGCTTGAAAGCAAATTCCTCCTAAATTGCTAATTACTTAAACTAATCTGGATACCTGACATATAATCCGTTTAGCTTTGGGTAATTAGTGTTTCTATGGCCATAAACTAGATTTGAACTTAATCCTCTAATCAGAATCAAGTGACCAAGAGATTGGTGGTTGATGAAGGTTAGAGGAGAGAAAAAAAACTAAGAGATTTGGGTTTAGTCAATTATAGTTTGTCATCAAATGAATCTTGCATGATTAAAATAGTTAGTAAGAAACCTTAATCCGAAAAAGTAAACATCTCCGATACCGTAACTGTTTCTCTCATTGACTTTTACACCAAACTCACTATTTGCTTTCTTTACTCTTGTTTTATTGTTTAATGCTTTTAAAACCCACAAAACCAACATTTCCATTCGCCTGACTAAGCCAATCAGTTGACCATTGTTGCTCAGTTTCTTAGTCTTCGTGGGATCGACCCTCACTTACCTGAGGTATTACTTGGACGACTCGGTGCACTTGCTGGTTCAGTTGTGGATATTCTCAAAATCTGCATCGCTCCACTAGTGCCAGGTGATAAACCGTAATTTTGTGGTTTATCTTGTGCTTAATTTGGGGGATTTTATCAACTTCTCTCACATTTATTCAATGAAATAGTATGGTTTTGTAATTCTCCCTAGATTTGTACTTAAGTGTGAAAACATGCTTTTTAGGCTTTTAATTTGCTAATTTTAATTCACTTTAATTCCATTCGTTGCCTTGATATATTTGTTAAGTGATTTCAGGATTAGAAAGTAAGTATTGGATGGAAGAAGTGAAGAGAAAAGCATACAAAGTGGAGAATGCATGAAGAAATGAGCATTTGGAGAACTAAAGGCCACGCGCACGCGCATCCACACGTACGCGTGAGTAGGAATTTTGGCCAGTGACGCACACACGTCATCTACGTGCACGTGACCCACTTAAAGGCAAAATGCTGGGGGCGAGCTCCCCACCGCCGCTGCCTCACCCGCCAAGCCCCCAACCTTCTTTTCCTTTTCCCCCTCTTTTTTCCTTTCCCTCTCTTTCTCTCTTCAGCGTTTGCCTCCTACCCCTGCGAGCTCCCCATCGCCTCCGATGACCACTGCCCCACCAGCGCACCGCCGTGCACCGCCACCCTTCCGCCCTCATCACTGCCCCATCTCATCCCTCTTTACGCACCAGGGTCCGCCATACTGCGATCCATCCCCGCGACTCTTTCATTCGTTTTTCAATTTCTGTTCCGAATAGGCTAGGTAGAGATGCATGTTTGTAGTGGATTCTAGGTGGTTAGGCAGCTAGGATCTGGATAGTAGATTTAGGCCTGATAATTTCACAGTTCCTGTTATCTGTTACCTGTTTTGCAATTTTATTCTGGCTGTGTTATTCGTACTGTTCATCTGATATGTTCATGCTGTTAAACTATTCTTTAATATTCCTACTGTTTGTGACTGTTTGCAGTATCTATTAATCTCATTTGAACTGTTTTTCTTGATATCTGTTTTCCGGGAATGTTCAATTTTAGCCGGAATGCTGCCCAATTTTCTGCAAATTAATTTTGTCCTTTTACATTCAGATATTGGTTTTGGCATTTCTCATTTTTGTCTTGCTCTACGAATACCAAACCGATTCTTGAATGACCGGGCCAGCATTCTTATTATTTTTATTTTCCTGATCATTAATATAGACTCTTGATGATGTAATTCTACTCTTTACTACTTCTATATCTATGTAAATCATCATCCATACCCTGTTATCCATGCTTGAATATGAGTTGCCTGTTGCTTCAATTTGTGTAATTCTTGTTACTTAGACACCAATCTTCATGCCACTTACTCTAACTTCCTTTTTACTAACTCACTAATTTTTAACTTTCTCACTTCCCATTTCTCCTTTTCAACTAATTTTACTCACGGCATGATTATTGTTTTTCTATTTAACAAGCTTTCCACTTCTAACATATTTTGGAATGTGATTTCTCATCTTAGCTTTTTAACTCCAAAACATTCCAAAAATATGCATCTACTTAACTCATTTTATTTTTCTACTGTTCCTTTGCCACTTACTGTTTATCTTGTTATTTCCCTTCTTATTTTCCTGCTTTTACTCCTCAATTATATCTTAGATATTCTGTTTTTCAGGATGTCTGACTCTCAAGGCAGGGGAAAGGGCAAAGTTACCACTGGCAAACGGAAAAGAAATGAATCCTCTGGTTCCATCATGGGCATTTTACATGATGATTCCTGGCGGGAGAAGAACTTTACCCCGCAGGAAAAGGCTGATCAGTTGGTACCTTCAACTGACCCGATAAAATTTACAAACAAATACTGTGAGGTGAAATAACCAACCTTTGCCACCGGCAGGAACCTACACCTGGAAAGGACCCTCAAAATTCCAGAAGAACTTCAGTAGTACACCTCAGATTAGATCAAACAGAGAGGCTGGTTCTTCCTGGAGAGGAACCTAACTGAGGTCAATTCATCCTGGGTTAGAGAATTCTACAGTAATTACTTTCTCTCTTCCCTGGATGCAGTCCAGCTCAGAGGCAAACAGATTCTGGTTACTGAGGAAGCAATTGAAGAAATCCTCCATCTTCCACCTAAATCAAATCAGCCAGATGGTTACCAGAGAGCTGAGGAAGATATGAGATTTATTAGGTTTGATTGGGATGCAGTAAAGAAGGACATCACCCTTGATCCTACTGTTCCTTGGGTTATGGGTACAAGCACATTGGTACCAAAGGGAATCAGGCTTATATATCTGAATGATGAGGCTCGTCTATGGCAACAGATTCTGAGCAACTATGTGATGCCGAGTACTCATGAGACAGAGGTGCCAGCTACCATGATTACCCTCATCTGGTGTGTGATGACGGGTGAGGACCTTTATCTACCTCGCTTCATCCGGCATTACATGGCCATGGTCTATGTTAGAGGCACCCTCTCTTTTTCTTACCTGATTACTCAGTTGGGTCGCCGAGCTGAGGTACCTTGGGAGGTCGTTGATGAAAAGCCACCTGCCGCAGAGTGCCGAAAGATCATCCCTCACAGTCGGAAGTTCCTGGCTTTCGGCTACCGTCCTCCATTTCTCACTGACACTACTGAGGCTGCCACTTCTTCAGCTACCCCTTCTGCCCCTACTGGCCCAGCACCACCCACTGCACCCCCACCTGCTCCTGAGCCCCTCTATAATTTGGTGCGCCGCGTCTTTGACCGCCATTGGTTAGCTTAAGATAGATTTTGTATAAAATTTAAGTGTAGGGAACTTTATGGGAACATGGGATGATAGAAAAGTAGGAAATTAAATTAAACAAGTTATGTGAAAATAATTTGGGAAGCATGCTCATGTGAAGTCAAAATAAATTAATTACCATGTGTAGAAAAAGAAAAACGATGCACATGGAATACAAATAAATAGAAAAAAAAAATTAGAATATGAGCATGTAATCTAAAAATGGGAGAAATATGGGAAAATAGGTGAAGAAGCTTTGCTTTACAAAATATGTATGTTAGGTGAGATCTTATACTAATCAAGGATTCACTTAATTAGCTCACTTAGCCTTATACATATATCCTTACCTTTACCTTGGCCCCATTACAACCTTAATCAAAGACCTCATGATTTTTGTATGCCTATATTCTATAATTGTTGATTGGATAGATGAAGAACAAAGTTATGGAAAACAAGAATAAAAAGAAGAATAGAGTGATTAACCTAATAAACACTGAGTGACTAGAAAGTAAACACAAAATCTAGTAAGGGTTCAATAGCTCATCACCATATATGTCTACGTCTATTATTAATTGTCTTGCAAGTTTGAAAAATATTTTATTTACCCATCTCAATTGTAAAAGTGCCTTAACATTATCTAAGGTTGGCTATGCATATATGATTCCTTGAGAATGTGAATTAATTTAACTACATGTAAAGTTTTATATATAAGTGGATAATAACTAGATTTGCATGACTCATTTAGGTAGATGCATTTAGAATAGATTGCATTGCATGAGATTCCACCACTTTACCTTACTCTTTATCTTGGATTTAGCATGAGGACATGCTATTGTTTAAGTGTGGGAAGGTTGATAAACCCATATTTTATGATATAATTTGTGCTGAATTTAAGTGTTTTATTCAATCCTTCACCCACTTATGCATGTGAAATTGCATGGTTTTACCTTCCCTTCCTTATTATGAGATGTATGTGAAAAACATGTTTTCTAGGCTTTAAAAGTATTAATTTTAATTATCTTTTATTGCCATTCGATGCCGTGATTCGTGTGTTGAGTAATTTCAGATCTTCTAAGGCAAGAATGACTTAAAGGATGAAAAGGAAACATGCGAAAATGGAAGGAAAGCATAAAACGGAGTTTTTGAAGAAACTGGCAGCGACGCGATCGCATGGGCGACGCGGCCGCATGCCAGCGCGAAATGGCAATGATGCGATCGCATGATTGACGCGATCGCGCGCCACAAGCGAAACGCATATGACGCGGACGCATGACTGAAGCTATCGCGTGACAAGGAAAATTCCACATGACACGACCGCGTGACCCACGCGGACGCGTGACAGAGGCCACGTACCAGAAATTACAGAAAGCGATCCCAGCGATTTCTGTAGCCCTTTTTGGCCCAAATCCAAGTCCAAAAAGCACAGACCAGAGGTTATGAAGTGGGGGAATGCGTCCGAAAGGAGGGAGAGCTAGCCAATTAGTTACTTTTCATAGTTTAGATATAGTTTTAGTGAGAGAGGTTCTCTCCTCTCTCTTAGGATTTAGAAATTAGGATTTCTTTAGAAATTAAGGATTTAATTCAACTCTTCATATCAGGTTCAATATCCCTTTATTTTGACCTCTCTTCTACTTTGAGATACTTTAATGCTTTTATTTATGTTTGATTTATGTTGCCCAATTGGCTTATGAATATTTTTCATGTTAGATTTGACTGCTTTGAATGGATGTTATTTGAGGTATTCCAGATATTTATAATTTTAATTTAGCTTTCTACATTCCTGGCTTTGGTTAAGAAATCAGTAACTCTTGAGTTATCAAACTCAATGTGATCGATAATCGCTATCTTTGCTAATTAGCTTGAACTTCTATAATCCCAATCTTTTTCTAGGAATTAACTAGGATTTGAAGATCAAACTAATTAGCCACTTGACCTTCCTTCGCACCAGCAGAGGTTAACTAAGTGGAATTAAGATTCAATTTTCATTATCATTGATAAGGATAACTAGGATAGGACTTCCAATTTCTCATACCTTGCCAAGAGTTTATTTTACAGTCATTTATTTATTTTATTTGTCATTTATCATACTTGTTCCTCATTCTCAAAACCCCCAATTTACAAAACTCATAACCAATAATAAGAACACACCTTCCTGCAATTCCTTGAGAAGACGACCCGAGGTTTAAATACTTCGGTTATCAATTTATTTAGGAGTTTGTTACTTGTGACAACCAAAACGTTTGTACGAAGGGATTTCTGTTGGTTCAGAATCTATACTTAAAACGCGACTTTATAAAATTCTTTACTAGCAAAAATCCCGACCTCACTAGTCTTATTTGACGTTCTCTCATGGAAGATAACATTATATCTTCTTCCTAAGTTGGAGTTGACTAAATAGGATAAGCTCTTGTTAATTATTGTTATGAGTGACTAGAATAGAAAGCCTAGGTTCTCAATTTTTGCCATGAATGTCTCTCTTTATCACTTGCTTTCTTTAGTTGCTTGCTTTACTTTCTTGTCCTTTAACCAAATTAAACCCCCTTGTTCCTCATAGCCAATAATTGATCACTTTATTACAATTTCTTGTGAGATGACCCGAGGTTTGAATACTTCGGTTACTTCTATTGGTTTGTACTTGTTACAACCAAACATTAAAATTTGATGTGAAAGTTATTTGTTGGTTTGGAGCTATGCTTACAACGAAGTTTTTATTTCTATTAAGAGAAATTCTAGACCAACGATAATTCTTCCTATCAAATTTTTGGCGCCGTTGCCGAGAAATTGCAATGGTGTTATGTTATTGGCTATTGTATATATGTTAATATGCTTCTTTGTTAGTTTTTGCTTGCTTTAGGAGTTAGTTTTTATTAGTTCTTATTATTATTTGTTTTTATCTTCTCTTGTCACTATGAATTCTCACCCTTTTGGCTATGAGTGTGGTTATAACTATGTTGTAGGAGATGGAAATTACAATGACAACATGCATCAAGGATGGAACAACCAATGATGGGAGGAGTATCAAGGATTTGATCACCCTTCTTGGCAACAAGCTTCCCAAATATGCTATGAACAAGAGCCATTCCAAGATTCATACCAATCTAATGTGTGTGGTAACCCTCAATGTGGTTGTGAACCACAATCATCATATGCATATGAACCCCTGGTGCACGAATTTGTAATCCGTACAACTAACCAGCAAGTGCACTGGGTCGTCTAAGTAATACCTTACGTGAGTAAGGGTCGATCCCACGGAGATTATTGGTTTGAAGTAATCTATGTTTATTTTATTAATCCTAGTCAAGATGCCAATAAGATTAATTGGATTTAATTGTAAGAAGTCAAAGTATTTGGAATAAGGGATTGTTACTTTATTAATGAAGAATATGTTGGAGCTTTGGAGATGCTTTGTCCTCTGAATTTCTGCAATGTAATATTCAACTCAATTGTTTGTAAAGTTCCATCCATGGCAAGCTGTATGTAGGGTGTCACCGTTGTCAGTGGCTACTTCCCATCCTCTCAGTGAAAACGGTCCAGATGCTCTGTCACAGCACGGCTAATCAGCTGTCGGTTCTCGATCATGTTGGAATAGGATCCATTGATTCTTTTGCGTTTGTCATCACGCCCAGCAATCGCGAGTTTGAAGCTCGTCACAGCCATTCAATCCTTGAATCCTACTCGGAATGCCACAGACAAGGTTTAGACTTTCCGGATCCTCAAGAATGGCCGCCATCAATTCTAGCTTATACCACGAAGATTCTGATTAAAGAAGCTAAGAGATGCTCATTCAGTCTGATGTAGAATGGAGGTGTTTGTCAGGCACACGTTCATGGATTGAGGAAGGTGATGAGTGTCATGGATCATCACCTCCTTCACAATTAAGCGCGAATGAACATCTTAGATAGTAACACCCACACGTTTGAATGAAATAGAAACAATTGCATTAATTCATTGAGACGCTGCAGAGCTCTTCACCCCCAACAATGGAGTTTAAAGACTCATTCCGTTAAAGTGTATAAAATTCAGATCTGAAAATGTCATGAGGTACAAGATAAGTCTCTAAAAGTTGTTTAAATAGTAAACTAGTAACCTAGGTTTACAGAATATGAGTAAACTAAGATAATTGGTGCAGAAATCCACTTCTGAGGCCCACTTGGTGTGTGCTGGGGTTGAGACTAAATCTATCCACGAGCTGAGGCTTTACTTGGAGTTGAACTCCAAGTTATAACGTGTTTTGGGCGTTCAACTCCGGATCATGACGTGTTTCTGGCGTTTAACTCCAGACAGCAGCATGTACTTGGCGTTCAACGCCAAGTTACATCATCTATCTTCGCGCAAAGTATGGACTATTATATATTGCTGGAAAGCCCTGGATGTCTACTTTCCAACACCATTGAGAGCGCACCAATTGGACTCCTGTAGCTCCAAGAAATACATTCCGAGTACAGGGAGGTCAGGATCTAACAGCATCAGCAGTCCTTTTTCAGCCTAACTCAGATTTTTGCTCAGCTCCCTCAATTTCAGCCAGAAATTACCTGAAATCACAGAAAAACACACAAACTCATAGTAAAGTCCAGAAATATGATTTTTGCCTAAAATCTAATAATATTCTACTAAAAACTAATTAAAACATACTAAAATCTACATGAAATTACCCCCAAAAAGTGTATAAAATATCCGCTCATCACAACACCAAACTTAAACTGTTGCTTGTCCTCAAGCAACTAGATAAATAAAATAGGATTAAAAGAAATTAAGAAGTAATAATATTTTAGAGTTTTTAAGTGGAGCTCAGATTCTTATTAGATGAGCGGGGCTTGTAGCTTTTTGTTTCTGAACAGTTTTGGCATCTCCCTTTATCCTTTGAAATTTAGAATGATTGGCATCCATAGGAACTCAGAATTCAGATAGTATTATTGATTCTCCTAGTGTAGTATGTTGATTCTTGAACACAGTTACTTTATGAGTCTTGGCTGTGGCCCTAAGCACTTTGTTTTTCCAGTATTACTACCGGATACATAAATGCCACAGACACATGACTGGGTGAACCTTTTCAGATTGTGACTCAGCTTTGTTAAAGTCCCCAGTTAGAGGTGTCCAGAGCTCTTAAGCACACTCTTTTTGCTTTGGATCATGACTTTAACCACTCAGTCTCAAGCTTTTCACTTGGACCTGCATGCCACAAGCACATGGTTAGGGACAGCTTGATTTAGCCGCTTAGGCCTGGAATTACTTCCTTGGGTCCTCCTATCCACTGATGCTCAAAGCCTTGGATCCTTTTCACCCTTGCCTTTTGGTTTTAAGGGCTGTTGGCTTTTATTCCTTTTCTTGATCCAATGATTTCTTGTAACAAAATTTTTTTTCACTGCTTTTTCTTGCTTCAATAATCAATTTCATGATTTTTCAGATCATCAATAATATTTTTCGTGTTCCTCATTCTTTCAGGAGCCAATATTCATAAAATTCAAGATAAAAATTATGCACTGTTCAAGCATTCATTTAGAGAACAAAAAGTGTTGCCACCACATATAGTTAATTATAATTTTTTTATTAAGAACTCGAAAAAAATAAATTACTTCTTTATTCTAATTATCTACTATTTTATTCATGCCTGATGATGATGAGAAAAATAAATTATAACTTAATTGGAAATAAAACCAGAATAGATATACTAATTACTACTACTACTACTATATATATCCCCTAAGGTAAACTTCTATAATAACACTATCACAGAGTTAAAGCTAACATTAGAACTCAACAACCTGTGTTTTAGGAAGTAGATGTTCCTCTGATCTGTGGGATGCTTGGTCCTTCAAGGATTAATTTCTGGCGCTTCAGCTCCCTTAAATCACGCCCTTGCTCTTCTTGTTCCTTAAGCAGTTTGCAAAGCATGCTGCTTTGGTTGTTCTGTTCTTCCTTTATTTGGTTCATAGCTTCTTGCAATTTGGAAATAGATGCTTCAATATGTTCCCAATATTCAAATTGAGGAAGTTCTGGGAGGACTTCCTGTGCTCTCCTCTTGATTGGATCATCCTGCAGTTGTTGTCTGTCCATTGATATTCTAGTGATTGGCCTTTCAACTGAGATATACTCTGTTATTCCCATCTTCACTCTGGCATCTCTGCAGAGCATAGAAATTAAGTTTGGATAGGCCAATCTGGCATCCTTGGAATTTCTGTTTGCTATTTTGTATAGTTCACACGAGATCAGTTGATGGACTTCTACTTCTTTTCCCAACATGATGCAGTGAATCATCACTGTTCTTTTAATGGTAACTTCAGAACGGTTGCTGGTGGGCAATATGGAACGCCCAATGAAATCCAGCCAGCCTCTGGCTATTGGTTTGAGATCTTCTCTTTTGAGTTGATTTGGGATGCCAGTCATGCTGGTGGTCCACCTGGCTTCGGGGATGGATATATCCTCTAGAATCTTGTCCAGACCTTTATTTACCCTCATCATTCTCCTATTAAAGGAGTCTGGGTCATCTTTCAGTTGAGGAAGCTTAAAGATCTCCCTGATTTTGTCAGGATGGGTATGAACAATCTTTCCTCTAACTAAGGTCCGATGGTCATAGAGGGCAGCTCCAATTATTCTTTGCCTGTTTGTCTGCCATAGATTAGCATAAAACTCCTGAACCATGTTCCTTCCCACTTTCGTTTCAGGATTAGCTAGGGTTTCCCAGTTCCTGTTTCGAATTTGTTCTTGGATCTCCGGATATTCATCTTCCTTCAGATCAAACTTGACTTCCGGGATCACTGATCTGTGACTCATTATTTTGTAGTAATGGTCTGAATGTTCTTTAGTTAAGAACTTCCCTTGATTCTAAAGTGGCTTTGGAATATTCTCTTTTTGCCTCTTGGATTGGGTTGTTTTCCTTTAGGGGCCATGATCAAAGTGAGAATGTTTTTGTGATCACGGATAAGCACACCAAACTTAGAAGTTTGCTTGTCCTCAAGCAAAAGAAAAGAGAGAAGAGGAATAGGAGGAGAGCAGGTGTGGAATGGTGGATGATGAGAGGGGCGCCGAAAGTGGATATAAAGGGAGGGGGTGGGTATTCGAAAATAAGAAAAAGATATAAGATAAAAGATATGATTTATAAAAGATAAATATGACAAGAAAAGGATATAATTTAAAAAGATATGAATGATATTTAAAAATAAATTTGAAATTTATAATTTGAAAAAGATTTTAAAAGATAATTAAGTTGGGAAAGAGCTTGGAAAAAGAGTTGGATTGGATTGAAAATCAACTTGTCTTTATGGATTAAGATGCATGTAAAATCTTTGAAATAGGGATTTCAGAAATTAGAGATTTTAGAAATTAGGTTTAAAATTTTTGAAATTGAAGGATGATATTTGGAAACATGTTTATGCAAGAAATCATGAATTAAAACATAAAAATTAGAAAATTTTTGAAGAAAAACGAATTTACCTCCTCCCCACCATCCTGGCGTTAAACGCCCAAATGCTGCATGTTTTGGGCGTTTAACGCCCAATTGTTGCTTCTCCTGGGCGTTCAACGCCCAGCTGTTGCTTCTTTCTGGCGTTGAACGCCAGGAAGTCCTTTGTCACTGGGCATTTTTCTGAATGCCCAGGATGCTATCAATCTGGTATTAAACGCCCAGAAGGTGCTTCTTTCTGGTGTTCAACGCCCAGAAGATGCTCCTTTCTGGCGTTTAACGCCCAGATGGCTACCCTTACTGGCGTTGAACGCCCAGTGGGTGCTTCTTTTGGGCGTTCAACGCCCAAAACGTTTCTTACTGGCTTTTTGATGCCAGTGAGCTTTCCAAATTTTCCTGTAACTCTGTGATTTCAATCAACTGCTATTTTACCTTTTGAAGATACTCTGATATATACCTGTAAAAATTAATTAATTAGCAAAAACAAATAAAATTAAATTTTGTGAATGGCTGGGTTGCCTCCCAGCAAGTGCTTCTTTAATGTCATTAGCTGGACTATTACTGAGCTTTTTTAATCAAGCCTCAGTTTTGAGCTTTCTTGCTCAAAATTGCTTTCAAGATAATGTTTAACTCTCTGTCCATTAACAATGAACTTTTTGTTAGATTCACTATCCTGAAGCTCTACGTATCCATATGGTGATACACTTGTAATTACATATGGACCTCTCCACCGGGATTTTAGTTTCCCAGGGAATAATTTGAGCCTAGAATTAAATAGCAGAACTTTCTGCCCCGGCTCAAAGACTTTGGATGACAATTTCTTATCATGCCATCTTTTCGCTTTCTCTTTGTATATTTTTGCATTCTCGAAAGCATTGAGTCTAAATTTCTCTAGCTCATTTAACTGGAGCAATCGTTTTTCTCCAGCTAACTTGGCATCAAGGTTCAGGAATCTGGTTGCCCAGTAGGCCTTGTGTTCCAGTTCCACTGGCAAGTGACATGCCTTTCCATACACAAGCTGGTATGGAGAGGTCCCTATAGGGGTCTTGAATGATGTTCTGTATGCCCACAGAGCATCATCCAAGCTCCTTGGCCAATCCCTTCTACGGTTAATTACAGTCCGTTCTAGGATTCTTTTGAGTTCTCTATTTGAGACTTCAGCTTGCCCATTAGTCTGTGGATGGTATAGAGTGGCTACCCTGTGGCCAAATCCATAACGAACCAAAGCAGAGTAAAGCTGTTTATTGCAGAAATGAGTGCCCCCATCACTGATTAATACTCTAGGGGTACCAAATCTGCTGAAGATGTGTTTCTGGAGGAATTTTAACACTGTTTTAGTGTCATTATTGGGTGTTGCAATAGCCTCCACCCATTTGGATACATAATCCACTGCCACCAGAATATGAGTGTTTGAGTATAATGGTGAGAAAGGTCCCATAAAGTCAATACCCCATACATCAAACAACTCAATCTCCAAGATTCCTTGTTGAGGCATGGCATAACTGTGAGGCAGATTGCCAGATCTTTGGCAACTGTCACAATTAAGTACAAACGCTCGGGAATCTTTATAGAGAGTAGGCCAGTAGAAGCCACATTGGAGGACTCTTGTGGCTGTTCGCTCACTTTCAAAATGTCCTCCATACTGTGATCCATGGCAGTGCCATAGAATCTTCTGCGCTTCTTCCTTAGGCACACATCTACGGATTACCCCGTCTGCACATCTCTTGAAGAGATATGGTTCATCCCAAAGTTAGTACTTTACATCTGTGATCAATTTCTTTGATTGCAGCCTATTGTACTCTTTGGGTATGAATCTCACTGCCTTGTAGTTTGCAATATCTGCAAACCATGGCACTTCCTGGACGGCAAAGAGTTGCTCATCCGGAAAGGTTTCAGAGATCTCAGTGAGAGGGAGGGACGCCCCTTCTACTGGTTCTATTCGGGACAGGTGATCTGCTACTTGGTTTTCTGTCCCTTTTCTGTCTCTTATTTCTATATCAAACTCTTGCAGAAGCAACACCTATCTTATAAGTCTGGGTTTTGAATCCTGCTTTGTGAGTAGATATTTAAGAGCAGCATGATCAGTGTACACAATCACTTTTGATCCTACTAAATAGGATATGAATTTGTCAATGGCGTAAACCACTGCAAGTAACTCCTTTTCTGTGGTTGTGTAATTCTTCTGTGCGTCATTTAGAACACGGCTGGCATAGTAAATGACGTGCAGAAGCTTGTCATGCCTTTGTCCCAACACTGCACCAATGGCATGTATGTAGGGCATCACCGTTGTCAATGGCTACATCTCATCCTCTCAGTGAAAATGTTCCTATGCTCTGTCACAACACAGCTAGTCATCTGTCGGTTCTCAATCAGGTTGGAATAGAATCCCTTGATTCTTTTGCGTTTGTCATCACGCCCAGCCTTCAGGAGTTTGAAGCTCGTCACAGTCATTCAATCCCAGAATCCTACTCGGAATACCATAGACAAGGTTTAGACTTTCCGGATCCTCATGAATGCCGCCATCTATCTAGCTTATTCCACGAAGATTCTGTTAGGGAATCTAAGAGATATGCGCCCGGCCTAAAGTAGAACGGAAGTGGTTGTCAATCACGCGCGTTCATAGGTGAGAATGATGATGAGTGTCACGGATCATCACATTCATCAAGTTGAAGTGCAACGTATATCTTGGAATAAGAATAAAAGAGAATTGAATAAAAAGTAATAGTAATTGTATTGAAACTTGAGGTACAGCAGAGCTCCACACCCTTAATCTATGGTGTGTAGAAACTCCACCATTGAAAATACATAAGTGAAAGGTTCAGGCATGGCCAATGGCCAGTCCCCTGAATGATCAAGAGACCGAATGATCAAAGACTACAAAGTCAAAAGATTAAACTGTCAAAAGATGTCTAATACAATAGTAACTTATCCTATTTATACTAGACTAGCTACTAGGGTTTATATGAGTAAGTAATTAATGCATAAATCCACTTCCGGGGCCCACTTGGTGTATGCTTGGGCTGAGCTTGATCTATCCACGAGCTGAGGTGTTTATTGGAGTTGAACTCCAAGTTATAACGTGTTTTGGGCGTTCAACTCCGGATCATGACGTTTTTCTGGCGTTTAACTCCAGACAGCAGCATGTACTTGGCGTTCAACGCCACGTTACATCATCAATTCCTGAATAAAATATAGACTATTATATATTGCTGGAAAGCGCTGGATGTCTACTTTCCAACGCCATTAAGAGCGCACCATTTGGAGTTCTTTAGCTCCAGAAAATCCATTTCGAATGCAGTGAGGTCAGATTCTAACAGCATCAGCAGTCCTTTTGTCAGCCTTTTTCAGAGTTTTGCTCAAGTCCCTCAATTTCAGCCAGAAATTACCTGAAATCACAGAAAAACACACAAACTCATAGTAAAGTCCAGAAATGTGAATTTAACATAAAAACTAATGAAAACATCCCTAAAAGTAGCTTGAACTTACTAAAAACTACCTAAAAACAATGCCAAAAAGCGTATAAATTATGCGCTCATCACAACACCAAACTTAAATTGTTGCTTGTCCCCAAGCAACTGAAAATCAATTAGGATAAAAAGAAGAGAATATACTATAAATTTCAAAATATCAATGAATATTAATTATAATTAGATGAGCGGGACTTGTAGCTTTTTGCTTCTGAACAGTTTTGGCATCTCACTTTTTCCTTTGAAGTTTAGAATGATTGGCTTCTCTAGGAACTTAGAATTTCGGATAGTGTTATTGACTTTCCTAGTTAAGTATGTTGATTCTTGAACACAGCTACTTATAAGTCTTGGCCGTCGCCCTAAGCATTTTGTTTTCCAGTATTACCACCGGATACACAAATGCCACAGACACATGACTGGGTGAACCTTTTCAGATTGTGACTCAGCTTTGCTAGAGTCCCCAATTAGAGGTGTCCATAGCTCTTAAGCACACTCTTTTTGCTTTGGTTCACGACTTTAACCACTCAGTCTCAAGCTTTTCACTTGGACCTTCATGACACAAGCACATGGTTAGGGACTTCTTGTTCTTTTGAATTAAAACATTTTTCATTTAAGAGAGGTGAAGGATTAATGGATTTTATTCATAGCTTTAAGACATGGTTACTACATACTAATGATCATGAAGTAGAGACACAAAACATAGATAAACACAACATTCAAAACCGAAAACAGAAAGAAATAAAAAACAAGAAATGAATCCACCTTTAGTGGCGTCTTCTTCTTGAAGGTTCAACAATGTCCTTAAGCTCTTCTATGTCCCTTCCTTGCCTTTGTTGCTCCTCCCTCATTGTTCTTTGATCTTCTCTTATTTCATGGAGAATGATGGAGTGCTCATGATGTTCCACCCTTAATTGTTCCACATTGTGGCTCAAATCTTCCAAGGAAGTGTTGAGTTGTTCCCAATAGTTGTTGGGAGGAAAGTGCATCCCTTGAGGCATCTCAGAGATTTCTTGATGATGAGCTTCCTTATGTATCTCTTGAGAACCGTGAAGGGTCTCTCTTGCTTGCTCCGTCCTCTTCTTGGTGATGGGCTTATCCTCTTCAATGGAGATGTCTCCTTCTATGATAACTCCAGCTGAGTAACATAGATGGCAAATAAGGTGAGGAAAAGCTAGCCTTGCCATGGTGGAGGACTTGTCAGCTATTTTGTAGATTTCATTGGAGATGACCTCATGAACTTCTACTTACTCTCCAATCATGATGCTATGAATCATGATGGCCCGATCCACAGTAACTTCAGATCGGTTGCTAGTAGGAATGATGGAGCGTTGAATGAACTCCAACCATCCTTTAGCCACAGGCTTGAGGTCCAGTCTTCTTAGTTGGACTGGCTTGCCTTTGGAGTCTCTCTTCCATTGAGCTCCTTCCACACATATGTCCATAAGGACTTGGTCCAACCTTTGATTAAAGTTGACCCTTCTAGTGTAGGGGCGTTCATCTCCTTGCATCATGGGCAAGTGAAACGCCAACCTCACATTTTCCGGACTAAAATCTAAGTATTTCCCCCAAACCATTGGATTTAATTCTTTGGATTCGGGTTCATACTTTAATCATGGTTCCTAGTGATCCATGCATTGGCATAGAACTCTTGAATCATTAAGACTCTGACTTGTTGCATGGGGTTGGTTAAGACTTCCCAACCTCTTCTTCGGATTTCATGTCGGATCTCTGGATACTCATTTTTCTTGAGCTTGAAAGGGACCTCCGGGATCACCTTCTTCTTTGCCACAACATCATAGAAGTGGTCTTGATGGCTTTTGGAGATGAGTCTTTCCATTTCCCATGACTCGGAGGTGGAAGCTTTTGTCTTTCCATTTCCTTTTCTAGAGGGTTCTCCGGCCTTAGGTGCCATTGATGGTAGTGGAAAACAAAAAAGATTGTGCTTTGACCACACCAAACTTAAAATATTGTTCGTCCTCGAGCAATAGAAGAAAGAAGAGAAGAAGAAGAAGAAGAGAATATGGTAGAGAGGGAGAGATGTAGGTTCGGCCAAGGTGAAGAAGATGGGGTTGTGTTGTGTGAAAATGAAGTAGAATGGAAGGGTATATATAGGGAGAGGGGGGAGTGTATGTTCGGCCATTTAGGTGGGAATGTGTGGGAAAATGTTTTTGAATTTTTGAAGGTAGGTGGGGTTTATGGGGAAGAGTGGATGGATGTGAGTGGTGAGGGAGGTGATTGGGAAGAGGGATTGAGGTGATTGGTGAAGAGTGTTGGGAAGTGTGACATGGGGAAATCACAAAATAGGATTAGGAGGTAAGGTGGGAATATAGTAGGTGGGGATCCTGTGGGGTCCACAGATCCTGAGGTGATCCTGTGGGGTCCACAGGTCCTGAGGTGTCAAGGAATTCCATCCTTGCACCAAATAGGCGTGTAAACTGCCTTTGCACACCATTCTGGCGTTTAAACGCCGTGTGGTGCACATTCTGGGCGTTCAACGCCCATGTAAAGCATGTTTCTGGTGTTGAACGCCAGTTTCATGCTTGTTACTGGCGTTCAGCGCCAGCTTTTCCTCTTAGGCACATTCCTAGCGTTCAGCGCCAGAATGTTGCTTGTTTCTGGCGTTCAGCGCCAGGTTGATGCTCTGTTCTGGCGTTGAACGCCAGCCAGATTCTTCTTACTGGCATTGAACGCCAGTCTGTGCTTCCTCCAGCGTGTGATTTTTTTCTTCTGCTATTTTTGATTCTGTTTTTAATTTTTATGATTTTTTTCGTGACTCCTCATGATCATGTACCTAATAAAACACAAAATAAAAATAAAATAATATAAAATAAAAATTATATAAAATTGGGTTGCCTCCCAACAAGCGCTTCTTTAATGTCAATAGCTTGACAGTGGCTCTCATGGAGCCACAAGGTGATCAGGTCAATGTTGTATAGTCCCAACACCAAACTTAGAGTTTGGATATGGGATCTTAACACCAAACTTAGAGTTTGGTTGTGGTCTCACAACACCAAACTTAGAGTTTGATTGTGGGGGCTCTTCTTGACTCTAAACTGAGAGAAGCTCTTCATGCTTACTCTCTTTTGTCACAGAGGGATGGCCATGTGCCTTGATGAGCGGATAATTTATACGCTTTTTGGCATTGTTTTCATATAGTTTTTAGTGAGTTTGAGCTACTTTTAGGGATGTTTTCATTAGTTTTTATGTTAAGTTCACATTTCTGGACTTTACTATGAGTTTGTGTGTTTTTCTGTGATTTCAGGTAAATTCTGACTGAAATTGAGGGATTTGAGCAAAACTCTGAAGAAGGCTGACAAAAGGACTGCTGATGCTGTTGGATTCTGACCTCCCTGCACTCGAAATGGATTTTCTGGAGCTACAGAACTCCAATTGGCGCGCTCTCAACGGCGTTGGAAAGTAGACATCCAGGGCTTTCCAGCAATATATAATAGTCCATACTTTATTTGAAGAATGACGACGTAACTTGGCGTTAAACGCCAAGTACACACTGCTGTCTGGAGTTAAACGCCAGAAAAACGTCATGATCCGGAGTTAAACGCCCAAAACACGTCATAACTCAAAGTTTAACGCCAAGAAATGCCTTAGCACGTGAATTCATCAAGCTCAGCCCAAGCACACACCAAGTGGGCCCCGGAAGTGGATTTATGCATCAATTACTTACTCATGTAAACCCTAGTAGCTAGTCTAGTATATATAGGACATTTATCTATTGTATTAGACATCCTGGATTGTATTTTGAATCCTGTGATCACGTTAGAGAGGGCTGGCCATTCGGCCATGCCTGAACTCTTTGCTTATGTATTTTCAACGGTGGAGTTTCTGCACACCATAGATTAAGGGTGTGGAGCTCTGCTGTACCTCAAGTATTAATGAAATTCTATCTTCTTTTATTCAAATCTCTCTTATTCTTATTCCAAGATATTTATTCGTACCCAAGAACATGATGAATGTTATGAGTCAGATTACCCTCATTATCATTCTCACTTATGAATGCGCGTGATTGACAACCATGTCCGTTCTACATGCAACAGAGCTTGAATGTGTATCTCTTAGATTCCCCAACAGAATCTTCGTGGTATAAGCTAGATAGATGGCGGCATTTATGAGGGTCCGGAAAGTCTCACCTTGTCTGTGGTATTCTGAGTAGGATCCTGGGAATCCGGAAAGTCCAACCTTGTCTGTGGTGTTCCGAGTAGGATTCCGGTAATGAATGACCGTGACGTGCTTCAAACTTTAACCTGCTGGGCGTTAGTGACAGACGCAAAAGAGGGATTCTATTCCAGTAGGAGCGGGAACCAACCGGTGATTAGCCGTACTGTGACAGAGTGCGTTAGCATAGTTTTCACTGCGAGGATGGGATGTAGCCATCAGCCATGGGTGATGCCTCCAGACTGGTTAGCTGTGCGAGTGACAGCCGCACAAGATATTTCCCCGTGAGGAATGAAAGTAGCCACAGTTGATGGTGAACCCCTATACAAAACTTGCCATGGAAAGGAGTAAGAAGGATTGAGTAGAAGCAGTAGGAGAGCAGGCGTCCTTGGGCTCTACAGCATCTCCACATGCTTATCTGAAATTCCTACCAATGAACCTGCATAAGTATCTTTATCCCTTTCATTATTTCTATTTTTCAAAAACCCATAAACTATTTTAATCTGCCTAACTGAGATTTGCAAGGTGACCATAGCTTGCTTCATACCAACAATCTCTGTGGATTCGACCCTTACTCACGTAAGGTTTATTACTTGGACGACCCAGTACACTTGCTGGTTAGTTGAACGGAGTTGTGAAAATAAACAATGCCCTCAGAGTAAACATCCTACAAGTAGAAAGAACAAGTGATCACAATTTCGTCCACCAAGTTTTTGGCGCCGTTGCCGGGGATTGTTCGAGTATGGACAACTGACGGTTCATCTTGTTGCTCAGATTAGGTAATTTTCTTTTCAAAAATCTTTTTCAAAAATTTTTCTTTTATTTTTCGTTTTTGCAAACTTTATTTCGAAAAATTTATAAAAATACAAAAAAATTAGAAAATCATAAAAATCAAAAATATTTTGTGTTTCTTGTTTGAGTATTGTGTTGATTTTTAAGTTTGGTGTCAGTTGCATGCTTTTAAAATTTTTCTTGCATTTTTTCGAAAAATCCATGCATTCATAGTGTTCTTCATGATCTTCAAGTTGTTCTTGACAAGTCTTCTTGTTTGATCTTGATGATTTCTTGTTTTGTGTTGTTTGTTGTTTTTCATGTGCATTTTTGCATTCATATTTTTCATGCATTAAAGATTTCTAAGTTTGGTGTCTTGCATGTTTTCTTTGCATCAAAAATTTTTCAAAATTATGTTCTTGATGTTCATCATGATCTTCATAGTGTTCTTGGTGTTCATCTTGACATTCATAGCATTCTTGCATGCATCTTGTGTCTTGATCCAAAATTTTCATGTTTTGGGTCATTTTTGTGTTTTTCTTTAAAAATTCAAAAATCAAAAAATATCTTTTCCTTATTTCCCTCCAAAATTTCGAAATTTTGGGTTGACTTGGTCAAAAATTTTTAAAAATTAGTTGTTTCTTACAAGTCAAGTCAAAATTTCAAATTTTAAAAAAATCTTATCTTTTCAAAATCTTTTTCAAAAATCATATCTTTTTCATTTTTTTATCATTTTCGAAAATTTCAAAATTATTTTTCAAAATATTTTCAAAAATCTTTTTCTTATCTTTTTATCAAATTTTCGAAAATTAAGCTAACAATTAATGTGATTGATTCAAAAATTTGAAGTTTGTTACTTTCTTGTTAAGAAAGGTTCAATCTTTAAATTCTAGAATCTTATCTTGTAGTTTCTTGTTAGTTAAGTCAATTTTAAAATTAAATCTTTTTTAAAATATCTTTTTCAAATATATCTTTTTTATCTTTTATCTTATCCTTTTTCAAAATTTTATCTTTTCCAAAATTTGATTTCAAAATATCTTATCTAACTTCTTATCCTCTTATCTTTTTCAAAATTTGATTTCAAATCTTTTTCAATCAACTAACTAACTTTTTGTTTGTTTCTTATCTTTTTCAAAACCACCTAACTACCTATCTCTCTCTAATTTTCGAAAATTCTCCCTCTCTTTTTCAAAAATTCTTTTTAATTGTTTTACATTTTAATTTTAAACTTATTTTATTTTTAATTTTCGAAATTACTAACTTCTTTTTCAAAAATTATTTTCGAAAATCCTCTCCCTCTCCTCTCTTTTTCTATTTAATTATTTAATTACTAACACTTCTCTTCACCTCTCTTCATCTCCAAATCCGAATCCATCCTTCTTCTTTCTTCTACCCCTTTCTTCTTCTACTAACATAAAGGAATTTCTATACTGTGACATAGAAGATTCCTCTTTCTTTTCTTGTTTTCTTCTCTTTCTTATGAGCAGGAACAAGGATAAAGGCACTCTTGTTGAAGCTGATCCAGAACCTGAAAGGACTCTGAAGAGAAAATTAAGAGAAGCTAAATTACAACAATCCAGAAATAACCTTTCAGAAATTTTCGAACAAGAGAAGGAGATGGCAGCCGAAAATAATAATAATAATAATGCAAGGAGAATGCTTGGTGACTTCACAAAGTCAACGTCCAAGTTTGATGGAAGAAGCATCTCCATTCCTGCCATTGGAGCCAATAACTTTGAGCTTAAGCCTCAACTAGTTGCATTAATGCAACAAAACTGCAAGTTTTGTGGACTTCCATCTGAAGATCCTTATCAGTTCTTAACTGAGTTCTTGCAGGTCTGTGATACTGTAAAGACGAATGGAGTTAATCCTGAAGTCTACAGACTCATGCTTTTCCCTTTTTGCTGTAAGAGACAGAGCTAGAATATGGTTGGATTCACAACCTAAGGATAGCCTGGACTCCTGGGATAAGCTGATCACTGCCTTCTTGGATAAATTCTTTCCTCCTCAAAAGCTGAGCAAGCTAAGAGTGGATGTTCAAACCTTCAAGCAAAAAGATGGTGAATCCCTCTATGAAGCTTGGGAAAGATACAAGCAGCTGACCAAGAGATGTCCATCTGACATGTTTTCAGAATGGACCCTATTAGATATATTCTATTATGGTCTCTCTGAATTTTCGAAAATGTCATTGGACCATTCTGCAGGTGGATCTATTCACCTAAAGAAAACGCCTGAAGAGGCTCAAGAACTCATTGACATGGTTGCAAACAACCAGTTCATGTACACCTCTGAGAGGAATTCCGTGAATAATGGGGTACCTCAGAAGAAAGGAGTTCTTGAAATTGATGCTCTGAATGCCATATTGGCTCAGAACAAAATGTTGACTCAACAGGTCAACATTATCGCTCAAAATCTGAATGGATTGCAACATGCATCCAACAGTACTAGAGAGGCAGCTTCTGAAGAAGCATATGATCCTGAGAACCCTGCCATGGCAGAGGTTAATTATCTGGGTGAACCATATGGAAATACCTATAACCCATCATGGAGAAATCATCCAAATTTCTCATGGAAGGATCAACAAAAACCTCAACAAGGTTTTAACAATGGTGGACGCAATAGGCTGAACAGTAGTAAGCCATATCCATCATCTTCTCAGCAACAGACAGAGAACTCTGAACAAAATAATTCTAATTTAGCTAATATAGTCTCTGATCTGTCAAAGGCCACTTTCAGTTTCATGAATGAAACCAGATCTTCCATTAGAAATTTGGAGGCACAAGTAGGCCAGCTGAGTAAGAAAGTTATTGAAACTCCTCCCAGTACTCTCCCAAGCAATACAGAAGAAAATCCAAAAGGAGAGTGCAAAGCCATTGACTTAGTCAACATGGCCGAATGCACAAAGGAGGAGGAGGACGAAAATCCCAGTGAGGAAGACCTCCTGGGACGTCCTCCAAGCAAGAAGGAGCTTCCTAATAAGGATCCTGAGGAATCTGAGGCTCACACAGAGACCATAGAGATTCCACTAAATCTCCTTCTGCCATTCATGAGCTCTGACTATTATTCATCCTCTGAAGAGGATGAAGATGTGACTGGAGAGCAAGTTGCTCAATATCTAGGAGCTATCATGAAACTGAATGCCAAGCTATTTGGTAATGAGACTTGGGAAAGTGAACCTCCCTTGCTCATTAGTGATTTGGATACTTGGATTCAGGAAACTCTACCTCAAAAGAGACAAGATCCTGGTAAGTTCTTAATACCTTGCACCATTGGCACCATGAGCTTTGAAAAAGCTCTATGTGACCTTGGGTCAGGAATAAACCTTATGCCACTCTCTGTAATGGAGAAGCTAGGGATCATTGAGGTACAACCTGCCTTGTTCTCATTACAACTGGCAGACAAGTCCATGAGAGAAGCTCATGGGATAGTAGAGGACGTGCTAGTAAAGGTTGAAGGCCTTTACATCCCTACTGATTTCATAATCCTAGATACTAGGAAGGAAGATGATGAATGCATCATCCTAGGAAGACCTTTCCTAGCCACAGCAGGAGCTGTGATAGATGTCAATAGAGGTGAGCTAGTCCTTCAATTAAATGGAGAATATCTTGTGTTTCAAGCACATGGCCATCCCTCTGTGACAAAAGAGAGTAAGCATGAAGAGCTTCTCTCAGTTCAAGGTCAAGAAGAGCCCACACAGTCAGACTCTAAGTTTGGTGTTGTGAAGCCACAACCAAACTCTAAGTTTGGTGTTCAAACCCCATATCCAAACTCTAAGTTTGGTGTTGGGACTAGACAACATTGACTTGATTGCTCTGTGGCTCCCTGAGAGCCACTGTCAAGCTACTGACATTAAAGAAGCGCTTGTTGGGAGGCAACCCAATTTTATTTATCTAATTTTATTTTATTTTGTTTCTTTGTTATTTTTGTGTTTAATTAGGTACATGATCATGAGGAGTCACGAAAAAAATTAGAAAAATTAAAAACAGAGTCAAAAACAGAAGAAAAAAATTTTTCACCTTGGAGGACGCACGGGCTGGCGTTCAACGCCCAGAAGATGCATCTGGCGGGCGTTCAACGCCAGAACAGAGCATCTTCCTGGCGCTGAACGCCCAAAACAAGCTACATCCTGGCGTTTAACGCCAGGATGCGCACACAGAGGACAATCTGGCGCTGAACGCCAGAAACAAGCTTGAAACTGGCGTTCAACGCCAGAAACAAGCATCACATGGGCGTTTAACGCCCAGAACATGCACCAATGGGCGTTTGAACGCCAGAATGATGCATGAAGGCAATTTACACACCTATAGGGTGAAGGAATGGTATTTCTTTTCACCTCAGGACCTGTGGACCCCACAGGATCCCCACCTCAGGATCTGTGGACCCCACAGGATCCCCACCTACCTTTTCTTTTAATCCTAATCACACTCTCCTAATCCAAATCTCATTTTCAATGTCACCCTTCCCAAAAACCTTCACCAATCACATCAATTCCTCTTCCCAATTACACCATGCACCATTCACATCAACCTCCTCTTCCCCATAAACCCCACCTACCTCCATTACATTCAAATTCAATTTCCCACCCTTTCCCACCCAAAATGGCCGAAACCTAACCCTCCCCCCTCCCTATAAATACCTCTCCTTTCTTCTTCATTTTCACACAACAACAACCCCTTCTTCTCTCATATAGCCGAACCCCCTCCTCTCCTTCTCTACCCAAATTCTCTTCTTCTTCTTCTACTCTTCTTTTCTTTTTTGCTCGAGGACGAGCAAATTTTAAGTTTGGTGTGGTAAAAAGCCTAAGCTTTTTATTTTTCATTCACCATCAATGGCACCCAAGACCGGAGTTTCCTCAAGAAAAGGAAAAGGGAAGGCAAAAGCTTCCACTTCCGAATCATGGGAGAAGGAGAGATTCATCTCCAAAAGCCATCAAGACCACTTCTATGATGTTGTGGCAAAGAAAAAGGTGATCCCCGAGGTCCCTTTCAAGCTCAAAAAGAATGAGTATCCGGAAATCCGACATGAGATCCAAAGAAGAGGATGGGAAGTCATAACCAACCCCATGCAACAAGTCGGATTATTGATGGTTCAAGAGTTCTATGCTAATGCATGGATCACTAGGAACCATGATCAAAGTATGAACCCGAATCCAAAGAACTATCTCACAATGGTTCGGGGGAAATACTTAGATTTCAGTCTGGAAAATGTGAGGTTGGCGTTTCATCTACCCATGATGCAAGGTGATGAACGCCCCTACACAAGGAGGGTCAACTTCAATCAAAGGTTGGACCAAGTCCTAATGGACATTTGTGTGGAAGGCGCCCAATGGAGAGTAGACTCCAAAGGCAAACCAGTCCAACTAAGAAGACTGGACCTCAAGCCTGTAGCTAGAGGATGGTTGGAGTTCATCCAAAGATCTATCATCCCTACAAGCAACCAATCTGAAGTTACTGTGGATCGGGCAATCATGATCCATAGCATCATGATTGGAGAGGAAGTAGAGGTTCATGAAGTCATAGCCAATGAACTCTACAAAATAGCTGACAAGCCTTCATACATGGCACGGCTAGCCTTCCCCCACCTCATATGCCATCTATGTTATTCAGCCGGAGTTATCATAGATGGAGATGTCTCCATTGAAGAAGACAAGCCCATCACCAAGAAAAGGATGGAGCAAACAAGAGAAGTTCCTCACGGCCCTCAAGAAGAACATGAGGAAGTTCATCATCAACAAATGCCTCAAGGAATGCACTTTCCTCCCAACAATTATTGGGAGCAACTTAGTACCTCTTTGGAAGACTTGAGTCATAATGTTGAACAACTAAGGGTGGAACACCATGAACACGCCCTCACTCTCCAAGAAATAAGAGAAGATCAAAGAGCTATGAGGGAGGAGCAACAAAGGCAAGGAAGGGATATAGAAGAATTGAAGAACATCATTGGTCCTTCAAGAAGAAGACGCCACTAGAGGTGGATTCATTCCTTGTTCTTTATTTTCTTTCTGTTTTCGGTTTTTAAGTGTTATGTTTATCTATGTTTTTGTGTCTCTACTTCATGATCATTAGTGTGTAACCATGCCTTAAAGCTATGAATAAAATCCATTAGTCTTTCACCTCTCTTAAAAGAAAAATGTTTTAATTCAAAAGAACAAGAAGTACATAATTTTCGAAATTATTAGTGAATTTAATTTAATTATATTGATGTGGTGGCAATAATTTTTGTTTTCTGAATGAATGCTTGAACAGTGCATATTTTTGATCTTGTTGTTTATGAGTGTTAAAATTTTAGCAAAGATCCAAGGCTTTGAGCATCAATGGATAGGAGGGCCCAAGGAAATTAAATCCAGGCCTAAGCGGCTAAATCAAGCTGTCCCTATTCATGTGCTTGTGTCATGAAGGTCCAAGTGAAAAGCTTGAGACTGAGTGGTTAAAGTCATGATTCAAAGCTAAAGAGTGTGCTTAAGAGCTCTGGACACCACTAACTGGGGACTTTAGCAAAGCTAAGTCACAATCTGAAAAGGTTCACCCAGTTATGTGTCTGTGGCATTTGTGTATCCGGTGGTAATACTGGAAGACAAAGTGCTTAGGGCCACAGCCAAGACTCATAAGTAGCTGTGTTCAAGAATCAACATGCTTAACTAAGAAAGTCAATAACACTATCTGAAATTCTAAGTTCCTAGAGAAGCCAATCACTCTAAACTTCAAAGGAAAAAGTGAGATGCCAAAACTGTTCAGAAGCAAAAGGCTACAAGTCCCGCTCATGTAATTAAATTAATATTCATTGATATTTTGGAATTTATAGTATATTCTCTTCTTTTTATCCTATTTGATTTTCAGTTGCTTGGGGACAAGCAACAATTTAAGTTTGGTGTTGTGATGAGCGGATAATTTATACGCTTTTTGGCATTGTTTTCATATAGTTTTTAGTGAGTTTGAGCTACTTTTAGGGATGTTTTCATTAGTTTTTATGTTAAATTCACATTTCTGGACTTTACTATGAGTTTGTGTGTTTTTCTGTGATTTCAGGTAAATTCTGACTGAAATTGAGGGATTTGAGCAAAACTCTGAAGAAGGCTGACAAAAGGACTGCTGATGCTGTTGGATTCTGACCTCCCTGCACTCGAAATGGATTTTCTGGAGCTACAGAACTCCAATTGGCGCGCTCTCAACGGCGTTGGAAAGTAGACATCTAGGGCTTTCCAGCAATATATAATAGTCCATACTTTATTTGAAGAATGACGACGTAACTTGGCGTTAAACGCCAAGTACACGCTGCTGTCTGGAGTTAAACGCCAGAAAAACGTCATGATCCGAAGTTAAACGCCCAAAACACGTCATAACTCAAAGTTTAACGCCAAGAAATGCCTTAGCACGTGAATTCATCAAGCTCAGTCCAAGCACACACCAAGTGGGCCCCGGAAGTGGATTTATGCATCAATTACTTACTCATGTAAACCCTAGTAGCTAGTCTAGTATATATAGGACATTTATCTATTGTATTAGACATCCTGGATTGTATTTTGAATCCTGTGATCACGTTAGAGAGGGCTGGCCATTCGGCCATGCCTGAACTCTTTGCTTATGTATTTTTAACGGTGGAGTTTCTGCACACCATAGATTAAGGGTGTGGAGCTCTGCTGTACCTCAAGTATTAATGAAATTCTATCTTCTTTTATTCAAATCTCTCTTATTCTTATTCCAAGATATTCATTCGTACCCAAGAACATGATGAATGTTATGAGTCAGATTACCCTCATTATCATTCTCACTTATGAATGCGCGTGATTGACAACCATGTCCGTTCTACATGCAACAGAGCTTGAATGTGTATCTCTTAGATTCCCCAACAGAATCTTCGTGGTATAAGCTAGATAGATGGCGGCATTTATGAGGGTCCGGAAAGTCTCACTTTGTCTGTGGTATTCTGAGTAGGATCCTGGGAATCCGGAAAGTCCAACCTTGTCTGTGGTGTTCCGAGTAGGATTCCGGTAATGAATGACCGTGACGTGCTTCAAACTTTAACCTGCTGGGCGTTAGTGACAGACGCAAAAGAGGGATTCTATTCCAGTAGGAGCGGGAACCAACCGGTGATTAGCCGTACTGTGACAGAGTGCGTTAGCATAGTTTTCACTGCGAGGATGGGATGTAGCCATCAGCCATGGGTGATGCCTCCAGACTGGTTAGCTGTGCGAGTGACAGCCGCACAGGATATTTCCCCGTGAGGAATGAAAGTAGCCACAGTTGATGGTGAACCCCTATACAAAGCTTGCCATGGAAAGGAGTAAGAAGGATTGAGTAGAAGCAGTAGGAGAGCAGGCGTCCTTGGGCTCTACAGCATCTCCACATGCTTATCTGAAATTCCTACCAATGAACCTGCATAAGTATCTTTATCCCTTTCATTATTTCTGTTTTTCAAAAACCCATAAACTATTTTAATCTGCCTAACTGAGATTTGCAAGGTGACCATAGCTTGCTTCATACCAACAATCTCTGTGGATTCGACCCTTACTCACGTAAGGTTTATTACTTGGACGACCCAGTACACTTGCTGGTTAGTTGAACGGAGTTGTGAAAATAAACAATGCCCTCAGAGTAAACATCCTACAAGTAGAAAGAACAAGTGATCACAATTTCGTCCACCATGCCTTAAACACAAGGTAGTCCCCATTCAATTGAAGGACTAATTCACCTCTGTTGACATCTATCACAGCTTCTGCTGTGGCTAGGAAAGGTCTTCCAAGGATGATGCATTCATCCTCTTCCTTCCTAGTGTCTAAGATTATGAAATCAGCAGGGATGTAAAGGCCTTCAACCTTTACTAACACGTCCTCTACTATTCTATAAGCTTGTCTCAATGACTTGTCTGCCAATTGTAATGAGAACAAGGCAGGTTATACCTCAATGATCCCCAGCTTCTCCATTACAGAGAGTGGCATAAGATTTATCCCTGACCCTAGATCACATAGAGCTTTTTCAAAGGTCATGGTGCCTATGGTACAAGGTATTAAGAACTTGCCAGGATCTTGTTTCTTTTGAGGTAGAGTTTGCTGAATCCAGGTATCTAGTTCACTAATGAGCAAGGGAGGTTCACTTTCCCAAGTCTCATTACCAAACAACTTGGCATTCAGCTTCATGATAGCTCCTAAATATTGAGCAACTTGCTCTCCAGTCACATCTTCATCCTCTTCAGAGGAAGAATAGTCTTCAGAGCTCATGAATGGCAGAAGGAGATTTAATGGAATCTCTATGGTCTCTGTATGAGACTCAGATTCCTTTGGATTCTTAATAGAAAACTCCTTCTTGCTTGAGGGACGTCCCACGAGGTCTTCCTCACTAGGATTTTTGTCCTCCTCCTCCCTTGTGCATTCGGCCATATTGATTATATCAATGGCCTTGCACTCTCCTTTTGGATTTTCTTTTGTATTGCTTGGGAGAATACTGGGAGGAGTTTCAATGACTTTCTTACTCAGCTGGCCCACTTGTGCCTCCAGATTTCTGATGGAGGATCTTGTTTCATTCATGAAACTGAAAGTGGCCTTTGACAGATCAAAGACTAGATTGGCTAAATTAGAAGTGTTTTGTTCAGAATTCTCTGTCTGTTGCTGAGAAGATGATGGATATGGCTTGCTATTGCTCAGCCTATTGCGTCCACCATTGTTAAAGCCTTGTTGAGGCTTTTGTTGATCCTTCTATGAGAAATTTGGATGATTTCTCCATGATGGATTATAGGTGTTTCCATAAGGTTCACCCATGTAATTAACCTCTGCCATGGCAGGGTTCTCAGGATCATAAGCTTCTTCAGAAGCTGCCTCCTTAGTACTGTTGGATGCATTTTGCCATCCATTCAGACTTTGAGAGATCATGTTGACTTGCTGAGTCAACACTTTGTTCTGAGCCAATATGGCATTCAGAGCATCAATTTCAAGAACTCCTTTCTTCTGAGGTATCCTATTATTCACGGAATTCCTCTCAGAAGCGTACATGAATTGGTTGTTTGCAACCATGTCAATGAGTTCCTGAGCCTCTTCAGGCGTTTTCTTTAGGTGAATAGATCCACCTGCAGAATGGTCCAATGACATTTTCAAAAATTCAGACAGGCCATAATAGAATATATCTAATATGGTCCATTCTGAAAACATGTCAGATGGACATCTTTTGGTCAACTGCTTGTATCTTTCCCAAGCTTCATAGAGGGATTCACCATCTTTTTGCTTGAAGGTTTAAACATCCACTCTCAGCTTGCTCAGCTTTTGAGGAGGAAAGAATTTATCCGAGAAGGCACTGACCAGCTTATCCTAGGAGTCTAGGCTATCCTTGGGTTGTGAATCCAACCATATTCTAGCTCTGTCTCTTATAGCAAAAGGGAAAAGCATGAGTCTGTAGACTTTAGGATCAACTCCATTCGTCTTTACAGTCTCACAGATCTGCAAGAACTCAGTTAAAAACTGGTAAGGAGCTTCATATGGAAGTCCATAAAACTTGCAGTTTTGTTGCATTAAGGCAACTAGCTGAGGTTTCAGCTCAAAGTTGTTGGCTCCAATGGCAGGAATGGAGATGCTTCTTCCATCAAACTTGGACGTTGGCTTTGTGAAGTCACCAAGCACTCTCCTTGCATTATTATTATTTTCGGCTGCCATCTCCTTCTCTTGTTCTAATATTTTTGAAAGGTTACCTTTAGATTGTTGTAACTTAGCTTCTCTTAATTTTCTCTTCAGAGTCCTTTCAGGTTCTGGATCAATTTCAACAAGAGTGCCTTTATCCTTGTTCCTGCTCATATGAAAGAGAAGAAAACAAGAAAAGAAGAGGAATCCTCTATATCACAGTATAGAGATTCCTTTATGTTAGTAGAAGAAGAAAAGGGGAGAAGAGTAAAGAAGAATGGGTTCAGATATTTAGATGGAGAGAGGTGAAGAGAAGTGTTAGTAATTAAATAATTAAATAGAGTAAGAAAAGAGAGGGGAAATTTCGAAAATAATTTTGAAAAAGGGATTAGTAATTTTCGAAAATTAAAGATAAGATAAGATTAAAATTAAAATTTAAAACAAAAAGAAATTTTGAAAAAGAGATGAGATATTTTCGAAAATTAGAGAGGGAAAAGTAGTTAGGTGATTTTGAAAAAGATAAGAAACAAACAAAAAGTCAAAGAGTTAGTTGAAAAAGATATTAAAATCAAATTTGAAAAGATGAGAAGATAAGAGGTTAGATAAAATATTTTGAAATCAAATTTTGAAAAAGATAAAATTTTTGAAAAAGATAAGATAAAAGATAAAAAGATTTAAATTTTAAATTTAAAATTACTTACTTCACTAACAAGAAACTTCAAGATAAGATTCTAGAACTTAAAGATTGAACCTTTCTTAACAAGAAAGTAACAAACTTCAAATTTTTGAATCAATCACATTAATTGTTAGCTAATAAGATATAAAGATAAGAAAAGGATTTTGAAAAATATTTTGAAAAAGATTTTTGAAATTTTTGAAAAATGAAAAAAAATGAAAAGATATAATTTTTGAAAAAGGATTTTGAAAAGATAAGATTTTTAAAATTGAAATATTGACTTGACTTGTAAGAAACAACTAATTTTTTAAAAATTTTTGACCAAGTCAACCCAAAATTTCGAAAATTTGGAGGGAAATAAGGAAAAGATATTTTTTATTTTTGAATATTTTAATTATGAGAAAGAAAAACACAAACATGACCCAAAACATGAAAATTTTGGATCAAAACACTTAATGCATGCAAGAACACTATGAATGTTAAGATGAACACCAAGAACACTTTGAGGATCATGATGAACATCAAGAACATATTTTTGAAAAAAATTTTGATGCAAAGAAAACATGCAAGACACCAAACTTAGAAATCTTTAATGCATGAACACTAACAAACAAAAAATGCATATGAAAAACAACAAACAACACAAAACAAGAAAACATCAAGATCAAACAAGAAGACTTGTTAAGAACAACTTGAAGATCATGAAGAACACTATGAATGCATAGATTTTCGAAAAATGCAAGAAAAATTTTTTTAAAACATGCAATTGACACCAAACTTAAAAATTGACTCAAGACTCAAACAAGAAACACAAAATATTTTTGATTTTTATGATTTTATTAATTTTTTTTGGATTTTTTTAATTTTTTTCGAAAATATTTTTTTGGAAAAACGAAAAAGAAAAGAAAAATTTCGAAAAAGTTTTTGAAAAGAAAATTACCTAATCTGAGCAACAAGATGAACCGTTAGTTGTCCATACTCGAACAATCCCCGGCAACGGCGCCAAAAACTTGGTGGACGAAATTGTGATACGAGAGTTCCAGGTACTGTTAGAGAAGCTTTTTCTTTCCACAACTTCGTTCAACTTAACCAGCAAGTGTACTGGGTCATCCAAGTAATACCTTACGTGAGTAAGGCTCGATCCCACAGAGATTGTTGGTATGAAGCAAGCTATGGTCACCTTGTAAATCTCAGTTAGGCAGATTAAATTGGTTTATGATGAGTTCGAAAATTAATAATAAATAGAAAATAAAAAGGGATAGAAATACTTATGCAAATCAATAGTGGAAATTTTAGATAGGCGTATGGAGATGATGTGCTCCTCTTGAATCTCTACTTTCTTATTACATTCATCCAATCCTTCTTACTCCTATCCATGGCAAGCTGTATGTAGGGCATCACCTTTGTCAATGGCTACATCCCATCCTCTGAGTGAAAATGTTCCTATGCTCTGTCACAGCAAGGCTAGTCATCTGTCGGTTCTCAATCAGGTTGGAATAGAATCCCTTGATTCTTTTGTGTTTGTCATCACGCCCAGCCTTCAGGAGTTTGAAGCTCGTCACAGTCATTCAATCCCAAAATCCTACTCGGAATACCATAGACAAGGTTTAGACTTTCCGGATTCTCATGAATGCCGCCATCTATCTAGCTTATACCACGAAGATTCTGTTGGGGAATCTAAGAGATATGCGCCCGGCCTAAAGTAGAACGGAAGTGGTTGTCAGTCACGCGCGTTCATAGGTGAGAATGATGATGAGTGTCACGGATCATCACATTCATCAAGTTGAAGTGCAACGTATATCTTGGAATAAGAATAAAAGAGAATTGAATAAAAAGTAATAGTAATTGTATTGAAACTTGAGGTACAGCAGAGCTCCACACCCTTAATCTATAATGTGTAGAAACTCCACCGTTGAAAATACATAAGTGAAAGGTTCAGGCATGGTCGAATGGCCAGTCCCCTGAATGATCAAGAGACCGAATGATCAAAGACTACAAAGTCAAAAGATTAAACTGTCAAAAGATGTCTAATACAATAGTAACTTATCCTATTTATACTAGACTAGCTACTAGGGTTTACATGAGTACGTAATTGATGCATAAATCCACTTCCGGGGCCCACTTGGTGTATGCTTGGGCTGAGCTTGATCTATCCACGAGCTGAGGTGTTTATTGGAGTTGAACTCCAAGTTATAACGTGTTTTGGGCGTTCAACTCCGGATCATGACGTTTTTCTGGCGTTTAACTCCAGACAGCAGCATGTACTTGGCGTTCAACGCCATGTTACGTCATCAATTCCCGAATAAAATATGGACTATTATATATTTCTGGAAAGCTCTGGATGTCTACTTTCCAACGCCGTTGAGAGCGCGCCATTTGGAGTTATGTAGCTCCAGAGAATTCATTTCGAATGCAGAGAGGTCAGATTCCAACAGCATCAGCAGTCCTTTTGTCAGCCTTTTTCAGAGTTTTGCTCAAGTCCCTCAATTTCAGCCAGAAATTACCTGAAATCACAGAAAAACACACAAACTCATAGTAAAGCCCAGAAATGTGAATTTAACATAAAAACTAATGAAAACATCCCTAAAAGTAGCTTGAACTTACTAAAAACTACCTAAAAACAATGCCAAAAAGCGTATAAATTATCCGCTCATCAGACGACTTGGATAGGGCTTACTCAGGGGCTATCAGAAATAGGATAAATAATCCCAGCCTCTAGTAACTTAGTGACCTCTTTCTGCACCACCTCCTTCATGGCTGGATTCAGCCGCCTTTGTGGTTGAACCACTGGCTTGGCGTCACCCTCCAGTAAGATCTTGTGCATGCATCTGGCTGGGCTAATGCCCTTGAGATCACTGATGGACCACCCAAGAGCTGTCTTGTGTGTCCTTAGCACTTGAATTAGTGCTTCCTCTTCCTGTGGCTCTAAGGTAGAGCTTATGATTACAGGAAAGGTATCACTTTCTCCCAGGAATGCATATTTTAGGGATGATGGTAATGGTTTGAGCTCAGGTTTAGGAGGTTTCTCCTCTTCCTGAGAGATTTTTAGAGGTTCTACTATTCTCTCTGATTCCTCCAGATCAGGCTGAACATCTTTAAAGATGTCCTCTAGCTCTAATTCGAGACTCTTAGCCATATTGACCTCTCTTACCAGAAAGTCAATAATATCAACACTCATGCAGTCATTTGGGGCATTTGGATGTTGCATGGCTTTGACAACATTCAACTTGAACTCCTCCTCATTGACTCTCAAGGTTACTTCCCCTTTTTGGACGTCAATGAGGGTTCGGCCAGTTGCTAGGAAAGGTCTTCCTAGAATGAGAGTTGCACTCTTGTGCTCCTCCATTTCTAGCACCACAAAGTCAGTAGGGAAGGCGAATGGCCCAACCTTGACAATCATGTCTTCAATCACACCTGATGGGTATTTAATGGAGCCATCAGCAAGTTGAAGATATATCCTGGTTGGTTTGATTTCTTCAGTCAAACCAAGCTTTCTGATAGTAGATGCAGGTATTAGGTTGATACTTGCCCCAAGGTCACACAGAGCTTGCTTGGTGCAATTACCCTCTAATGTGCATGGTATCATAAAGCTCCCGGGATCTTTAAGCTTCTCAGGTAAGCTTTTCAGAATGACTGCACTGCATTCTTTAGTGAGGTAAACTTTTTCAGTCTCCCTCCAATCCTTCTTATGACTTAAGATCTCTTTCATGAACTTAGCATAAGAGGGTATTTGCTCAAGTGCTTCTGCAAACGGAATCTTTATTTCAAGAGTCCTGAGATAGTCTGCAAAGCGGGCAAATTGCTTATCCTGTTCTGCTTGGCGGAGTTTTTGAGGATAAGGCATTTTGGCTTTGTATTCCTCAACCTTAGTTGCTGCAGGTTTATTACCTGTAGAAGTGGGTTGGGAAGCCTTTTTAGAAGGGTTGTTATCAGCACTTGTATGTGACTGATCTCCCACTGGCGTTTGAATGCCAGGGGTGGAAGCTGGAGTGGCGTTAGACGCCATCTCCTTATCTGTTACTGGCGTCTGAATGCTAGAACTATGCTTCCCTTGGGCGTTCAACGCCGGATTCATTCTTGTTTCTGGCGTTGAACGCCAGAAATGAGCATGGTCTGGGCGTTCAGCGCCAGCCTTATTTCTCTCTGGGCTCTGATTGTCCTCAGAGGGATTTTGAGTAGCCATTTGTTCATTTCTTGGCTTCCTGCTGCTTTGAAGTGAGGTATTTAATGTTTTCCCACTTCTTAATTGAACTGCTTGGCATTCTTCTGCTATTTATTTTGACAGTTGCCTTTCTATTTGCTTTAACTGTACTTCCATATTCCTGTTAGCCATTCTTGTTTCCTGTAGTATTTCCTTGAATTCGGCTAGCTGCTGGGTTAGAAAGTCTAATTGCTGATTGAATTCATTAGCCTGATCCACAGGACTGAGTTCAGCAGTTACTGTTTTAGCTTCTTCTTTCATGGAGGATTCACTGCTTAGGTACATATGCTGATTTCTGGCAACTGTATCAATAAGCTCTTGAGCTTCTTCAATTGTTTTTCTCATATGTATAGATCCCCCAGCTGAGTGGTCTAGAGAAATCTGAGCTTTTTCTGTAAGCCCATAGTAGAAGATGTCTAATTGCACCCACTCTGAAAACATTTCAGAGGGGCATTTTCTTAGCATCTCTCTGTATCTCTCCCAGGCATCATAAAGGGATTCATTATCTCCTTGTTTGAAGCCTTGGATGCTCAGCCTTAGCTGTGTCAACCGTTTTGGAGGGAAATAGTGATTCAGGAATTTTTCTGACAGCTGTTTCCATGTTTTTATGCTGTTTTTAGGCTGGTTATTTAACCACCTCTTAGCTTGATCTTTTACAGCAAATGGAAACAGTAATAATCTGTAGACATCCTGATCCACTTCCTTATCATGCACTGTGTCAGCAATTTGTAGAAATTGTGCCAGAAACTCTGTAGGTTCTTCATGTGAAAGACCAGAATACTGGCAGTTTTGCTGCACCATGATAATGAGCTGAGGATTCAACTCAAAGCTACTAACTCCAATGGAGGGTATACATATATTACTCCCATATGAAGCAGTAGTGGGGTTAGCATATGACCCCAGAGTCCTCCTAGACTGTTCATTCCCACTTAGTTCCATGATGGAATAAAGGAAATGATATGTATGTTGATATTATTTATTTTATAAAAAATTTATTTTATAAAATAAAATAGAAATGAAATAAATAAAAGAAATTGAAAATATTTTGAAATTGAAATCTGAACTTTTTTATATAAAATTTTCGAAAATGTAGTTCAAAATTAGTTAGAAAAGATTTTTTTTTTTGAATTTTGAATTTTATGATGAAAGAGGAAAACACACAAAAGACACAAGACTTAAAATTTTTAGATCCAATGCTCCTTATTTTCGAAAATTTTGGAGGGAAAACACCAAGGAACACCAAACTTAAAAATTTTAAGATCAAAACACAGGAAAGACTCAAGAACACCTTGAAGATTCACAAGAACACCAATAACAAAAGAAAGAACACCAAACTTAAAATTTTTAGAAAACCAAGACAAATTTTTGAAATTTAAAGAAAAATTAACAAGGAAACACCAAACTTAGAGTTTGGCACAAGATTCAATCAAAGAAAAATTATTTTTGAAAAAGATTCCAAAGAAGATACCCAATTATCAAGAACAACTACTAATGCTCCAGCCAATTGGGCAGTAACTTCAGTGTTGATTTTAAAGATGTTGATGTGTGGAAAACGATCCAACACAAAACTCACCGGCAAGTGTACCGGGTCGCATCAAGTAATAAAACTCACGGGAGTGAGGTCGATCCCACAGGGATTGAAGGATTGAGCAATTTTAGTTTAGTGGTTGATTTAGTCAAGCGAATTAAGTATTGGTTGAGTGGTTTATCATTAACAGAAAGTAAATTGCTTGGAATGTAAAGGGAGAGGGGAAAATTACAGTAAATTAAAGAGCAGGAAAGTAAAAGATGCTGAATCTTAAAGAACAAGAAATTAAATGACTGAAACTTAAAGTGCAAGAAATGTAAATTGCAGTAACTTAGAGTGCAAGAAATATAAATTGCTTGAATGAAAAAGGGATTTGAGGATTGGGATTTCAGAATTCAAACGAGGGAAATTAAATTGCAACAATTAATAAAACAGAAGATGAATTGGAGTAAACTAAATCTCAAACAGAAATGGAAATTAACTTGCATCAGGGGTTCACAGAAGAACCAAAAAGGAAAATGGGATCTCAGGACTCAAGAGACTAGATAGCAAAGTCTAGATCTCAATTGCCTTCCCAGATCCAAGTTCACAAAGCAATTAACCAGAATTTAAAGAAGAAGCATTAAAGGAAATGAAATTGAACTCAATTAGGCAGAAGAGGAATTAAAGAGATTTTGAATGGAGATTGAGACAGAATTTCCTCAATTCTTCACACCCAAAACTCAAACAAGAAAAGTAAAAATGCTCATGCAAGAACGAGGAAGAAGAGAGATCAATTCTCCTCCCCAATTCTCTGAAATTTAGTGAAGTCTCCAAGAGAAAGTTCAAAAGTTCAAAAATAAAAGTAAAGATTCAAAGCTCAAAAGAAAGGTTTTAATTACATCAAACTATTTCCTATTTATACACTTTCTATTCTTGGATCTTGGGATTTGGATGGGCTTTTTATTTGGTGAAGAATTGAATTAAATTGAATTTTTAGCCCAAGAAAAGTTGCTTCCAGGAGGCTGCCCTGCCCTTGTGGAGGGCAGAGCAGAAAATGGTGTGTGTTGGTGCTCGTGCGTGCGTGTGGTGCGTGTTGGTGCTGCAGGATGCTGCCCTGCCCTTGTGGAGGGCAGGGCAGAAATTATTGGTGCGCCAGATTTTGCTGCCCGTGCGTGCGTGCTTGCTGGCCGAGACTCCCTTGGTGCGCCAACTCTTGTGCACTGGCCGTGCATCACACAATGCTGCCCTGCCCTTGCGGAGGGCAGGGCAATGTTTCCAAAATTGAAGCTCCGCGTTCGAAACTCGGTTAATGCACACGCTACTTTTTTCCTTGGTTTTCTTGGCACCAAAGTAAGGCCTAGTTCCTTGCTTCCTCATGGTGCCGTGTTTGATCCTTGTGGCAAGCATTAGTGAGCTTTTTCTTTGAATATATTCCTTTGATGAGCCCGATATTGCTCTTGAGGAGGGCAGGGCAGAGTTTTTGCTGTTTTTGATCCATGGCACCAATTTGTGCTCCGCCCTTGTTGTGGGCAGGGCAGGGCAGTGTTGCCTCTCAAAGCTTGTTTCCTTATGTTGCCCTCCTAGAGGGCAGTGTGCCCTTGTGGAGGGCAATGTTTGCTTCCTCCTTCTATGTGCCACACTTCTTCTCTCTTAGGCCACGCTTTCTTAAGCTACGCTTCCTCTTTTCTTCTTTTCTTCACCTTTAAATAATCAAAACAACCACTCAAAGTATCACTAAATTCACAAGGCTTATAAATCAATTAAAAATCAATTAAATTTAGCTTAAACCTCATGAGTTAGCATCAATTTAATGGTGGTTGTTTGATTTAAAGAAGTTATGTATTTTCATTCCAAATCACTTACTTAAGATGCAAGAAAGTGCATAAAGACTAATAAAACAAGTGAAATTAGCTTGAAAAATGGGTATATGATGACTTGTCATCACAACACCAAACTTAAATCTTGCTTGTCCCCAAGCAAGCATCAAAACTAAGAGAAACTGAAATGAACAAGAATAGCAAACATATCCTTATTAGGCATATAGCAGAACTTGATTCATGGAGTTTTTATGCAGACAATGATAACTCAATTATTGTTGCTGTTACATAATATACATTTTTCTCAAAGGCTTACTAAACTTGCTTTTATAAGGTCTATTCTTTCTTTGCTCCCTTGCTAACTTTTCTTTTCTCATGTCGCTTAACAAGCTTATTATTCTTTTGGATGCTTGGTGTCTAATGTTGCAGTAGTAGCCTTTGGCTTTATTTTTACTCAACATCTTTCCACCTCAGACACATGGCTCACTATTTCCTCCTAGGATCATTGATGCCCAGCATCTCTTTGGATAACTAAATGTTCTGTATCTAAGTTGCTCTTTATTGTGGACTTTCAATTGGCCATCCCAGATCAGTTGATCTAAGTGACCGGGTTTTAAAATACCCCTCAGAATTTACTTATCCAAGCATATCCTAGTACAAGAACACCACAGGCATGTGTCCTAGGGTCCAAGCTATTGGTGTCCAGCCTTTATTCTTTGTTTTTCTTGCCACATTGGCTTTTTCTTCTTCCTTTTCTTTCTGTTTTATTTTTGTTCTCAAGGGCTTTTTCTTTACTGATAGGAACCTTTATAACAGCAAGCTAGCTCACACTTCAATGAAAATTATATTATGCAGCAATTATTTCATGAGTTATGCATTTAATCAAACACATACACCACCATTAACTTCCATTCTAACTTATGAAACATTGGATATTTACTTTCCAATTCAAACATTTCTCTTTTATTCAAGCATATGGGAAACAAAACAAACTTCAAAGCTAAGTGATGGATGACAAGCATTATGCAGATTATCATACTTAATCAAACAACTTCACTTGCAACTAGATGAACACTTTAGCAAGACATACAAGAATTCCTGAATTAAAACATTTCTCAGCAGTAAGGATTAAGTCTAGATACAACCATTGAAGTTACAGCCCTTTGATTCTTCCTTCTGCTGTGTTCTCTTTAAGTTAAAACGCACAATATCTTCAATGGTTGACTAATTTCCTGCATAATTCTCAAAAGTTGCTTGCTTCTCAAGCCCTTAAGTGCATGGTTAGTATGCATAAATTGAGTGTGGCTCTTGGATTTATTTTGGTGTGGAAACACGAAACTTAATTGCTTGCCACCGCCTCTGATGCAACAAGTTAACCATATGTGAAACCTTGTGTTCTTGCTAAAGGTTATGGAATTAAAGCTAGAAAGCAGTTAAATAGTTGGATAATTTGTTTGATTGCTTGGAGCTAGCATTATGTAAGAGGTGAGAATGTGTTTTTAAATGAGATTTTTGGTAGAACACCAAACTTAGAATCTTTCATTCTCCCTTAAATTATTTTAGTGTGCAACACCAAACTTAGCTCCTTGCAATGCAGACCAATTATTCAACCTTCTTATTGAAATAAGCTAGAAAAAGGAAACTACCTCAGGTTGGGTTGCCTCCTGATGAGCGGATAATTTGTACGCTTTTTGGCATTGTTTTTAGTATGTTTTTAGTATGATCTAGTTAGTTTTTAGTATATTTTTAGTTAAAATTCACTTTTCTGGACTTTACTATGAGTTTGTGTGTTTTTCTGTAATTTCAGGTATTTTCTGACTGAAATTGAGGGACCTGAGCAAAAATCTGATTCAGAGACTAAAAAGGACTGCAGATGCTGTTGGATTCTGACCTCCCTGCACTCGAAGTGGATTTTCTGGAGCAATAGAAGCCCAATTGGCGCGCTCTCAACGGCGCTGGAAAGTAGACATCCTGGGCTTTCCAGCAATATATGATAGTCCATACTTTGCCCAAGATTTGATGGCCCAAAACGGCGTTCAAAGTCACCCTTAGAATTCCCAGCGTTAAACGCCGGAACTGGCACAAGAATGGGAGTTAAACGCCCAAACTGGCATAAAAGCTGGCGTTTAACTCCAAGAAGAGTCTCTACACGAAAATGCTTCAATGCTCAGCCCAAGCACACACTAAGTGGGCCCGGAAGTGGATTTTTATGTCATTTACTCATCTCTGTAAACCCTAGGCTACTAGTTCTCTATAAGTAGGACCTTTTACTATTGTATTTTCATCTTGGTTCTTCTGGTTCCCTCTTTGGGGCCGAAACCAATGATCACACTATCACTTATGTATTTTCAACGGTGGAGTTTCTACACACCATAGATTAAGGTGTGGAGCTCTGCTGTACCTCGAGTATTAATGCAATTACTATTGTTCTTCCATTCAATTCCGCTTGTTCTTGTTCTAAGATATCACTTGTTCTTCAACTTGATGAATGTGATGATCTGTGACACTCATCATCATTCTCACCTATGAACGTGTGACTAACAACCACCTCCGTTCTACCTTAGATTGGGTGAATATCTCTTGGATTCTTTAACCGGAATCTTCGTGGTATAGGCTAGAACTGATGGCGGCATTCAAGAGAATCCGGAAGGTCTAACCTTGTCTGTGGTATTCTGAGTAGGATTCAATGATTGAATGACTGTGACGTGCTTCAAACTCCTGAGGGCGGGGCGTTAGTGACAGACGCAAAAGAATCACTGGATTCTATTCCGGCCTGATCGAGAACCGACAGATGGATAGCCGTGCCGTGACAGGGTGCGTTGAACATTTCCACTGAGAGGATGGGAGGTAGCCACTGACAACGGTGAAACCCTTGCTTAAGCTTGCCATGGAAAGGAGGAAGAAGGATTGGATGAAGACAGTAGGAAAGTAGAGAGACGGAAGGGAAGGCATCTTCATACGCTTATCTGAAGTTCCTACCAATGAATTACATAAGTATCTCTATCTTTACCTTTATGTTTTATGCGTTTATCACCATACCCATTTGAGTTTGCCTGACTGAGACTTACAAGGTGACCATAGCTTGCTTCATACCAACAATCTCTGTGGGATCGACCCTTACTCGCGTAAGGTTTATTACTTGGACGACCCAGTACACTTGCTGGTTAGTTGTGCGAAGTTGTGTTTATGCCATGGTGTTGAACACCAAGTTTTTGGTTTCATCACCGGGGATTATTTGAGTTGTGAAAAGTAGTGATCACAATTTCGTGCACCACCTCCCAACAAGCGCTTCTTTATTGTCATTAGCTTGACATCTTCCATTCTTTGATCATGGAGGCTGAAAATCATAATGCCTCAGCTTTTCACCTCTTATTGTGAACTTCCTTCCAGTCTCCTCTTTGATGATCTCTAGGTGTTCAAGTGAAAGGACCCGGTTTACAGTGTAGTATTCAGATAATTGTGGAGACACCTTCATTGGTTGGGTGTTTAACACCACTTTATCCCCTGGTGAAAAGCCTTCAGTAGGGATTTTCTTGTTTCTCTGCCCTCTTGGCCTTTACTTCTTTTCTTTCTCAAAAGATACTCCCTGCCTTGGTTGTTCTTTATCTGGGATGTTGAATTTCTCATCTGGGGGTTTTGGATCTAGTTCCTCCTTGACTTCTTTGGTTTGTTGCACCATCTCTACTGCTTTCAAGCATGGATTTAGAAGTCTTGGAGTTAACTCATTGACTGCCTCCTTCAAACTTTGATCTCTGGTCTTATCCTTCATAAAATCTTCTTCTTGAATGGGTTCATGCAAGGTTTTAAAAACATGGAATGCTAGATGTTCATCATGCACTCTCAGCAACAATTCCCCTTTTTCCACATCTATCAATGCTCTGCCCGTAGCTAGGAAAGGCCTTCCCAGGATGATGGGAGTGTTAGGGTCCTCTTCTATATCTGAGATAACAAAGTCAGCAGGGAGAAAGAATTTTTCCACTTTTACCAACACATTCTCCACAACTCCCAGTGCTTGCTTAGTGGATTTGTCAGCCAATTGGAGAACTATTTGTGTGGACTTCAGCTCAGAAATTTGAAGTTTCCTCATTAGAGACAAAGGCATCAAGTTTATGCTTGCACCGAGGTCACAAAATGACTTCTCAATTGTTATGTTTCCTATGGTGCAAGGTATGTAAAAAGTCCCAGGATCATCTTTCTTCTCTGGCAACTCTCTTTGGAGGATAGCACTACATTCCTTTGTGATCTCAACAATCTGTCCTTCCTTCAGGGATCTTTTCTTTGTCAGCACTTCCTTCATGAATTTGGCATATAGTGGTATCTGTTCAAGTGCTTCCAAGAAAGGAATATTGATGCTGAGTGTTTTGAATATGTCCAGGAATTTTGAGTATTGCTTATTCTCATTTTCTTTTTTAAACCTCTGAGGGTATGGAAGTTTGGGGACACAAGGATTCACTCCTTCCCTCTTCTCTTGTAGTTGTGATTCAAGGGTGTTCTTGTATCCCTTTGAAATTTGTACATTTTTGGTTTCTTGATCCTCTTTACTTTTTCCCTCTGTCTCTTCTTGTGGAACTTCTCTGTTGTGTTTGTCCTGATTGATGGCTTCCTTCTTTATAGTCTTCTCACTTCCCACTGTGATTGCTTTGCACTCCTCCCATTTTGTGGCTTTTCCTTTGTCCCTTGGGTGTTCTTCAGTGACATTGGGGAAAGCATTAGCTCTCTTCTCATCCATTTCTGAAATTTGCTTAGCCAATTGCCCCATGTGTCTCTCAAGATTTCTGATTGAGGTCTCTTGGTTTTTGAATGCCAAGGTCTGATCTTTCCTTGCAGCTTCCTGATCTTGTCTTGCCATCTCTTGATTTTTCATGAGTTTTTCCATCATTTTCTCTAGACTTGAGATTCTTTGAGAGTCTGGATTTGGTTGTGGTTGTGTGAAATGAGATGGTTGTTGTTGGAAGTTGTTTGAATTGATTATGGGGGTACTTTGTGGGTGGGATGTGGATGTGAAAAAGTTATTCTGGTGGTTTTGTGAGTTATTATGGGGTTGGTGATATGTGGCTTGTGAATTTTTGAATTGGTTAGTATTATTGAATGAATGGTTATGGTTGCTTGTGTTACTGAGGCTGCCAGAGTTGAAGTCCCTTTGTCCTTGATTTTGATGCTCACCCCACCTTGAATTAGAATGAGTCTTCCAGGGTGTCTTGTGCGCATCACCATGAAAATTGTGTTGAAATGAACTTGAAGTGTTGTTCATGCATTGCACCTGCTCAGGGCTTTGTTGCTCAACATTGAATGTCCCAAAACTTTCTTCAGATTGATTCCACCCATGTGAGGTTTGAGATTGGCGTTGTGTGTTTACTGCAACACCTTGCAGTCCATCAATTTTCTTGGCCATCATTTCTATTTGTTGCTGAAGTTGTTGATGCATCTGTTTGTTTTGTGCCAAGAGAACGTCAACACTTTCAAGCTCCAGCACATCCCTTCTTTGGGTTGGTTGGCGTTGTCTTTGATGAGCAAAGAAATATTGGTTGTTTGCCACCATCTCTATGAGGTTTTGGGCTTCCTCTGCTGTCTTCATTAGCTGCAATGAGCCTCCTGCTGAATGATCTAATGCTTCTTGAGCTTTCTGGGTCAATCCTTCATAGAAGTTTTGGAGTCTATCCCACTCACTAAACATTTCTGGGGGACATTTCCTGATTAAAGCATTGTATCTCTCCCAGGCATCATACAGCGACTCTCCATCCATTTGAATGAATGTTTGCACCTCTGTTTTCAGCTTGATAATCCTTTGGGGAGGATAGAACTTGGCTGGGAATTTGCTCACTAAGTCTTCCCAATTATTGATGCTTTCTTTGGGAAATGTCTCTAGCCATTGAGTGGCCTTACCCTTCAGAGAGAATGGAAACAGCAGTAGCTTGTAGATGTCTGGATGCACACCACTTGTTTTGACAGTTTCACAAATCCTGAGGAAAATGGATAAGTGTTGGTTTGGATCTTCAAGTGGACTTCCTCCATAGGAGCAATTGTTCTGCACCAGAGTGATAAGTTGAGGCTTCAACTCAAAATTATTTGCATGAACATTGGGAGTGAGTATGCTACTCCCGCAGTTTCTTGCATTGGGGATAGTGTAAGAGGCCAACACCCTTCTTGCAGGCTGGGTATTATTGCTCACTCCCTCTTCACGCACCTCAGCCTCCATGACTTGCAAGAATCACAAACAAACCAAATGAAACATGGACATTCTAATGCTAGAATGTGGTTAGAGGGTTAGGTGACACAATGTGTCAAACAGTTAATGTGCTTAGTTAAAAAGAAAAAAAATGCTTAATCTAGACCACCACCTTACTTAATCATTGTCAATCTAATTCAATCCCCGGCAACGGCGCCAAAAACTTGATGTGTGGAAAACGATCCAACACAAAACTCACCGGCAAGTGTACCGGGTCGCATCAAGTAATAAAACTCACGGGAGTGAGGTCGATCCCACAGGGATTGAAGGATTGAGCAATTTTAGTTTAGTGGTTGATTTAGTCAAGCGAATTAAGTATTGGTTGAGTGGTTTATCATTAACAGAAAGTAAATTGCTTGGAATGTAAAGGGAGAGGGGAAAATTACAGTAAATTAAAGAGCATGAAAGTAAAAGATGCTGAATCTTAAAGAACAAGAAATTAAATGACTGAAACTTAAAGTGCAAGAAATGTAAATTGCAGTAACTTAGAGTACAAGAAATATAAATTGCTTGAATGAAAAAGGGATTTGAGGATTGGGATTTCAGAATTCAAACGAGGGAAATTAAATTGCAACAATTAATAAAACAGAAGATGAATTGGAGTAAACTAAATCTCAAACAGAAATGGAAATTAACTTGCATCAGGGGTTCACAGAAGAACCAAAAAGGAAAATGGGATCTCAGGACTCAAGAGACTAGATAGCAAAGTCTAGATCTCAATTGCCTTCCCAGATCCAAGTTCACAAAGCAATTAACCAGAATTTAAAGAAGAAGCATTAAAGGAAATGAAATTGAACTCAATTAGGCAGAAGAGGAATTAAAGAGATTTTGAATGGAGATTGAGACAGAATTTCCTCAATTCTTCACACCCAAAACTCAAACAAGAAAAGTAAAAATGCTCAAGCAAGAACGAGGAAGAAGAGAGATCAATTCTCCACCCCAATTCTCTGAAATTTAGTGAAGTCTCCAAGAGAAAATCCAAAAGTTCAAAAATAAAAGTAAAGATTCAAAGCTCAAAAGAAAGGTTTTAATTACATCAAACTATTTCCTATTTATACACTTTCTATTCTTGGATCTTGGGATTTGGATGGGCTTTTTATTTGGTGAAGAATTGAATTAAATTGGATTTTTAATCAAATTTTTAGCCCAAGAAAAGTTGCTTCCAGGAGGCTGCCCTGCCCTTGTGGAGGGCAGGGCAGAAAATGGTGTGTGTTGGTGCTCGTGCGTGTGTGTTGGTGCTGCAGGATGCTGCCCTGCCCTTGTGGAGGGCAGGGCAGAAATTTTTGGTGCGCCAGATTTTGCTGCCCGTGCGTGCGTGCTTGCTGGCCGAGACTCCCTTGGTGCACCAACTCTTGTGCGCTGGCCGTGCATCACACAATGCTGCCCTGCCCTTGCGGAGGGCAGGGCAATGTTTCCAAAATTGAAGCTCCGCATTCGAAACTCGGTTAATGCACATGCTACTTTTTTCCTTGGTTTTCTTGGCACCAAAGTAAGGCCTAGTTCCTTGCTTCCTCATGGTGCCGTGTTCGATCCTTATGGCAAGCATTAGTGAGCTTTTTCTTCGAATCTATTCCTTTGATGAGCCCGATATTGCTCTTGAGGAGGGCAGGGTAGAGTTTTTGCTCTCCTTGATCCATGGCACCAATTTGTGCTCCGCCCTTGTTGTGGGCAGGGCAGTGTTGCCTCTCAAAGCTTGTTTCCTTATGTTGCCCTCCTAGAGGGCAGTGTGCCCTTGTGGAGGGCAATGTTTGCTTCCTCCTTCAATGTGCCACACTTTTTCTCTCTTAGGCCACGCTTTCTTAAGCTACGCTTCCTCTTTTCTTCTTTTCTTCACCTTTAAATAATTAAAACAACCACTCAAAGTATCACTAAATTCACAAGGCTTATAAATCAATTAAAAATCAATTAAAAATTTAGCTTAAACCTCATGAGTTAGCATCAATTTAATGGTGGTTGTTTGATTTAAAGAAGTTATGCATTTTCATTCCAAATCACTTACTTAAGATGCAAGAAAGTGCATAAAGACTAATAAAACAAGTGAAATTAGCTTGAAAAATGGGTATATGATGAATTGTCATCACATGTATTATATTTATGGATCAAAGTATAAATTTTTGAAAGTTAATGTTTTGAAAAAGCACAAGAAAAACAAGAAAAGACACAAAACAAGAAAAACTCAAGATCAAACAAGAAAAATAAACAAGAACAACTTGAAGATCAATGAAGAACAAAGAACACAAGTTCGAAAATTTAAAGAAAAATATAAAATATGCAATTAACACCAAACTTAGAACAAGACACTCAACTCACGAAAATTAGCAATTAATTAAGAAAAATAATGTTTTTGAAAAGAAATTTTTGAAAAGAAACTATCCTATCAGGATTTAATGACTCTATAACAATAAAAATAAATTGTTCCTAATCTAAGAAACAAAAAAAACCTTTAGTTGTTCAAACTCGAACAATCCCCGGCAACGGCGCCAAAACCTTGGTGCACGAATTTGTAATCCGTACAACTTACCAGCAAGTGCACTAGGTCGTCCAAGTAATACCTTACGTGAGTAAGGGTCAATCCCACGGAGATTATTGGTTTGAAGCAATCTATGTTTATTTTATTAATCCTAGTCAGGATGCCAATAAGATTAATTGGATTTAATTGTAAGAAGTCAAAGTATTTGGAATAAGGGATTGTTACTTTATTAATGAAGAATATGTTGGAGCTTTGGAGATGCTTTGTCCTCTGAATTTCTGCAATGTAATATTCAACTCAATTGTTTGTAAAGTTCCATCCATGGCAAGCTGTATGTAGGGTGTCACCGTTGTCAGTGGCTACTTCCCATCCTCTCAGTGAAAACGGTCCAGATGCTCTGTCACAGCACGGCTAATCAGCTATCGGTTCTCGATCATGTTGGAATAGGATCCATTAATCCTTTTGCGTTTGTCATCACGCCCAGCAATCGCGAGTTTGAAGCTCGTCACAGCCATTCAATCCTTGAATCCTACTCGGAATACCACAGACAAGGTTTAGACTTTCCGGATCCTCAAGAATGGCCGCCATCAATTCTAGCTTATACCACGAAGATTCTGATTAAAGAAGCTAAGAGATGCTCATTCAGTCTGATGTAGAATGGAGGTGTTTGTCAGGCACACGTTCATGGATTGAGGAAGGTGATGAGTGTCACGGATCATCACCTCCTTCACAATTAAGCGCGAATGAACATCTTAGATAGGAACACCCACACGTTTGAATGAAATAGAAACAATTACATTAATTCATTGAGACGCTGCAGAGCTCCTCACCCCCAACAATGGAGTTTAAAGACTCATGCCATCAAAGTGTATAAAATTCAGATCTGAAAATGTCATGAGGTACAAGATAAGTCTCTAAAAGTTGTTTAAATAGTAAACTAGTAACCTAGGTTTATAGAATATGAGTAAACTAAGATAATTGGTGCAGAAATCCACTTCTGGGGCCCACTTGGTGTGTGCTGGGGCTGAGACTAAAGCTATCCACGAGCTGAGGCTTTACTTGGAGTTGAACTCCAAGTTATAACGTGTTTTGGGCGTTCAACTCCTGATCATGACGTGTTTCTGGCGTTTAACTCCAGACAGCAGCATGTACTTGGCATTCAACGCCAAGTTACGTCGTCTATCTTCGCGCAAAGTATGGACTATTATATATTGCTGGAAAGCCCTGGATATCTACTTTCCAACGCCGTTGAGAGCGCGCCAATTGGACTCCTGTAGCTCCAAAAAATCCATTCCGAGTACAGGAAGGTCAGGATCCAACAGCATCAGCAGTCCTTTTTCAGCCTAACTCAGATTTTTGCTAAGCTCCCTCAATTTCAGCCAGAAATTACCTGAAATCACAGAAAAACACACAAACTCATAGTAAAGTCTAGAAATATGATTTTTGCCTAAAAACTAATAATATTCTACTAAAAACTAATTAAAACATACTAAAAATCTACATGAAATTACCCCCAAAAAGCGTATAAAATATCCACTCATCAACCCCCTCCTCAATATAGCCCTCCACCAAAATCACAAGCCTCATACCACCATTCTCCTCCATATGGTCCTAACCCATATCTACCATACCAACCACCATATGAACCATATCTAGAGCTACCACCATTCCAACACGAATACTCCCATGAACCACAAATTCCATATATACCACCTCAAGACTTTCACCAATATGAACCACCTTCCAACTACAATACCTTTCCCTCAAACAATGAACCCTCTCTTCCACCACCAACTTCATTGGACCAATCTCTCCAACCCCTAATACAAGAGCAACAAGAACTTCTAGCTAGGTGTCAAAAGCAAGAAAAAGAGCAAAAGATGCTAGGGGAATTCGTGGCTAGTTTGACCAAAGTAATGAACCACATAGTATCATTGTGCTCAAGTATTCAAGGCACTCCCATTGTTGAATGTGGATAAGCAACCAAGGAGCACAATGAGAAGGAGAATTTTGAGCTTCAAGGTAAAGAAGAGGAGTTAAAGCAAGAACTGCAACAAGAGGAGGAAGTAGAAAAAATTGAACCAAAGGAAGTGGTTGAAGATTTAGGAGATGTTGAGTGCAAGGAGGAATCTCAAGTTGAAGAGCTTTCTTCCATGAAGTGTGAAATTGGTGTTAAGGAGGATAGTGCACAACCTCCAAGGCACAATGTGATTGAAGTGTTCCAAGCAACAAGTCCTCCTAATTATGATGATTCCGTATCAACATATGATCCTTTTGAGCTTGATGAATCCTTCCCCAATGAACTTGGAATTGATGATGAGGTAGATTTCATTAAACCTCCTATTTATGATTTGAGTGATGAGGAAGAGTTAGAAGAAATTGGTGAAGAAGCATGTGAACTTGAGGAAGCTTGGCAAGAGGTAGAGCTTGAAGAACCTTGCCAAGTGGTGGAAGCCCCTAAAAGAGGATGAACGGGAGTGGAACGTGCTCTATCAAGACCGTTGGAAACTCCTCCACCTAAGTTACCATCTAATCCTTTATTTGAGTGGATAAAACTCATTACTCTTACCTTTATTATCCCACTTGAATTTGGCTTGCTTGAGACGGATGGCCAACTTAGGGCGCTTTATGGAATAAAGTGTAAGAGGAGCATCATTATGGTTGGAAGCTCAAAGTTTAGAAGCATGGATTGGTGTAGTTCTCAATTGGATGGGTCTAGGAGGATAGTTTGGTGCCTTAGTGAGAATTCGAACTTCTTACCACCCGAAGGGAATTAACGTGATCAACTTGAAGACGGGTGTCAAAACAAAGTGTGGGATCCCGGATTACAAGGTGTAGATCAACTTTGGGAGCTCATGGTTTGTGAAGAACTCCATCAAGGCTTCGAGCTAAAAATTTTGAATGATGGAGCTTATTGGAGATTCAAGCATTGGGGTTTATCACCAGGCTAGCGTTCCTACATCTAATCTTCCGCCTTTGTGAGGCAACTAAGGTGCGGATTGAACATGACACTCTTATAACCATCGAGTGGGTCCATCTCTAAGAAGACTATGGAGTACGCTCGGGAGTATGCTAGTGCCTCGAGAGAGAAGTTGGCTCCCGCACCTCAGCCTCAGTAGCCTGAGATGCCTCAGGGATACTATTTCCCTCAACACGATAATTGGAATCAGTTGACATCATCCATTAGGCATTTGGCATCGTCCGTTGATCAGCTGAGGATGGACCATGAGGGCCACTCTGCCCTCCTTCAGCAGCTAGTAGAGGAGCAGCAGAGCCAGAGGCGAGAGATGGAGCAGCTAAGGCATGATTTTGGAGCAGCTGAGGACGATTGAGGTGGTCTAGTTTCTTTATTGATATTCCCCTTATTTTCTGTTTTCAGTTATTATCTCTTATTTTTTGTTATATGTTTAAATCCTTTGCATGAGTAGTAGTAGTTTGAGTCTTTTTTTTATTTCCAGTTATTTGTTTCAGTATTTTTTTGTTTTTGTTGAAAAGTTATCTCATGTATTGCGCATCGAGCTTGAAAAAAAAAAGAAAAGAAAAGTGATAGAATGCATAAGAACTTGAGTTTATATATTCTGAATTGTCTTATTTATCTTGATGTTGTGGTATTTATCTATGGTTCTGAATGCATGAATAGAACAGTGTATATTAATATTGGAGTTAGGGCTGTTGATTCCTGAAGTACAAGAATTTAGAGAAGTATTATGCATTCTCCAAATTAAAAAGAAAATTAATCTTTGAAGCAAAAGAAACAGCTAAAAAAGAAAAAGAAAATAAAAAGTAAAGTCCAAGGCTCTGAGCATCAATGGCTAAGAAGGTTAAGTATGATCAAAAGCTCAAAGAGTTATTTCCCTAGCCATATGCTAGTGGTGTGAATGTGTCAAGAAAATCTCGAGAAAGAACACTTAGAGTCGAGATCAAGTGCCAATAAAGAGTATGCCAAATGTTCTAAGCACCACTAACTGGAAATAAAAATTAAAAGAAGAAAATTAGAACTCAAAGAGTTTCTCGGTTAAGTGCTTGTGGTGTTTTTTACTCAAGTAAAGCTTGAGACAAAATATTTAGAGTGACGGCTAGGCTCAGGGTGCAAAGCACCAAAGAAAATAACAAAAGGAAAAGTTCTGTTCAAGGATTAATCAGATGTTAAAAAGAAAGAGAATTTATAATATTATCTGGATTCTAGTTCTAAAGGATATTAACAATCCTGAACTCCAAAAGATAGTGAGATGCCAAAACTGTTCAGAATTATAGTGTCACCAACCCTACTCAGAGAAGAGATAGGAGCTTAATTGAAAGCTCAGTTCTCACGCAAATCCACTTCTCAGTTTAATTTTATTTTTAGTTGCTTGAGGACAAGCAACAATTCAAGTTTGGTGTTGTGATGCGTGAGCATCTTTTCTCCATTTTCTTATTATTTTAGATATAAAGTTATTAAGTTTTATTGAGATTTTAGTGTTTGAAGCCTGTTTGGATGCTACTTTGAGGCGCATTGTGGTTTTATTTGTTTTAGGAAAAATCCGGGTGAATTTGTCAGAGTTTGTGCAAAAGAAAAAGAAGAAAAAGCAAATCTGCCAAGCTGGCGCCAAACGCCAAGCCTGGCATTTGGTGCCAAGTGTCTCGTGGTGCGTGCAAGGTCTTTGACTAATTGGCGCTAAATGCCTCGACCTGGCGTTTAGCGCCAGGAGCTTCGTGATCCGTGCAATGGCCACAATCCTCTCTACCTCCTCGGCGCTAAATGCGGAGCCTAGTGTTTAGTGCTAGGAAGACCACAAAACTCCACAATTTTCTTTGCGTCACTAGCGCTAAACGCTGAGCCTGGCGTTTAGCGCCAGCACCGCGTACATGGATTTCAAGGACGACTTCATTGGATGAAGATTTTGTTAATAATTAGTTTTATTTTATTTTCTTTTGTTTATTATTAATACCAAACACAATCCTCTAGGGTTTGAGATATTATTTTATTTTATTTATTTTAATTTATTTCCAAATTAATTAGGTTAGATATAAAAGGAAAAAGATTTAGCCCTTTGGGCTGCTTTCTCTCTTCTACCTCATTCTACACTTTACACTCTTTGGAACCCTAGTTTTTTGCTGAGCCATGAGCAACTAAACCTTAATTGTTAAGGTTAGGAGCTCTGTTTATTCTATGGATTAATACTATTGTCACTCTATTTTAATTCTTGTATTGATTTAAATTCAAGGATTACTTTCGTTCTTCATCTTATGAATTTGAGTGTATTGGAAAATAACTATTGTTCTACATGAATTTTTGTTGATTCTTAGAAAAGTTAACTCACTTGAATAATAGTTTGAAAGTAATTCCTCCTAAATCACTAATTACTTGGACTTAACGGGATATGTGATATATAATCCTTTTATATTTGGGTAATTAGGGTTTTTGTGGCTTATAAACTAGAATTGGACTTAAACCTTTAATCTACCTTAAGTGACCAAGGAATTAGCGGTTGATTAGGTTAGAGGAGACTAGATCACTAAGAAATTAGGATTTAATCAATTACAGTTTTCCATGAATTGAATCCTGCATGATTAAAATAGTTGGTAAGAAATACTAATCCGAAAAAATAAATAACTCTGAAACTTTAACTGTTCTCTCATACATTTTTTTGCACCAAACCTTTATTTGCCCTCTTGAACTCTCTGAATTACTGTTTAATGCAATTTGAACCCAAAACACTATTTTCTGCTTGTCTAACTAAGTGAATCACTCAATTATTGTTGCTTGGTCCATCAATCCTCGTGGGATCGACCCTCACTCACCTGAGGTATTACTTGGTACGACCCGGTGTACTTACCGATTCAGTTATGGTATTCGAAATCTGCATCAGACAGCGATGACTATTAGAATAGAACTCTCTTAAGTTAGATTACCATGTTTATGGTTTAATTTATATATTTCATTAAGCTTGAATACTTTGTATCGTTATGAAGTTCTAGGATTATCTTTGGCTTTTTGGAACCTTATATATTATCTATTGGGCACTGTTACCATGCTGAGAATATCTGGTTCTCATACCATATGTTGTTGTTATTGTTTTTCAAATGCAGGTCGTAACCCACCTCGGTGAGTTTGCGGATAGTGACAGAGTGGAGGATGGTTCAGCTTCCTGTTTGATTTAGTTTTGTAGTCTCTCACTTTTGTATATTTTGTTGCCGTAGAGGCTTGTATTTTGAAAACCCTGAGAGATAGGATATTAGCTATTTTAAACATCAAAAACTCTGTTGTATCTCTATTTCGACTAGCCGGCCTAAACTCTAAAGGCTGTGACTAGTCCTCTTGTGTGTGTGTGTGTGTGTGTGTGTGTGTGTACATGTTTACTCCTTTTATTCTGTTTATCTCTTGTGCCTATGGCTTTAGATATCGTGTGTGAACGCTTCATGATTTATTTCTTCTGTTTATCTATCTTTGAACTCCTGTTTCTTATATCGGGCTCTGAGTATTACTACTTCTTTCTATATATATTATTGTATAAGTTTTAGAATTGTCGTAGCACTTTATTATCCTTCGGTTTACAGCTAGAGATAAGGCTTGGGATGATAGGATGTTACACCAAACCAACCCTATGTTGAATGCACCATCACCTGCGTTCAACGCACCACCAAGCTGCATTGAATACAGCTCAACCCAGTAAGGCCTCCACTATGCGTTTGACGCACCAAACCATGCGTCTAATGCATCTACTTCCATGCATTCAACATTCCATGTCCATGTGTTGAATGCAGCTCCTCTTGCCTTCAATGCAACCTCCAGTAGCTGAGCAACCTTCCATGCGTTCAACGGAAGCTTTAATATTACCATCATTAGAGGCTCAAGGATCCCAAATTTTGGGCCATGCGTTCAATGCACAAGCCATGCGTTAGATGCAGCTTATCGGCCAACTCCCAGGGTCTCCTAAATCCTTCACGAATCTCTCCAAACGTCAAGCACTTAATTTAATGATCCAAGATTAAGCACATGCCATGATATCAAGCCTTGATTGCCAATTGTGAAGAGAATTACCAATAGCTTAATTTGAGAGGGAAAACTATATGAGAAGAATCAATTAGATTAGATTTTATTCAGTTTTCTTTGATTTAGTTTTGAATTCTGAATTTTTAGGATTAGGGTTAGCATTTAAAAAGGGGAGAGACACACACGTAAGCTCTCTTCCGACAGCCATTTCAATTCCTTGTTTTCGTTTTCAGCACATTATGAGTCACTAATCTCCTCCGCGAAGGTTAGGAGCCCTGTTGATTCTAATAGACTAATGTTATAACTTTTCTACCTTTGATTAATACATTGATATTTTTTAAGAAACAAGTTTTCGTTCGTCATCACAAAGATTTGAATGTATTGGAATATAATTCTCATCTGAATTGAATTCTATTATCACTTTGAAAAAGTTAGTTATTAGAATTAAGTTTGAAAACTTCTTCTCATAATTTTTTAAGTTTTAAAACTGGTTTGATAAGTGACATAAAATCAACTAGGTTTAGTTTTTAAGAATTGTGTGGTTTTGAATAAGTAAATATATCTCACCTCTTATCATAATCAATTGATCAAGGAATTGACGATTCGTTAAGTTAAGAGAAATTGAACTACTAAAGGATTGCGATTTGATTAACTATGATTTACCATGGATACATCTTTGCATATTTCAAAGTAGATAGTGAAAAGCATTCTTCTTGAAGTTTAAACATCTCCGAAACCTTAACGTTTTTATTCATATTACTTTCTTAACCGTTTACAAATTGCTTTCAATTAATTCTCTATTTTGATACTGAATACCTCGAAAACCTGAATTTCAATTGTCTAACTAGATTAATCAATTAACCATTGTTTGCTTAGTCTATTAATCCTCGTAAGAACGATAACTCACTCACCGTGGTATTACTTGATATGATTCGTTGCTTATCCAATTTAAAAAAAGTTCAACAGAAAGAAAGAAATAATTAAGAATAAAATTAGAATAAAATATTGACTAATTTCTAATTGTCCAAAATCTAATAATAAAAATAAAATAAAAAATTATTTTAAACATTAAAAATAAAACTAAATCAAATTAAATATAAAGAATATTATTCAAAAATATTAGAAACAAAAATTATATTTTACTACCCGAGTATCATTGTAAAATTTTGAAATACAAGCCAGGAAAAAAAAACACAAAACTGCGCCGGAAGGTAGGGAATGGTAAATTGGATTTGCGCCTTTGCGGTAAAATTTTCCAACGCAACCAAGGAAAAGAAGAATTAAAAACAGCGCCAAAAGGTTAAACGGATTTGGCGCCACGTTCACTCTCTTAAATCCCGCCCACTTCATATTCTATTCTTCCTTTATAAACCTCAAACGCGAAACGCCTTTCTACACTCTCATTTCCACTCTCTACTCTCATGGTCTTCGTAAGTCATAACCTATCCGCTTTGTTCTTTTAAACTTCTCCATTTTCATTTTTTTTCCTTTTAAGGCTCTTATACAATTTAACCTATGGAGGAACATTCAGTAACTGAAGGAAAAGAAGGAGGAGGAGCCTTCCAGAAGGTTCTAACCCCTTCCAAAAGCGACGACGTCGCATTCTTCAACGGCAAGCCTGTCATTGTCGCCCAGCCCCTCACAGTGGTCCGCGCCCTCACTAGCACCCGTGTCCTTGCCCCTCACAACCCTGCCGACTCGCCGAATCAACCCAGAGGAAACGAAACAACCACCGGAAACAACGCAAATGAGGAAAAGCCGCAAGAACAGGAAGCAGATTCGAAACACGTTTCTTCTGAAATACAAGAAGAAACGCGTTTCGAGGACGACGGAGATTCTCCTTCGGAGGTGGTGATGGAAACGCAGATTGAGCAACAAGAGCCCGAAGGCGAAGGTAAACGCTCTATGATGTCGTTTGAGGAGTTTCTAAAGGCTACGAACACGAAAGTTGCGTCGGAAGAGGAGGCTCTGAAACCAGTTGCTGAGAGCGTTGTTGTTCGCGTCAAGGAGGAACCGGTAGTCGCCGACGATGGCGACGTAGCGATTCTGAGTTTGAATCAAGCGCGTAATGCTGAAGTGAAGAAGAAGGATGAAGAGAGGATTCCAGGACTCGAGGACGGTGAGTTCGATGTGCCGCAAGGGTGGTTGCTTATGGGAAGAAAGGTGGAGATTGCTCTTTCGATGGCGAAGGGAGTGCGGCGATTGGTAGATAATGAGATCGTTCACTTCGATTTCCCTCGAGCTAATTCGTCTCTCAAGTCTCAATCCCTCGTTCGCATCTCAACTAAGCGTTCCGGATTGGTAAAATTTGATATTAATTGTTTGATTAGATAAATCCATCTTCATCTGATGTTTGTAGTTTTAAAATTCATTTTTTATTAGTTAATTTGGCCTTTTAAATGAAGAATTAATACCGGTTTTCTAGTGGAATAATTTAGGGTTTTTTATCCGATTTTTATTAGAACTAAACCCATCTAGACTTGTGTAAATGTGTTGATATTGCAATGTGGCGTATGTAGCAAAATTGATATAATTGAAATTTATGATTTCGTAATTTTATTTATAACTTGGCTTAAAACAAGTCGTTAATTGACATGACAATTGTTGGGCAAGTTTTGGTGCATTTTAGCTTTGTTTTTTATGAGAGCTGTTTATGGTGTGTAATTATTTGGAAGCTGACGGTGTTGCGTTTGTTGTGTGGTTGGAATTCTATTCTGCAGGTTGGGAGGCTTCCAATGGAGTGGGCGAACACTGTAGTTCCTCTTGTGCAATCTGGGTTTGTTCAGGTTCGAGGGCGATGCATAGGTGTACCGCATAGCCTCAAAATGATGCAAGAAATCATGCTGTTAGTGAGGTATGTGAAAAAATCTTGATTGTTCAGATAATCCCTTATTTATTTCCTTTTGATTATCTTTAACTTGATACTGTATTCTGTAGACGAAGCTAGATAGTTAATTTACCCCCTGTTTTTGTTTGCAGCTTTTATATTCACCAATCTGTATTCACAGAATGTGTTGAAAACTCTTGGAGCATAGAAGCTTGTCGTAACCGTAGCTCTACCATCAAGCCACTTCCTCAACTGTTCAAAATGCTAGAGATTAAACCATATCAGAAGGTAATAGATTATAGACCTATATATTTCGTTCGTTTTGGTGGTTTCTCTATTTTGCATTTATAACAAGGGTATTTCCCCCAACCTCTCCCAGGCCTATTTCACCCCTGATGATGTTTCCAAAAAGCGGCCTCGAAATACCGAGGTATTTGCTAGATGCTACACAATCTGTTCCTTCCTTTTTAACTATTTCTACTTTTCATAATAATTGTTAAGAAAATTATTTAAATGCATTTGAAATGAATGCTTCCCCGGAAGTCTAATTCTGTTGATGCTGCCAGGTTGACCCAGGTGAAGCTGTAGCCTTACATATGATCAAGCAAAGAAAGTTGGCTGAATCAGGAAAGGGTGTCCAGCAGATTCCGGAGCAGAATGAGAATGAACAATCTCTTTCAGAGTCGGCTTTGAATAAGCTCATTGGAGCTTCAGAAATCTATGACCTGGAGGTAAAAAGCTCTTCAGCTTTTAAATTTTCAGTTACTTATATTTCACATCTTATCAACGTGTTTCTAATTCTTGTACCTATAGGAGAAGGATTCGCCACGAACACTGAAGTGTGTTCTAAAGCATTACCAGAAACAAGCTCTCTATTGGATGTCAGAGATAGAAAATGGGAATAGGGCCGATAGTGCTGAGAGTAATCTTAATCCTTGCTGGTCTGCCTACAAAATATGTGAGGGGTACGTACTCTAATAATAATCTAAATGAAATCCTTTTGATGAATATCAGTGGGGAACTCATCCTGACATTATCTTTAACAGAAGAATGATTTATGTGAATATCTTCACTGGAGAAGCAACAACCACAATTCCAAGAGCTACACAGATGGCAAGAGGAGGGGTGAGTTTGTTTCAAGACTATCAGCCTTATCAGATTTCTACATATTATATACAGTTTGAGGAGTGTGTTAATTATGAAATAATGTTATAAACACTCTTTGTTTATATAGATTCTAGCAGATTCAATGGGACTTGGAAAGACGGTCATGACAATTGCTCTGATTCTCACTAACACAGGCAGGGTTAACTCAGAAAATGATAGTCTTGTCACTGGTAGGAGGAGAAGCATATATAGGCCTAATGGTGGCACTCTTATTATTTGTCCGGTGGCATTATTAGGTCAATGGAAGGTGAGTATCCTTGTTTTCAGCATCAAGAGAAAAATCACCACCACTGATTTTCAGCATCATCTTATAATTTACAAAAGTAGCTCTTAAGCTTTCAATATATACAGGATGAGCTTGAAACACATTCAAAAGAAGACAGTCTCTCCATATTTGTTCATTATGGTGGGGGTAGAACCACTGATCCTGAGTTGCTTGCAAGGCATGATGTTGTCTTAACAACATATAATGTCCTGTCAGGAGCATATAAAAATGTGAGGATATTTTCCTTTATACTTGCATTTCTTTAAAATGCACAGTAAGCTTTCTCATATTGTGTACTCCGTGACTGTTGAAACCAGGATGGAGAGAATAGTATCTACCACGGGGTCCAGTGGTACAGGGTTGTGCTAGATGAAGCTCATACTATTAAAGCCCATAAAAGCCAGGGTGCTATGGCTGCATTTGCTTTGACCTCACACTGCCGCTGGTGTCTAACTGGAACCCCTCTTCAGGTTTGTCTTTCTGATTATCTGTTGAACATTATGTTTCCATTTACATTTTAGTTCAAGTTGAGATATTCTTCCATGTGGAAATAGACTTTGTCTTTCTTTGAAATGTGAAACGACTCACCATCAGGCACATTGCTTATGCTTTTGTTTTTATCTATTTCAGAATAGCTTGGAAGACCTATTCAGCCTGTTGTGCTTCTTGCGTGTTGAACCTTGGTGCAACTGGGCATGGTATGTAAAGAACATATGGCTACTAGTTGATATAAGTTGATAATGTTTGTTCTAGGTAGAGGCCTTTTATTGAGGAAACTGTACTGGTTTTTAATGGTTCATTTGTTGTTTCATAATTTGCAACTGTGTAGGTGGAATAAATTGATTCAAAGGCCTTACGAGAACAATGACCCAACAGCCTTGAAATTGGTAAAGGCCATTTTAAGGACAATGATGTTAAGAAGAACTAAGGAAACTAAGGATAAGCACGGGAGGTACTCATTTCCCTTAAATTCTCTCTTTTGCCATCTAAAATCATTTTTATCATGATACTTATATTGCAATATTTTTCCAGGCCCATTCTTCTCCTGCCACCAGTTGATACTCATTTTGTTGAGTGTGAACAGTCAGAATCTGAACGTGATTTCTATGAAGCCCTCTTCACTAGATCTAAGGTAAGTTTTGTGCAATATCTCTTGATGGTGATTGAGATTATCTTTTAATATTTTTTGGTGATTGAGATTATCTTTTAATATTTTTTACATTCTTTTTAATAAATTGGTAATTGTTCACTGTTTTATAATTTATGCCTGAAATTGATCCTCTGCTTAAGCAGTTTGGATATTTGTTAAGTATATTCTTGTCTGGGATCTGTGTCATGAGTCTTAAAACATTTTTATGCAATCAAACAGGTTCAATTTGATCATTATGTTGCACAAGGAAAGGTTTTACACAACTATGCAAATATCCTTGACCTGCTATTGCAATTGAGACGGTGTTGTAACCATCCATTTTTGGTTATGTGGTGAGTGAGGCAATCATTAAATTTCTCCCTACCTTTTTTGTCTTCCCAATCTCCATTCCTCTCATATACTGTCTATTTAATGATGAATTGCCTTGTTTATGCAGCGGTAACTCAGAGAAATATGCCGACTTGAGCAGACTTGCAAGAAAATTCTTGCAATCAAGTGCTGAGTCACTTAACATGTGCAGTAGTCAAAATGATCCACAGAAACAAGCAGAGTTGAATAGACTTGCTAGTAAATTCCTTATCGATACTGATTCTACTTCGAGCTCCATGCAATCTCGTGCATACATTGAGGAGGTCTTGGAGCTTATTCAAAAGGGTGAAATCTTGGAATGCCCTATATGCATGGAGGCACCAGATGATCCTGTGTTTACCCCTTGTGCACATAGGTTCTGTAGAGAATGCCTATTCAGTCACTGGGGGACATCTGAGGGTGGTAAATGTGCAATTTGTCGTCAGCAACTCAGGAAAAGTGATCTCATTATTTGTCCATCTGAAAGCACGTTCAAGGTTGATATTGCAAACAATATGACAGAGTCTTCAAAGATTTCAAAGCTCTTGGATTACTTGCAAAACATTCAGACATCATCCCCTGGCGAAAAAAGTATTGTGTTCAGTCAATGGACATCGTTCTTTGATCTGTTGGAGAATCCACTGAGAAGGAAAGGAATTGATTTTCTGAGATACGATGGCAAATTGACCCAGAAACAGAGGGAGAATGTTCTGAGTGAATTCAATACAAAAGAGATAAGGGTAACTGAAATCTCTATTTGAAACAACATTTACAATGATAAAATATTACTCCTGAAGGCCTGAATATCAACACTCGTTTTTACGTATTCCTTTTGTTGTTTTTTGTTTTCAGGTCTTGTTGATGTCATTAAAAGCTGGTGGGGTTGGCTTAAACTTAACTGCAGCCTCAAATGTTTTTATTATGGTATATAGCCTAAACCGGCTCCCCTTTCTTCTCCCTCTACTCAATATATGTAACATGTATCTTCAGTGTGTTAACTCTTTCTAATGTTTACATAGGATCCATGGTGGAATCCAGCAGTTGAGGAACAAGCAATAATGAGAATTCATCGCATTGGACAGAAGCGAAGGGTTGTTGTTAGAAGATTCATTGTCAAGGTTAGCTATTGCATTTTCTCACCTACCTTAGAACTTAGACGTTAGCAAATACTACATTTTATCTTAAACTGCTTAAAAACCCAGAATCCAATTTGTCACGAGTCACATGTTCTGATTTTGGCTTTGGACTTTGAATCTTCAAAATTGCTACTCAATAGTATATATACCCTAAACAGTATTGCACCTTTTTTTTTATTTTTAATTAGGGTGACCCCTTTGACACTGCTAAACATTTATAGCTACTTAAACTCAAACTTTATGCAAGAATAACTATTTTTGCTTTTGATTTCTTTCCCTGAATTTTTGGTTTAGCATTGGTATCTTAATTGACAAAAAGACACCTTCACATTTTTCACGTTTTTTTTTCCAAGTAATTTCGTCCAATTCTTATGTCATGTCAGATTGTGTCTTGAACTTTTTCTGCACCAGGATTCAATTTGCACATTCTTTTGTAGTTTATTCCCTCCTCCCGGAGCGTTTTGGTTGATTTATGGATTCTGGTTATTGTGAACAGGGCACAGTGGAAGACCGCTTGCAACAAGTGCAGGCCAGAAAAGAGAGAATGATAGCGGGTGCCCTTACTGATGATGATGTTCGGACTGCTAGGATTCAAGATCTCAAAATGCTATTCACATGAGAATTTATTATTTTGGGGTAGATGACTCGAGTCAATATTGTCTATTATCTATTTTATATTCCGGGGTACTATTATAATTCAGTGCTTCACATCTTCAAATGAAGCACATTTTTTGTATAGCTGAGTAGGGTCGTATAAACATTATTGGAGCTTCTTTCTCATATGTTAGTCTGAATTGGATGACCTAAAGAAAATAGTCTGTACTCGAAAAAGAAAAAGCAAGCTGTTTCCCAAATCTTGAGGTATTATTAGCATTTAGCAGTCTGTTTGGTGCTTTTCTCTTTCGTCAAAGGAGTGGGATATTTTCTCAAAATTAACTTTTATAAAGTAAAAAAAGGAAATAAATAAAATATTATAAATTTTAAATGTCAAATTCTAAATCTGAATTATTAAGTATAAAATAAATAGAAAATTAAAATTTATTTAATTAATAAAAAATACAATACTAATCTTCAAAAATGAATTTGTTAAATTCAAATAGTGGGAAAAGATAAACATACAAAAATAATCTTAAATTATTAAACTACTCATAAAAATATCTTTCAAATTTGTAAATTTGTTAATGACTAAAGTATTTTTAAAATATCTCTCTTTAAGTATATATTTTTAAGAGATTTTGAAAACCAGATTTTGATTAAATGTTTTGTAAGCATGATTAGAAAATTCATATATTTTATCTTAAAATTTAGTTATTTTATAATAAGTGAACTTTTATGCTCTTTTGGTGTAAATATCCAAAAATATTTTAAAAAATAAAAAATCTGAAGTTTAAATTTTGATCTCGTTTATATATATATATGGGTTTTAAAATATATTTATAAAATTTTAGATCAAATATACAAATAATTTGTTAAATTTATTAGTGATTTATTATTTATAAAAAAATTGTAATCTTTGTTATTTTTATCATATTTTAAAATATTTTTGAAAATAATTTTATCTTTAATAAAATCAGTAGATAATTCTATTAACGATTTAATAATTAGAGATTATTTTGGGGTCGAAAGTTGTTGCTTTGTTAGGTTTGTGATTTATTACTTTTAATATGACGCCACACCACCATTGGCCATGGCTATTGGTCAAAAAGCTCGTGGCATAGGTTGTTTGATTTCGATTCTTTTTACCAATTTGACTAAAATTAGATACCTTGATGCGAAGGAAATCTAAGCCTTTTATTGTGTAGTTCTGCTTGCATAGACAAATAATTTAATCAACCTAGCTTTTTAGAACTTATAAGTTATAAGGTAAGATTAGAAAGTGAAAGTGAGAACTGGGCGACTAAGTTTATATATAAGATAATAAAGTTAGATAAATTATGAATACCTGCAGGATTCTCAATTAGTATAACATCAAAACAAGAAAAGCACCTTAGCCTAACTAATCACTCGTTAAGAGGGGAAATTGGTGGTTCACATGTTGGATTTTCCCTTTAATTATTGGATATGTATGTTTCGTGTCGTGTCTATTTTTAACTGTTATACTCTTACTCAGCTTGGCTCAAGATTTCTTTGTACATTTTTGATGAACGAATTTTTGTGTGATATAGAATTCACTAATAAATTTTTGTTGCAAGTATAGCTTCTAAACCAATAATAATCCTTTCATACAAAAATTTGTTTGTCACTACAACAAACCCCTAAAATTAATAATCGAAGTATTTAAACCTCGGGTCGTTCTCCTTAGGAATTGCAATAAAGTGTTCTTGTTATTGGTTAGAGGTTTTGGCATAAGAGACAAGAAATATAAATGGCAAAGGAAATGAACTAACAACTAAGAGAGCTCTTGGTAAGGAATGAGAAGTGGAAGTCCTATCCTCATTACCATCATCAATTGAGATGAGAGTTGTGTATTGCTCCCACTTGATTAACCTCTAACTACAAAGAAAAGTCAAGTGGAGGAATTAACTTGATATCACAAGTCCTAGCCAAATATAGATAAAAGACTAGCTATATTGACATTCAAGTCAATTAGCAACTTCCAATTATCAATCATCAAAGGAATTAGATAACTCAAGAGTTTCCAATTACTCAACCAAGGTCAAGAGGAACAAAATCTATCTCATAACTAAAAGAAGCATTTCATCAAACACCTAAAAGGCAACAAAGGTAAACAACATGAATTGCAAGAATTAAAGAGAGATCTAACTACAAAAGCAAGAGATTAACAATAGAAAGGCAAAACAATTATAAAACAACAAAGAACTTACCAATTGCATTGAAGAAGAAATGTAGATCTACAAAAGAATTCATAAATTACAATTAACAATACAAAGAAACTACAAAAGAAGTAGAATGCTACAACTACAAGAGAAGAATTAAAGATGGAAAAGAAAAATTGAAGCAAGAGAAGAGAGAGATCTAGATCTAAAACTAAGAACCCTAATTCTAGAGAGAAGAGAGAGCTTCTCTCTCTAGAAACTAATTCTAAACTATAACTAAACTAATTGGTAACTAACTTCCTCATTTCCCTTCAATCCTTGAGTTAAATAGCATCAGAAATGAGTTGAATTAGGCCCAAAATGCTTCAGAAATCGCTAGTCACGAGTTGCATTTAAGTGAGTCACGTGCAGCATCAACGCGTACACATACATCACGCGTACGCATCCCTAAACGTCAGAAAAATATGACATATTTTATATTATTTTGAAGCCTCGGATGTTAGCTTTCCAACGCAATTGGAACCATCTCATTTGAACCTCTGTAGCTCAAGTTACGATCGATTAAGTGTGAAGAGGTCAGTATTGACAGCTTTGCGATTCCTACATTTCTTCATGAGTTCTCCATTTCTACATGCTTTTTCTTCATTCCCTCAATGTCAATCTTTGCCTCATAAACCTGAAATCACTTAACAAACATATCAAGGCATCTAATGGAATCAAGGTGAATTAAATTTAGCTATTTTAAGACCCAGAAAGCATGTTTTCACATTCAAGCACAATTAAAGAAGAATCTACCAAACCATACTATTTCCTTGGATAAATGTGGGAAAAGGTAATAAAACCCCCTAAAATCAATACAAGATAAACCCTAAAAATGGGGTTTTTCAATTTTATCAAATATCAAAAGAGTATTGTTTCACTTTTCTTCTTTTTTCTTTTACAAAAGAAAAAAAAGCAAGCAATTGTAAATCTTTTTTCTCTCGATAAACTCTAACTCTCTATCTTTGATATCGTCACATGGTCATCGAAAGAAGAAGATCTAGTAAACAGAAGAACAAAAAAAAATCAAAATGAATAAAGACAACATAGTAACACAGAATACGAAAGGCATTGTTCTAGAGGATGAGGAATCAACCCAAAAGAAGGTATGTTTTAATAGGAGCCAAGAAGGTAAACAAGATAGCCAAGAGAAAGATAAGATGCCAAGGAGTTCATATCGTGACATGGTGGTGGAAAATAGATTTAAAAAACTAAATCCACAAGAAAATTTTGAGATGGTATTGGAAGATTATATTCCAGAAGATCTTACTGTGGAGGCTCTGATAGAAGATCAAGCTCCTTTCAATCTTATTCCTAAAAGTCAAGAATCTTTGGAGGGGTATGATGAGTGATGTTGTAACACCGTTACTGTTAGAATGTCACGCTTCTGGCTGCCACACTCTGATAGTGAGAATGTTATGACGACTCCCATATCTTTAATAATAAGATATGGGCCTTTAACTCGAAATTGTATTGTCGTTTTCTTTGAAAATCCGGAAAATACTTTTTATCTCAATCAAACATGCATATATAACTCAGTTCAAAATCACAATCCTCATATATTTATACATATAGATGTAAAACATCTTATACAAGTAACTTACAAATATACATACATACATACATACATATCCTTACAACTCCTATCCCTCTTACAAATATAATAATAGAGGCGAGGAAAAACTATAACTGTATATACAATAATATAGAATACAATCAGATGATCGACAAAAACTCCTTAAACTTTTTGTCTGTCCTGAAAAGAGAAATCTGGAGGGGGTGGGAACATCGTCCTCGCTGGTTCTTAGTAAGGGTTTTTAAGAATTGTCATAAGAGGATATTTAAAAGAAAATTGTTTTTCGATTGCAGTGACCATCGTTCGTCTTATGAATTATTTTGAAAACCAACTGTTAATCATCCAAAAACTCAAACCTTTTCGAAAACCACTAGTTAATTAGCCAAAATCCAAATTTAAATTTTGAATTTATAAAAACTCCAATTAAACACAATATCTCGAAACCATTTACTACATGAACCGAAGGAGTAATTTCATCAAACTTACCACTGATTCATCTAATCACGGCCTCCGACCTAAATATAACCAAATCACGGCCTCCGGCCCAACACAATATCACATCATGGCCTCCAGCCCAAAACAATATCACATCACGTCCTCCGGCCCAAAATAATATCACATCATGACCTTTGGCCCAACACAAAATCAAATTACACTTTTTATACACTTTCTATTTATACACTTTCTATTTTGGATTTCAAAATTTTGAGTGGGCTTTTTGATTTGGTGAAGAAGTGAATTAAGTTGGATTTTTGAGTGAAATTCAGCCCATGTTGCTCCCAGGAGGTTGCTCTGCTCTTGTGGAGGGCAGAGCAGGGAAGCCTTGCATGTGGATCCAACTAGCGTGCCAAATTTGGGAGGGGCATCAGGATGGTGCCCTGCCCTTATGGAGAGCAGCGCAGTGTTGTCATGGTGCGTCCAAGCTGCGTGCCTAAGCTCCCTTGCTGTGCGTCAATGTGTGCGTGCTGGCCGTGCCAAATTGTGCGCCATGCACCAAGGAATGTTGCTCTGCCCTCCACAAGGGCAGGGCAGCGCAAGCTTTCCTTGTTCTTGGGTGAGGTCCCAAGTTCGAAACTTGCTGGATGGCTTTTGTTGCCCCTTTTTTCTTGGTTTTCTTGGCGCCAAGGTAGTGCCTAGTTTCTTGCTTCCTCAAGGTCTTGTGTTCGATCCTTGGAGGTTGAAAACAAGCTAATTTTGGCTTATTTTCCTTCCATTTGAACGCTACTTCCTTCCCTCTTGAGCTTGGTTCGAAACCCATGGATGGCACTTGGAGAACAATTTTCTTAAATTTTTCCATGAGGAGCCCGAAATTGCTCTTGAGGAGGGCAGGGAAGAGTTTTTCCTTCCCTTATTTCTTGGCCTAGAATTGTGCTCCGCCCTCAAGGAGGGCAGGGCAGTGAAGCCTTGAATGCTTGGTTCATTGTTGTGCTCCCTTGGAGGGCAGTGTGCTCTTGTGGAGGGCAATGTGGCTTTCTCCCTTCCATGCGCTACACTCTTTTCTTCCTTGGGCCACGCTTTCTTAAGCCATGCTTCATTTTTTTCTTCTTTTCTTCACCTACAAATAATCACAACAACCAATCAAAGTATCACTAAATTCACAAGGTTTATAAATCAATTAAAATTCAATTAAATTTAGCTTAAACCTCATGATTTAGCATCAATTAAATGGTGGTTGTTTGATTCAAATAAAACATGCAATTCCACTCTAAATTGCTTACTTATGGTGCAAGAAAGTGCATAAAAACTAGTGAAACAAGTGAAATTAGCTTGAGAAATAGGTATATGATGACTTGTCATCACAACACCAAACTTAAATCTTCCTTGTTCCCAAGCAAGCATCAAAATTAAGAGGAAATGAAATGAAAAAAAGAAAAGCATACATATCCTTATTAGGCATATATTAGAACTTGGTTCATGGAGTTTTTATGCAGACAATGATAACTCAGTTATTGTTTGCTGTTACATAATATACACTTTTCCTCAAAGGCTTACTAAGCTTGTTGTTGTAAGGTTTACTTTTTACTTGCTCCCTTGCTAACTTTTCTTGTTTTATTTTGCTTAACAAGCTTATTATTCTTTGAAGGCTTGGTGTCAAATGTTGCAGCAGCCTTTGGCTTTATTTTTACTCAACATTTCTTCACCACAGACACATGGCTCACTATTTCCTCCTAGGATCATTGATGCCCAACACCTCTTTGGATAACTAAATGTTCTGTAGCTAGGTTGCTCTTTATTGTGGACTTTCAATTGGCCATCCCAAATCAGTTGGTCTAAGTGGCTAGGTTTTGAAATACCCCTTAGAATTTACTTGTCCAAGCATATCCTAGTATAAGAACACCACGGCATGTGTCCTAGGGTCCAAGCTATTGGTGCCCAGCCTTTCTTCTTTGTTTTTCTTGCTACATTGGCTTTTTCTTCTTCCTTTTCTTTCTGTTTTATTTTTGTTCTCAAGGGAATTTTTTTTTACTGATAGGAACCTTTATGACAGCAAGCTAGCTCACACTTCAATGAAAATGACATTATGCAGCAATTATTTCATGAGTTATGCATTTAATCAAACACATATACCACCATTAACTTCCATTCCAACTTATGCAATATTGGATATTTACTTTCTAATTCAAACATTTCTCTTTTATTCAAGCATATGGGAAACAAAACAAAATTTAAAGCTAAGTGATGAATGACAAGCATCTATGCAAATTATTCTTAACAAACAATTCCACTTGCAACCAGATAAACACTTTAGCAAGATATATAAGGGTTCCCAGATTCAAAACAATTCATAGCAGCAAGGATTCAGTTTAGATACAACCTTTGAAGTTGCAGCCCTTTGATCCTTCCTTCTGTTGTGTTCTCTTTTGAGTCATAATGCAAATTATCTTCAAATGTTGGCTAGTTTTCTGTATAATTCTCAAAAGTTGCTTGCATCTCAAGCCCTTAAGTGAATGGTTAGTATGCATGAGTTGAGTATGTCTTTTGGATTTATTTTGGTGTGGGAACACCAAACTTAATTCCTTACCACTGCCTCTGATGCAACAAGTTAACCATATGTGGAATCTTGTGTCCTTGCTAAAAGTTATGGAATTAAAACTAGAAAGCAGTTAAATAGTTGAATAATTTGTCTGATTGCTTGGAGCTAGCATTGTGCAAGAAGTGAGAATGTTTTTAAATGAGATTTTGGTGGAACACCAAACTTAGAATCCTTCATTCTTCTTTAAATTGTTTTGGTGTGCAACACCAAACTTAGCTCCTTGCAATCCATACTAATTATTCAACATTTTTATTGAAAAAGCTATGAAAAGAAAACTACTTCAGGTTGGGTTGCCTCCCAACAAGTGCTTCTTTATTGTCACTAGCTTGACATCCTTCATTGTTGCTTCAAGAAGGCTGTAAGCTCTGAACCTCTTTTTCCTTGTCCCATTGTCCTCTTAGGTACAGTTTTGCTCTGTGACCATTTGCTGTGAATTGACGCTTCGTTGCTTCGTCTAGCAATTCAATACTTCCATAAGGAAAAATCTTAGTTACCAAATATGGACCAGTCCACTTAGATTTAAGCTTGCCAGGGAACACCTTGAGTCGTGAGTTGTACAAGAGTACTTGCTGTCCAGGTTTGAATTCTTTCTTCAAGATCTTCCTGTCATGCCACCTCTTGGCTTTTTCCTTGTATATCTTGGCATTTTCATAGGCTTCTAACCTAAATTCATCCAGCTCATTTAGTTGCAACAACCTTTTCTCTCCTGCTGATTCAGAGTCAAGATTTAGGAGTTTAGTAGCCCAAAAAGCTTTGTGTTCAAGTTCTACAGGAAGATGACAAGATTTGCCATATAATAGTTGAAAGGGGGACTTTCCAATGGGAGTTTTAAAAGTTGTCCTGTATGCCCAGAGTGCATCTTCCAACTTCCTAGCCCAATCCTTTCTGGTGCTTCCTACTGTTTTCTCTAGGATCTTCTTCAATTCTCTGTTTGCTAATTCTGCCTGCCCATTAGTCTGAGGATGGTATGGTGTGGCTACTTTATGAATAACTCCATATTTATGAAGGAGTTTCTCCATTTGTTTGTTACAAAAATGACCACCACCATCACTAATAAGATCTTTGGGTACTCCATATCTAGTGAAAATGTGGTTCTTGAGGAATTGAAAGACAATTTGCGCATCACAGATAGTTGTGGCTATGGCTTCCACCCACTTTGAGACATACTCTACTGCTACCAAGATATATCTGAAAGAATAGGAAGGGGAAAAGGGTCCCATGAAGTCAATGCCCCATAGATCAAATAATTCTAATTCCAAAATGAAATTCTGCGGCATCTCATTCCTTCTTGTCAATCCTTCTGCTCTCTAGCATTCATTACATTGGTGAACAAACTCTTTGGCATCTTTGAAGATGGTTGGCCAATAGAAGCCACTCTGTAGTATCTTTGCAGCTGTTCTTTCTGGACCAAAGTGTCCACCATAAGCTGAGCCATGGCAATGCCACAATATATCCCTTATTTCACTCTCAGGGACACACCTTCTAATCACTCCATCAGAACATCTCTTGAACAAGAAGGGTTCATCCCACAAGAATTTCCTTGCTTTATTGATTAACTTCTTCACTTATTGCTTAGAGAACTCTTGAGGTATCTTCCTCCCCATTTTGTAGTTTGCTATGTCAGCAAACCAAGGTGCTTGCTGGATCTGCAAGAGGTGTTCATCTGGAAAGCTTTCATTCACGGGTTGGGAGGTTTTTTGAATTGTTTCTTGTGGTAGCCTCGACAAATGATCAGCAACTCGGTTTTCAGTGCCCTTCCTGTCCTTTACTTCAATATCAAACTCTTGTAGGAGCAATATCCACCTGATAAGTCTTGGTTTAGCGTCCTGCTTTGACATCAAATACTTAAGGGCAGCATGGTCAGTATAAACCACCATTTTGGATCCTATCAAGTATGATCTAAACTTATCAAATGCATAAACTACAGCTAATAATTCCTTCTCTGTTGTGGTGTAATTTTTTTGAGCCTCATCCAGCACCTTACTTGCATAATATATGACATGATGCAAGTTCCCCTTCTTTTGTCGAAGCACAACACCAATTGCAATATCACTTGCATCACACATGAGTTCAAAAGGTAGTTCCCAATCCGGGGGTGTGATGATTGGTGCCGTTGTGAGTTTGTTTTTTAAAGTTTCAGAGGCATGCTGGCAGTTTTCATCAAAAACAAATGGATTATCAATCATTAACATATTACTCAAAGGTTTGGCTATTTTAGAAAAATCCTTGATAAACCTTCTATAAAATCCTGCATGCCCCAAGAAACTTCTAACAGATTTCACATTAGTTGGTGGAGGGAGCTTCTCTATGATCTCCACCTTTGCCTTGTCAACCTCTATCCCTTTTCTTGAAACTTTGTGACCAAGAACAATCCCCTTGGGCACCATGAAATGGCACTTCTCCCAGTTCAAAACCAAATTAGTTTCTTGGCACCATTTCAAGACAAGAGTTAGATGTTTCTGGCAAGCATTGAAATTGTCACCAAAAACAGAAAAGTCATCCATGAAAACCTCTAAAAACTTTTCGACCATATCTGAAAAAATGGAGAGCATACACCTTTGAAAGGTGGCTGGGGCATTGCATAGCCCAAACGGCATCCTTCTATAGGCGAAAACTCCAAATGGACATGTGAATGAAGTCTTTTCTTGGTCCTTTGGATCTACCACTATCTGATTATACCCAGAATAGCCATCCAGGAAGCAATAGTAAGCATGACCGGCCAATCTTTCAAGCATCTGGTCAATGAAGGGGAGTGGGAAATAATCTTTGCATGTGGCATCATTCAACCTCCTATAGTCAATACACATCATCCATCCTGTCACAGTTCTTGTGGGAATGACTTCATTTTTCTCATTAATAATGACTGACATCCCACCCTTCTTTGGTACTACTTGAACTGGGCTTATCCATGAGCTATCAGAGATAGGATAGATTATCCCTGCATTCCATAACTTCATTACTTCCTTCTGGACAACTTCCTTCATTGTGGGATTTAGCCTTCTCTGAGGTTGAATGATGAGCGGATAATTTGTACGCTTTTTGGCATTGTTTTTAGTATGTTTTTAGTATGTTTTAGTTAGTTTTATTATATTTTTATTAGTTTTTAGTTAAAATTTACTTTTCTGGACTTTACTATGAGTTTGTGTGTTTTTCTGTGATTTCAGGTATTTTCTGGCTGAAATAGAGGGACCTGAGCAAAAATCTAATTTGGAGGCTGAAAAGGACTGCAGATGCTGATGGATTCTGACCTCTCTGCACTCGAAGTAGATCTTCTAGAGCTACAGAAACCCAATTGGCGCGCTCTCAACAGAGTTGGAACGTAGACATCCTGGGCTTTCCAGCAATATATAATAGTCCATACTTTGCCCGAGATTTGATGGCCCAAACAGGCGTTCCAAGTCAGCTCAAGAATTCTGGCGTAAAATGTCGGAACTTGCACAAGAATGGGAGTTAAACGCCCAAACTGGCACAAAAGCTGGCGTTTAACTCCAAGAAGAGTCTCTACACGAAAATGCTTCAATGCTCAGCCCAAGCACACACCAAGTGGGCTCGAAAGTGGATTTTTATGTCATTTACTCATTTCTGTAAACCCTAGCTACTAGTTCTCTATAAGTAGGACCTTTTGCTATTGTATTATACATCTTTAGATCTTTGAGTCTTTTGATCACTTGAATCTTTTGATCATGCTTTTATGATTGAACCCTCTTTGGGAGGCTGGCTTCTCGGCCATGCCTAGACCTTGTTCTTATGTATTTTCAACGGTGGAGTTTCTACACACCATAGATTAAGGTGTGGAGCTCTGCTGTACCTTGAGTATTAATGCAATTACTATTGTTCTTCTATTCAATTCAGCTTATTCTTGTTCTAAATATTCATTCGCACCCAAGAACATGATGAATGTGATGATTATGTGATGCTCATCATCATTCTCACTTATGAACGCGTGCTTGACAACCACTTCCGTTCTACAAGCAAACAAGGCTTGAATGTTTATCTCTTGGATTTCTTAATCAGAATCTTCGTGGTATAAGCTAGAATTGATGGCGGCATTCAAGAGAATCCGGAAAGTCTAAACCTTGTCTGTGGTATTCTGAGTAGGATTCAAGGATTGAATGACTGTGACGAGCTTCAAACTCGCGATTGTGGGGTGTTAGTGACAGACGCAAAAGAATCACTGGATTCTATTCCGACATGATCGAGAACCGACAGCTGAATAGCCGTGCTGTGACAGAGCGCGTTGAACATTTTCACTGAGAGGATGGGAGGTAGCCATTGACAACGGTGAAACCCTACAAACAGCTTTCCATGGAAAGGAGTAAGAAGGATTGGATGAAGACAGTAGGAAAGCAGAGAGACGGAAGGGACAAAGCATCTCCATACGCTTATCTGAAATTCTCACCAATGAATTGCATAAGTATCTCTATCTTTACTTCATATTTTATTATTCCTCCATAACCATTTGAATCCGCCTGACTGAGATTTACAAGATGACCATAGCTTGCTTCATACCAACAATCTCCGTGGGATCGACCCTTACTCGCGTAATTTATTACTTGGACGACCCAGTGCACTTGCTGGTTAGTTGTGCGAAGTTGTGATAAAGAATTGAGATTGCAATTGAGCGTACCATGTTGATGGCGCCATTGATGATCACAATCTCGTGCACCAAGTTTTTGTCGCCGTTGCCGGGGATTGTTTGAGTTTGGACAACTGACGGTTCATCTTGTTGCTTAGATTAGGTATTTTTCAGAATTTTTAAGAATGAATTCTAGTGCTTCAAGGTGATTTTCTTATCATCACCAAAGCTGATTGATCTTCATCAATTTAGCTCTTGAATGCAATGTCCTGTTGAAGCTTGGCTAGCCATGTCTAATTCCTTTAGATTGAAGCTTTAGACTAACATTGCATGATTTCTGGAATTCTTATTAAAAATTTTGAATCTCTTTATTTTCTTCTCCATATAATTTTCGAAAAAACCAAAAAATTTACAAAATCATAAAAAACCAAAAATATTTCTTGTTTGAGTCTAGTGTCTCATTTTAAGTTTGGTGTCAATTACATGCATTCTTTGAATTCAATCATGTGTCTTCATTGATCTTCAAGTTGTTCTTGATGATTTCATTGCTTTGATCTTTAAATTCTCTTGTCTTGAGTGTTTTGCTATTTCTCATATGCATTCTCAACTTGTTGGTGTCAGTAGTATACAAACTTCTAAGTTTGGTGTCTTGCATGCATTATTTATTTGATCTTAGTTTCATTTTGATTATTCCTCATTATTAAAAATCCAAAAAAATTTTTAATTTGTGTCTTTTCAAGTCAATAATACAGAGAATTGAAGATTCAGAACATACAGCAGAGGAATTACACAGAAAAAGCTGGGCATTCAAAACGCCCAATGAAGAAGGAAAACTGGCATTTAAATGCCAGCCAGGGTACCTGGCTGGGCATTTAACGCCCAAAAGGGTAGCATTTTGGGCGTTAAATGCCAGAATGTATACCATTCTGGGCGTTTAACGCCAGGATGGCACAAGAGGGAAGATTTTGTTTTTAATTCAAATTTTTTCAAGTTTTCAAAATTTTTCAAAATCAAATCTTTTTCAAATCATATCTTTTCAATCATATATTTTCAAAATCAATTTCATTCCACTTTTCAAAAATACTTGCTAACAATTAATGATTTGATTCAACATTTCAAGTATGTTGTCTTTTCTGTTGAGAAAGGTTTAATGTTTGAATCATATCTTTTCTTGTTAGCCAAGTCATTGATTTTAAAAATCAAATCTTTTTAAATTGTTTTTCCAAATCATATCTTCTCAATCATATCTTTTTAAAACTATATCTTTTCAATCATATCTTCTTAATCACATCTTTTTCAAAATAAGTTTTCAATCATATCTTTTTGATTTCTAATTTCAAAATCTTTTTCAAAAACCACTTTATCTCTTTCCCAATTATATTTTTTGAAAATCATTCTTCAATTTTTCAAAATGTTTTTAAAATCCTTTTAAATTTATTTTCAAAAATCTCTTTCCCTCTTCTCACATCCCTCTATTTATGGACTAACATGTACAATTCGAACTCTATCTTTCTAAGTTCGAATTCTTCTACCTCTTCCTTCTATTTTTATATTCCTCTGTCACCTCAAGGAATCTCTAAACTGTGACATAGAGGATTCCATATTTTCTTGTTCTCTTCTCTTTCATATGAGCAGGAGCAAAGACAAAAGCATTCTTGTTGAGGCTGACCCTGAACCTGAAAGGACCTTGAAGCGAAAGCTAAGAGAAGCTAACGCACAACTCTCTGTAGAGGACCTAGCAGAATTCTTCAGAGAAGAAGACATGGCAGCCGAAAACAACAACAATGCCAACAATGCAAGGAAGGTGCTGGGTGATTTTACTGCACCTACTCCCGACTTCTATGGGAGAAGCATCTCTATCCCTGCCATTGGAGCAAACAACTTTGAGCTTAAGCCTCAATTAGTTTCTCTATGCAACAGAATTGCAAGTTTCATGGACTTCCATTGGAAGATCCTCATCAGTTTTTAGCTGAATTCTTGCAAATCTGTGACACTGTCAAGACCAATGGGGTTGACCCTGAGGTCTACAGACTTACGCTATTCCCTTTTGCTGTAAGAGACAGAACTAGGATATGGTTGGACTCACAACCTAAAGAAAGCCTGAACTCTTGGGAAAATCTAGTCAATGCCTTCTTGGCAAAGTTCTTTCCACCTCAAAAATTGAGTAAGCTTAGAGTGGAAGTCCAAGCCTTCAGACAGAAGGAAGGTGAATCCCTCTATAAAGCTTGGGAAAGATACAAACAATTGATCAGAAAATGTCCTTCTAACATGCTTTCTGAATAGAGCATCATAGGTATCTTCTATGATGGTCTGTCTGAACTGTCCAAGATGTCATTGGATAGCTCTGCTGGAGGATCTCTTCATCTGAAGAAGATGCCTGCAGAAGCTCAAGAACTGATTGAAATGGTTGCAAATAACCAATTCATGTACACTTCTGAAAGGAACCCTGGGAACAATGGGACGAATCAGAAGAAAAGAGTTCTTGAGATTGATACTATGAATGCCATATTGGCTCAGAACAAAATATTGACTCAACAAGTCAATATAATTTCTCAAAGTCTGTTTGGAATGCAAGCTGCACCAGACAGTACTAAGGACGCTTCATCTGAAGAAGAAGCTTATGATCATGAGAACCCTTCAATGGAAGAGGTGAATTACATGGGAGAATCCTATGGAAACACCTATAATCCTTCATGGATATTGTCCTTCTTTTCTTGGTCACCATCCTCTTTTTAGTGCTCATGTTGATTGCTTTCACCACCTTAATTTCAGTACTTGGGTGTTGTATGATGGTCGGAGCATCCTCTTCATCAAGAGCTTCTTGAATTGGTGGTTCAATGAACTCACCCTTTATGCAACTCTCTGTTTCATTGGAGTGTGGGCTCCCTTGATTGACTTCCTCCCTTTCTTCTACATGATGTTGCATTGAGTCTTTTGGGAGTGAGTTTGCATGTTCCTTTGTCCCCACTAGTAACCTCTGTGGGTATGGAGCCTTAGGCTTATATATTCTCACAACCTCCTCTTCCTTCATATGAATCTCACTTGGTATGGTTTCCTCTTTTTCTTGTTCTTTTGATTCCTCCCTTGGGTTTGCCATGGTATCACTGAGAGAATTGTGGGTAGTGATTTGCTTTGATAGATATCCAACTTGTGCCTCAAGCTTCTTAATGGCAACCCACCGGTTCTGCATAATGGTTTTTACTTCCTCTTGGAAAGTCCTTGTGTCCTTAGATTCTTCCAAGAGCATTGCCAGTAGGTTCTCTATCCTTGATAGCTTATCTTCTAGGGGAGGGTGTGCAACTGGGGTGAAATTTGGAGGTTGAGGGTGGCTACTTTGTGAATGGAATTGGTTATTTTGTGGTTTTATGTTCTGAGAGTGGTATGACTTTTGTGGGTAATGATATGGGTCTTGTGGACTGTGAGAAGAATTTTGTGTGTAATGGCATGAATTGTGTGAGTGGTGAGATGAATTATATGGATGTGGGAAGGAATTTTGTGTTGAGGCATATCCAAGTGGTGAAGGGTTTTGATGCGAAAAGCTAGGAGGTGAGGTTGAATAATTAAAGGATGATGGCTCTTGATGAATGGGCTGTGAATAAGTGAAATTTCTTTGGTTTTGATCTTCCCAGGCACAGCTTGAGTAGTGATCAAAGTCATCAGAATATGGACTATTTTGTGACCCTGGGAAGCACCCCATTTCATGTTCTTGATACTCCCATCCACCATGAGCATAGCAAAGTGAATCATTCTGTGGTGGTGGAGAGTTTCCCCTGAAATTTGATTGACCAAAGGATGATCTATACTCCATTTTTCTACAAAATATTCTGTATCAACAACAATCACCAAGATAAAAGAGATTTGGAATTCCGCTTGTCACAGATGAGGAAATTCCCAGTGAGGCAATATCACAAACAGTTGGTTAGCAAAAGAAAATAAAGAAACAAAAGAAAGACAAAAATAAAAGAAAAGTGTCTAATCTAGTAAATCAATCAACCGTCAGTTTGTTAATCACAGTTAATCCCCGGCAACGGCGCCATAAACTTGATGCAGGTGGAAACTGTCTCTCAACAAATTTCCTTCGGCAAGTGTACCGAATTTGTCGTCAAGTAATAACTCACAAAAGAGTGAGGTCGAATCCCACAGAGATTAACGGATTAAGCAATCAATGGTTAATTGATTATCCTAGTTAGACGAATCATAATGGAGTGATAAGTAACAAGGAAATGTAAATGGCAGAAAATTAAAGAAAGCAATAGAGTGCAGAGAAGTAAAATGGCAAGAAAAGTAAATGTAAGAACTAAAAATAAAATCAACATTGGGATCAAGAGATATTGCAATCCTCCGGATCAAGTTGATTCTTATCTCTTCCTCAATCATTCATTGATCTCCTTGGCAATCTTAATTGATCGAATTACAATTTCTTGCAATTCAATCTCTCAAATCTTGATCAATAGCCAATTCCTTGGTCAATTGCTCATGAGAAGAGATGAAGTGTGGTCACTGATTATACCACATGCATTTCCCAAATCAGGTGTTGAGAGGATTATAGTCACATATCCATCCAAACCCAATTTGGTCCAGCATGAGAAAGCATTTCTAGCTTGATCTCTTCATTCCTCTTCCAAGGTTCAAAAGAGATCCAAGTTTGAATAGCTTCTTTTCCAAGATAACTACCCAATTGGATGAAGATCGAAAGCTTTCAAGCAAAATCAAGAGAAAAGATAGAAGAAGAAGAATAAGAACTACACTTAATCCATTGAATCACAATAGAGCTCTCTAACCCAATGTAAAGAGTTAGTTGGTCATTGCTCTACCAAAATAGAAAAAGAAAGAAAGTGCAGAAAAGTAAAGATGAAGATTAAAACTGAAAATAAAACTTCAAAATTCATAAAGGAAAAGTACAAGGAAAGAAAAGGAAAAGTGTGTGAGGGGAGGGAGTCCGAAGACCCCTCTTCAATCCCCTAATTCCCGAATCAGTCCCGTCCAGTCCTTTTTCAAAGTAAAAACTAAGGCCTTTATATAGGCTCTCCTAAATTACAAAGCAAATTACAATTAAATGAAATTCCTATTCTAGATGCTTCTTGTGGTCTTGATTGGTTGACAATTGTGGGCTTGCTTGCTTGGGCTTTGAAGTGGACTTGAGAGAGAAGTGAGTAAAGTTGAGGTTCAGGTGCCAATGTTAGTGCTACCGTTAGCCACACTAACGCTACAAGTGTGGCGTTAGTGCTGAAGTTAGTGTGGCTAACGTCACACTTGCTACCAGTTGGTATTTTTGGGGCTTAAAAGATTCCTCTGGTTCGTGCTTCAATTTCATGCCCACTATAGAGTATTATATATCGTTGGAAAGCTCTGAATGTCAGCTTTCTAACGCAACTAGAATCACCTCAATTGGACCTCTGTAGCTCAAGTTATGCTCCTTTGAAGTGGACATGGTCGCTGGCATCGTCGCTAGCGTTAATGAAAAAGTTGAGTGCCAATAATGCTAGCGACCAGGGCTTCATTATTGCCAGTTTCTGAAGCTCAAACTTAGTGTCCACCCCATACTATTATATATTGTTGGAAAGCTCTGGATGTCTACTTTCTAAATCTTTTCAAAGCGTATCATTTGGAGCCCTAAAACTCGAGTTACACTTCTTGGAAGGTGAAGAGGTCAGTTGGCCTTAATACAGGTTGATACCATGTTCATCACTGCACTTTCGGGGCAGATTTTCTCCCTCAAATTTAGTGTCAACCATGTAGTGCCATATATGCTTGAAAAGCTCTGGAATCCTACTTTCCAATGCCACTGGAATCACTTCATTTGAAGCTTTGTGGCTCAAGTTATGCGTGTTTGAAGAAGGCATGGTCAGGCTGCCAGGTGGGACTTTTGCCCACGTTAACTACCACGTTAACTAAGTTAACGTGGGAGTTAACGTGGCTCATTGTGGCTTGTGTGGCTCCTTCCAATGTTAGTGACAATGTTGAGTGTCACTAACGTTGGCCATCACCTTCTTTCATCCACGTTAGCTTCCACGTTGGCGCATTGGGGATTGTGGGTTGCTTACAAGGTTAGTGACAATGTTTGGTGTCACTAACGTTGTCGACAACCTTGTTTCTTCACGTTAGCTTCCACGTTAACTAGGTTAACGTGGGAGTTAACGTGGCTTCTTGTGACTTAGCCAACGTTAGTGATAAAGTTGAATGTCACTAACGTTGGCGTCCCCTTTTCTTCTTAACGTTAGAGGCCACGTTAACTAAGTTAACGTGGCAACTAACGTGGCCACTTATGAGCTTGGTCCAACGTTAGTGATAATGTTAAGTGTCACTAACGTTGACTCCATTTCCTTTCTTCAAAGTTAATGCCACTTCCTTCCTTCCACGTTAGTGTAACTAACGTAGTCACTAACGTGGCTCTTCTCTTCTTCTTTTGGCCTGAAGTCAATCAAAGTGCATCAAAGTCTTACTCTTAATCATGGGATCATGCATCATCCAATTTATCATATAATTCATGCATAATTCTCATGAAATCATTCAAAATTCACAATGTTTGTTTGAATCAAGGTGTAAGTGAATATTTACCCAAAACTAGCTTATTTCCTAAGGAAATGCATGAAACTACCTTAAAAACAGTAAAGAAAAGGTCAGTGAAACTGGCCAAAATGCCTTGGCATCACAACACCAAACTTAAAGCTTGCTTGTCCCTAAGCAAGTACTGGAACAAGAGAATGATGAATGGAATGCCAAGAGTAATGAGTCATTCTTGTGGAAGTCATGTCCCTGGTTTTATGGTGGTTTCATGCATAGCAACTTAGGTTCATTCCTTCACTGGCTTTCACACCTTTATCATGTCCTAGAATACTCACTTTGCTTGCATCTCATGAGACTTTTATTCATTGATCCCTTTTGTTGTGATTTCAGGGCTTATTTGTGTTCTTAGGCTAAGTGCTCTGTAAGGGGGCAACTCTTTAAAATAAGCTTTCAGCCAACACTCCCGAACTAGTTGGTTCAAGGTGCTAGGTGTTGAAACACCCCTACGGACTTACTTCCTCAAGTCTCTCCCCCATACATACACACCACAGGCATATGGTTTATTTATTTCCTTTTCTTGAGACCTTGGTGTCCAGCACCTCTTTGGGTTACTAAATGCTCTGTAGTGAGGGTTACTCTTGATAGTGGACTTTTAGCTGATAATCCCGAGTTAGTTAACCCAAGTTACCAAGTGATAAAGCACCCCTAAGAGCTTATTCATCTAAGTAGATCCCTCACACAGGAGCACCACAGACACATGTCTTAAGATTAAAAACCATTGGTGCCTAGCCTTATTGCTTATTCTTTTTCTTCGATTCTTCCACTTTCATTGTTCTTTCCCTTTCTCTTATTAGGATCTTGTTATTTAGCTAGTCTCATGGGGTATGTTCAAAGCATATGATTCAGGACAGATAGTTGTCTTCCCACTTTGTGGTTGAACCAACTTAGCTAGCTTATGACCACACCACAAACTCAGGAACTTACTCCATAGTATGAACTCCACTCTGGTCTTTTGTAAAACACTCATTCTCTTTTTCATTTGATTCAAAAGGACAAGCATACAATTAAGTAAAGCAAGGATGCACTGACATAAAGACTAGAAAACACAGCCTTAATCAATAAAAAGTTTAAAAGACAGAATTGACATGCTTATTTACAAGGAGCAAGCACACATACATACAAAGAACTTAGGAGACAATCATGCAGTTGAATGTACTGGAAATAAGTAAGAGGAAAAAGAAACTTTACCACCTTGTAGTTCATCTTTATTGTTGTTGCCCTTTTTCTCCTACTTTTCCTTCCCACACCAGACATAGAATGATTGCTTATACTCAAGCAACAATTAAAACAGTGGTGATGGGGTCCATGATGGATCATGAATGTCTTAGAATGAAGTGTGAGTATGCATGTGTTTCAGCAAGCAAGGTTAAGGATACAATAAAGACACAAGAGATACAAACAGAGACATTTTGATTGCATTAATAAGTGGTGTTGGCATGGTACTTGCATGAAAGTTAAGTGGCAACACCAAACTTAGTGTGCCACTATCAATTTAGAATGTTGCAAGTACCCAGTGAAGATTGAAAATCAAATCGTTGCATAGCAACACCAAACTTAGAATGCAATCATATGCCAAATTATTGAAAGTAAACTAAGCAAAGCAAGGAAATGTTACCTACGGTTGGGTTGCCTCCCAACAAGCGCTCTTTTAATGTCATTAGCTTGACATGTTGTTCATGAATTTCTTCCTCTTCTTCCAGTTTGTTAAGAGGAATGACCTCAGGAGGAAAGAGGAGCCAGTTACTGCCCCTTGTTTTGAGTGCCTTTCCCCAGCAAGCATTCTTTTGTTGTTAGCTTGTGTAAACTTGCTTGTTGGGGTAGGGGTGGGATGGCTTTTGGTTGACCTTTTCTTCTTCATGGATATTGTCCTTCTTTCCTTGGTCACCATCCTCTTTTTAGTGCTCATGTTGATTGCTTTCACCACCTTAATTTCAGTACTTGGGTGTTGTATGATGGTCGGAGCATCCTCTTCATCAAGAGCTTCTTGAATTGGTGGTTCAATGAACTCACCCTTTATGCAACTCTCTGTTTCATTGGAGTGTGGGCTCCCTTGATTGACTTCCTCCCTTTCTTCTACATGATGTTGCATTGAGTCTTTTGGGAGTGAGTTTGCATGTTTCTTTGTCCCCACTACTAACCTCTGTGGGTATGGAGCCTTAGGCTTATATATTCTCACAACCTCCTCTTCCTTCATATGAATCTCACTTGGTATGGTTTCCTCTTTTTCTTGTTCTTTTGATTCCTCCCTTGGGTTTGCCATGGTATCACTGAGAGAATTGTGGGTAGTGATTTGCTTTGATAGATATCCAACTTGTGCCTCAAGCTTCTTAATGGCAACCCACCGGTTCTGCATAATGGTTTTTACTTCCTCTTGGAAAGTCCTTGTGTCCTTAGATTCTTCCAAGAGCATTGCCAGTAGGTTCTCTATCCTTGATAGCTTATCTTCTAGGGGAGGGTGTGCAACTAGGGTGAAATTTGGAGGTTGAGGGTGGCTACTTTGTGAATGGAATTGGTTATTTTGTGGTTTTATGTTCTGAGAGTGGTATGACTTTTGTGGGTAATTGATGAGCGGATAATTTGTATACTTTTTGGCATTGTTTTTAGTATGTTTTTGTTATGATCTAGTTAGTTTTTAGTATATTTTTATTAGTTTTTAGTTAAAATTCACTTTTCTAGACTTTACTATGAGTTTGTGTGTTTTTCTGTGATTTCAGGTATTTTCTGGCTGAAATTGAGGGACCTGAGCAAAAATCTGATTCAGAGACCAAAAAGGACTGCAGATGCTGTTGGATTCTGACCTCCCTGCACTCGAAGTGGATTTTCTGGATCTACAGAAACCCAATTGGCGCGCTCTCAACGGCGTTGGAAAGTAGACATCCTGGGCTTTCCAGCAATATATGATAGTCCATACTTTGCCCAAGATTTGATGGCCCAAACCGGCGTTCAAAGTCACCTCAAGAAATCCCAGCGTTAAACGCTGGAACTGGCACCCAAATGGGAGTTAAACGCCCAAACTGGCACCAAAGCTGGCGTTTAACTCCAAGAAGAGTCTCTGCACGAAATTTGCTTCATTGCTCAGCCCAAGCACACACCAAGTGGGCCCGGAAGAGGATTTTTATGTCATTTACTCATTTCTGTACACCTTAGGTTACTAGTTCTTATAAGTAGGACCTTTTACTATTGTATTAGGAGACTTTGGTAGCTATCTTCATTTTTATGCTATCTTAGATCATTGGGAGGCTGGCCATTCGGCCATGCCTAGACCTTATGCTTATGTATTTTCAACGGTGGAGCTTCTACACACCATAGATTAAGGTGTGGAGCTCTGCTGTACCTCGAGTATTAATGCAATTACTATTGTTCTTCCATTCAATTCCGCTTGTTCTTTATCCAAGATATCACTTGTTCTTCAACTTGATGAATGTGATGACCCGTGACACTCATCATCATTCTCACCCATGAACAAGGTGACTGACAACCATTCTTGTTCTACAAGCGTTCAAGGCTCTAGTGAATATCTCTTGGATTCCTGATTGCACGATGCATGGTTGATCGCCTGACAACCGAGTGCTCGCCTGACAAACGAGCCAACCATTCCGTGGGATCAGAGTCTTCGTGGTATAGGTGAGAACTGATGGCAGCATTCAAGAGAATCCGGAAGGTCTAACCTTGTCTGTGGTATTCTGAGTAGGATTCAATGATTGAATGACTGTGACGTGCTTCAAACTCCTGAGGGCGGGGCGTTAGTGACAGACGCAAAAGAATCACTGGATTCTATTCCGGCCTGATTGAGAACCGACAGATGAATTCCGCTATGCTGTGACAGAGCATATGCAATCGCTTTCACTGAGAGGATGGGAGGTAGCCACTGACAACGGTGAAACCCTTGCTTAAGCTTGCCATGGAAAGGAGTAAGAAGGATTGGATGAAGACAGTAGGAAAGCAGAGAGACGGAAGGGAAGGCATCTTCATGCGCTTATCTGAGGTTCCTACCAATGAATTACATAAGTATCTCTATCTTTACCTTTGTGTTATTTTCGTTCATCACCATATACATTTGAGTTTGCCTGACTAAGATTTACAAGATGACCATAGCTTGCTTCATACTAACAATCTCCGTGGGATCGACCCTTACTCACGTAAGGTTTATTACTTGGACGACCCAGTGCACTTGCTGGTTAGTTGTGCGAAGTTGTGTAATGCCATGGTATTGAACTACCAAGTTTTTGGGGTTCATGACCGGGGATTATGAGAGTTGTGAAAAAGTAATGTTCACAATTTTGCGCACCAAGTTTTTGGCGCCGTTGCCGGGGATTGTTCAAGTTTTGAGCAAGCTTTTGGTAACATCAGTGCCAAGATCCGGCAGCAACATCAAGTTTTTGGTGTTATTGTCCGGGATTGTTCAGGCTGGACAACTGACGGTTCATCTTGTTGCTTAGATTAGGTATTTATTTTTTTTCGAAATTCTTAAAGATGAATTCTAGAGTTTCATGATGATTTGTTGAAATCTGGCTGGCTGAGAAGCCATGTCTAATTTCATTGGACCGAGGTTTCAACTTATCACCACAAGAGCTTGTTGATTTCTTATCAATCTTGCTTTTGGAGCAGTGATCTGCTAAGGCTTGGCTGGCCTCTGGCCATGTCTAGTGTTTTGGACCGAAGCTTTCTTTGAAAGCTTGGCTGGCTGTGAAGCCATGTCTAATTCCTGGACCGGAGTCTTAGACTAACATTGCACTGATTCCTGGAATTCTCATTAAGAATTTTGATATCTTTTTCCACTTAATTTTCGAAAAACACAAAAAAAATTTTACAAAATTATAAAATCCAAAAATATTTCTTGTTTGAGTCTAGTGTCTCATCATAAGTTTGGTGTCAATTGCATGCATTCATATGTCTTAGTGATCTTCAAGATGTTCTTGATGATTTACTTGCTCTGATCTTTGAAATTCTATTGACTTGATTGTTTTGTGTGTCTCATATGCATTTTCATTTTGTTAGTGTCAGTAGTATACAAACTGCTAAGTTTGGTGTCTTGCATGCATTGTTATTTGATTCTTGTTGCATTTTGGTTTGTCCTTATTATTAAAAATCCAAAAATATTTTTTATTTTGTGTCTTTTCAAGTCAATAATACAGAGAATTGAAGATTCAGAACATACAGCAGAGGAATTGCACAGAAAAAGCTGGGCGTTCAAAACGCCCAGTGAAGAAGGACAGACTGGCGTTTAAACGCCAGCCAGGGTACCTGGTTGGGCGTTTAACGCCCAAAAGGGTAGCATTTTGGGCGTTAAACGCCAGAATGGATACCATTCTGGGCGTTTAACGCCAGGATGGCTAGAAGGGAAGATTTTGTTTTCAAATCAAATTTTTTCTAAGTTTTCAAAATCTTTTCAAAATCAAATCTTTTTCAAATCAATTTTCCAATCAAATCTTTTTCAAAATTAACTTCTTTCCTTTTTCAAGGATACTTACTATCAATTAATGATTTGATTCAACATTTCAAGTATGTTACCTTTTCTGTTGAGAAGGGTTTAATATTTGAATCATATCTTTTCTTGTTAGTCAAGTTTTTAATTTTCAAATCAAATCTTTTAAAATGTTTTTCAAATCATATCTTCTCAATCACATTTTTTTAAATTAATCATATCTTCTTAACCACATCTTTTTCAAAATAGTTTTTGTTCCGAGGGTTACCTGAAACGTGTAGCTCGGCCGTCTGGCAAGACCCGAGGTGAGGGTTCTGTGACCCGAGCTTGATGCGCTGAGCGGCTGGTGGTTGTACCTGCAATGACACTCCGATGCTTAAGTTAGCATGGGTCCAAGCAGATATTGAGTAGAATTAGAGTATGAGTTATACCTGGGTGCTCCAGTGTATTTATAGTAGTTGGTCGTGATCTTCCCTGGATAAGATATTCTTATCTTATCTTATCTTTTGGGAGCTTTATCCCTATCTTTGTGGAACCGCCTTTCTTTAGGCCTTTTCGGCCTTTAGGTTTTGGGCTTCGTTCCTTCTGATGGGCCTTCTTTAGCTTATTTGTCCGAGGTCCGACCTCAGGCGTGGGCCTTGGGACGAGGTCGGACCTTCTATGAACTTCCGAGTTGGGGGAGCTCGGTCAGGGTATGAACAGTGCCCCTGCCCGAGTTCGTCCTTTGAGAGGTCGAGCTCGGGCATAGTTCAAAATTTCAAAAAATGGCCGTTTTCAGCATTTATTGCTTTTTACCGTTTCTCCTCGATTTCCGTTCGGGCTCTGTGAAGGCATTATTTATTTGCCCCTTTCCTCATTTTCTTCGTTTATTCTGTTCCCTTTCCATTTTCTGAGTTTTCGCCACCTCTCTTTCGAGCGCCGCTCCTTTTTTGTTCTTTTTCTCCGATTCTTTCTGTGCGTTTTTCCGGGGTTTCCTCTGCGCCGCCGTTTTCGTTCTCCTTGCATCGGAGCTCGTCGTCTTCTTCCTTTCTTCCAGGTTTGTTCTCGTCTTCATTTTCTTTGCGCACATATGCTTCTGTTTCTTTTTCTTCTATGCCTGGGTTTGCCCCGAAAAGAGGCGCCGCCATTGCTTTGGTTGTTTGTATGTGGGGGGGGGGGCTCTTTTCTCTTGGTATTTTGTTTTCGGGTTTCTGTTTTTTCTTCTAAAAGAACTTGGTTTTCTCGCCTTGCTGAATGGGTTTTTGCTGTCTGCCTTTATGTGATTTTTGCTTTGCTGTTGTATTCTTCTTTGTAGGCAAGATTTTTATGTCTCGAAAGGTTCTGCAAGCGATGTCGACCAAGATTCCGATTGGTCTTGGTTGGGTAGATCCTGTTCCTTTAAGAGTCCCTTCTGTGGTAGATTCTGAATATTTAGCTAGGTTTCGTAGGCAATGTAGCATATGTGAAGATAGAGAGTCTGAGAGGGATTATGAGTTAGTAGCCCCGGATTCCGAGGAGAGAGTGTGCTTCCCGCCTTTAGACAGTTCCGAGAAGCTTTTCTTTTACGCTTATGATTGCTTTTTTTCTAAGCTGAGTGTCCGACTTCCTTTTACCGACCTGGAGTCCGAGGTGTTGTGGTCTTGTAACCTTGCCCCTACGCAGCTCCATCCAAATTCCTGGGCATTTTTAAAGCTGTTCCAACTTTTGTGTCAGTTTTTGGGTGTTTCTCCCTCTATTTCTCTTTTTTCCTATTTGTTTGTGTTGACGAAGCCGGGGTCGGGCGGAGGGAAGGTGTCTTGGGTCTCTTTTAGGGCTAACCAGGGGAGGAAGTTCTGTACCCTGTATGATGAGTCTTTTCACGATTTTAAGAACTTTTATTTCAAGGTCCGGGCTGTTGGAGACGTCCGACCTTTCTTTTTAGATGAGAGTGGGGAGCCTTCTTTTCCTCTTTGTTGGCAGGAGAATATAGTGTCTGTTAAGTATACTTTTGAGAGTTTAGATGAGGTGGAGCAGGCCTTTATGGGTGTGGTGAGCAGTTTATGGGGTCGGGCACCTCACTTGGACACGAAGAAAATGTTGGGAGATCCAAGCCTTCTCCGTTCCGAGTTAGGTAGTTCCCGACCTCTTTGAGATTTATCCTTCTTAGTATTTGGGTTTTGTTTTGGTGGAATTTCTGTTGTGGTGATCTTTTTCCTTTTTATTTCTGCAGAGATGTCTTCTCAGGCGGATTCTTTGAAGTTTCTTCGTCGGACGAAGAAGTCGGTGGCTGCTCGAAATCTCGAGGCCGGGGATGCTTCTGCCCGATCTTCTCCGCAGAAGACTACTATAGGTGTTCAGACTCGGTCGAAGACTATTCCGACTCCCCAGTTCCGAGCTTTAAGTCAGGATCCTCCGACCTCTGGGCCTGCTACCTCTTCTCCTCCTCCGTTCTCGGGTCCTCCTCCCAAGAAGCAGAAGACCTCTCAAGAGCTTGCCGGTTTCAATGATAAAGACTTTGATGCTCTTGGTTGGATTGAGCAGCATATTCTCCCTCAGACCTTTATTTCCACTGATGATGTTTCTATGGAGCATCATTTTCAGTATATGGCGCGGAGCTGTGTCCGGATGGCTAGTCTTCATGCCGCTATTGCCCGGGAGTTCAAGAAATCCCCTCTTGGGGCGACCAGCTCCCGACTTGAGAAGGCTCAGTCCGAGCTCGATAAGATTAGTCAACTGAAGGCTGCCAGGATTACTGAGCTGGAGGCCTCCTTGGAGAAAGAGAAAACTAAAGCTACCGCGGCTGTGGCGGCAGCGAAGACATCTGAGGAGATGGCGAAGGTGGCTACAGAGAATTATACCAAGCTATATGCTGAGCTTGTGGAGACGAAGGAGAAGTTGCAATCTGCTCGGGATGATTTTTACGAGCTGGAGGGTCACGTGGCTAAGGGTATGGATGCGATGTTTGAGAACTTGAAGGCTCAGGTCCGGGTTCTTGCTCCCGACCTGGATCTGAGCTTATTTAGTACGGATAATGTTGTCGTGGAGGGAAAGATTGTTCCTGCTCCTGCCGAGGATGAAGTTCCGATGTCCGACCCCGGGGTTCCTGTTCAGAACCCGACTTCTCCCTTGGTCGGGGATGGATCTGGTGTGGGGGTTTCGAATCGAGAGGACGTTGCCGTCGATGCTGTCCCGATTTCTATGTTTGCTCCGCAGCCTTCTGTTGATGTGGAGTCCGGGAAGGACTTTGATCCTCTGTAATCTTTTTATTCTGGTTTTGTGCCCGGCCTGTGGGCTCTTTTGTCTTTTGGATGGTTTCTGTTGAACGCTTTGAACACCTTTTGCTTTTAGCTACTTTTTAGTAACTTTTTTAGCTTATTATGCGGTGTTTTTGTTCGCGTTTTGACCTTTTGTTTCCGCTTTTGTGCTTTTTAGTTGTTTTCGGATAACAACTTTTTAGCTAGCGTTTTGACTTTTTGTTTCCGCTTTTGTGCTTTTTAGTTGTTTTCGGATAACAACTTTTTAGCTAGCGTTTTGACTTTTTGTTTCCGCTTTTGTGCTTTTTAGTTGTTTTCGGATAACAACTTTTTAGCTAGCATTTTGAAACTTCCTTTGATTTCGTTCTTTTCGCTTGTACTTTTTAGTTGCTTTTGTAAAGCAACTTTTTAGTAAGCGTTGTCGAGGCTTCCTTTGATTTCGTTCTTTCGCTTGTACTTTTTAGTTGCTTTTGTAAAGCAACTTTTTAGTAAGCGTTTTTCGAAATCTTGGTTCTCGTCGTTTTAAGGCTTCTTTCTTGGGTCCGAGCTTTTTCTCGGACATCGGGTGCTCGAGTACCTCCTTTTTGTTAGGTCCGACTTTGTCGTCAGTCGGCCCTTTTGAGTTATTTCTGTAATCTCTTTTTATTTGGCTTTTCGAGCCATTTCAGAGTTACTTTATAACTTTCCCTTGGTTGGGTCCGACTTCGTCATTTGGTCGGCCTTTTTAAGTTATTTTTGTAACCTCTTTTTATTTGGCTCTTCGAGCCATTTCAGAGTTACTTTATAACTTCTCACATTAATTTGAACCTCGTCGCTTTATCTTTGCCGACCTTGTATGGTCTCTTGGCAAATGATTTTTTGCGTTTTGCCGAGCATAAATTAATGCGCCTTGGTGGGGTACTTTTCTTAGGATTTGCTTCATCATGAGGGAGAGAAAATAGAGAAATTTGATTAGTAAAAAAAAGAAAGAATATTTACAAAGTGTTTACCCTTTGACTAGGTCGGGTATCCTACTTTAACCGGGTGTCTCATTAAAAAACCCTCGTAGGGAAAAAGAGTACACCTCGGGTTAAGTTTTTCTAGCTGTAGTACCGTCTTAGATTACAGGCGTGCCAGGCCCTGGGCAGCTCATTGCCTTCTAGGTCGGATATTTTGTAGTAGCCTGTCCCTAAGACTTCTGTTACCTTGTAGGGCCCTTTCCAATTTGCGGCTAGCTTTCCTTCTCCCGACTTTTGTGTTCCGATGTCATTTCGGATTAGAATCAGGTCGTGAATGGAGAAACTTCGCTTTATTACCTTTTGATTGTATCTGAGGGCCGTTCGCCGTTTTAAGGCTTCTTCTCGGATTCGGGCTCTTTCTCGGACCTCGGGGAGGAGGTCGAGTTCTTCCCTTTGTGCCCGTGGGTTGCTTCCTTCGTTGTAGAAGATGACTCTGGGCGACCCTTCATCTATTTCGATAGGAATCATTGCCTCCATCCCGTAAGCTAGTCGGAATGGGGATTCTCCCGTTGTAGAGTGCGGGGTTGTCCGATATGCCCATAGTACCTGGGGGAGTTCTTCGGCCCATGCCCCTTTGGCCTCTTGGAGTCTTCGTTTTAACCCGGCCAAGATGACTTTATTTGCAGCCTCTGCTTGTCCATTGGCTTGTGGGTGCTCGACCGATGTGAATTGCTGTTTGATTTTTAGTTCGGCCACCAAGTTCTGAAAACTTGTGTCCGTGAACTGTGTTCCATTGTCTGTTGTGATGCAGTAGGGGACTCCGAACCTCGTGACAATATTTTTGTATAGGAATCTACGGCTTTTCTGAGCCGTAATAGTGGCTAAGGGTTCAGCTTCGATCCACTTTGTGAAGTAGTCGACCCCTACTATGAGGTATTTGACTTGCCCCGGTCCTTGTGGAAATGGGCCGAGTAGGTCGAGTCCCCATTTTGCGAAGGGCCATGGCGCAGTGATGCTGATAAGGTCTTCGGGCGGTGCTTTGTGAAAATTGGCGTGTTTTTGGCAGGGGAGGCATATTTTCACAAACTCCGTTGCGTCCCTTTGCAAGGTCGGCCAGTAGAACCCGGCTCTGACTACTTTTTTGGATAGTTCCCGAGCTCCGAGATGGTTTCCACACATGCCTTCGTGGACTTCTTCGAGGACGCTTTTTGTTTCTGAGGTCGGAACGCACCTAAGGAGGGGGTTTGAGAATCCTCTTCTGTATAATACGTCGTGAATTAATGTATAATTCTGGGCGTCCTTTGTAAGCCTTTTAGCTTCTTTTCTTTCGGCGGGGAGAGTTCCCGACTTCAGGTAGTTGAGTATGGGGGTCATCCATCCTTGTTGTTGGTTGGATATATTTAGTATTTCTTCCTCTCTTAATACGGAGGGAGATTGTAAGGTTTCTTGGAGGAGACTTCTGTTGTTGCCTCCAGGTTTGGTGCTAGCAAGCTTTGAGAGGGCGTCTGCCCGGGCATTTTGCTCCCGAGGTATGTGTTGGATTTGTATTTCTGGGAAATGGCGTAACTGTGCCTGTGTTTGGTCCAGGTATTTTTTTCATAGTTGGGTCTTTGGCCTGGTAACTTCCATTTACTTGTGATGTGATGACCTGGGAGTCGCTGAAGATCGTGATTCTCTGGGCTCCGACCTCTTCGGCTAGCTTTAGACCTGCTAGTAGGGCCTCGTATTCGGCTTGGTTGTTCGAAGCCTAGAACTCGAATTTTAGGGATAGTTCTATCCGCGTTCCTTGGTCGCTTTCAAGTATAACCCCGGCTCCGCTTCCTGTTTTGTTTGAGGACCCGTCGACATACAGGTTCCATGAGAGTGGGGTTCCAGGGGTCTCAGTGTATTCTGCGATGAAGTCGGCTAGATACTGGGATTTTATGGCAGTCCGGGCTTCATAGTGAAGGTCGAACTCGGACAGTTCCACCGCCCATTGTAGGATTCGTCCTGCCATGTCTGTTTTTTGTAGGATGTGTCTCATGGGTTGGTTTGTCCGGACCTTGATGGTGTGGGCTTGAAAGTAGGGACGGAGCCTCCGGGCTGTGAACACTAGGGCGTAGGCGAATTTTTCTATTTTCTGATAGTTTAACTCGGCCCCTTGTAGTGCCTTGCTTACAAAGTATATGGGGTGTTGTCCTTGGTCATTTTCTCGTATTAATGCTGAAGCAACTGCTCGATGTCCGACCGAGAGATATAATACGAGCTCTTCCCCTTTTAAAGGTCGGGTTAGGATTGGTGGCTGCCCGAGGAATTCCTTGAATTCTTGGAAGGCTTTTTCGCACTCCGGGGTCCACGCGAAGGGTTTCCCTTTCTTTAGGAGTGAGTAGAGAGGTAGTGATTTTATCGCTGATCCTGCCAAGAATCTTGATAGGGCGGCTAGCCTTCCATTCAGTTGTTGTACTTCTTTGACACACGTCGGGCTCTTCATATTGAGTATTGCTTGGCATTTATCCGGGTTTGCTTCGATGCCTCTTTGAGTCAGCATGAAGCCTAGGAACTTTCCGGCTTCTGCGGCGAAGGTACACTTTGTCGGGTTAAGTCTCATGTTGTGTTTCCTGAGGGTGTCGAAGACACTGGTGAGGTCGGTCACCAAGTTTCTGTCTTCTTGTGTCTTTACCAGCATGTCGTCGACATACACCTCTAGCTGTAGTCCGATGTGCTCTGAGAACACTTTATTCATTAGCCTCTGGTAGGTTGCCCCTGCGTTCTTCAGCCCGAAGGGCATTACTACGTAGCAGTAGTTTGCCCTTGGGGTGATGAACGAGGTCTTTTCTTGGTCGGGTCCGTACATCGGGATTTGATTGTATCCCGAGTATGCATCCATGAAGGAGAGATATCTGTAGCCTGAGGCTGCGTCGACTAAGGCGTCGATGTTTGGTAGTGGATATGGGTCTTTGGGGCAGGCTTTGTTGAGATCCGTGTAGTCGACGCACATTCTCCATTTTCCATTGGGCTTTTTTACCAGGACCACGTTTGCGAGCCATAGGGGGTATTTTACTTCCCTAATGAACCCTGCATCTAGTAGTGCTTGTATTTGTTCTTCTATTGCTTGCATGCGCTCAGGCCCGAGTTTCCTGCGTCTTTGTTGGACAGGTCGGGATCCCGGGTACACTGATAGCCTATGGCACATCAGGTCGGGACTAATGCCTGGCATGTCGGAGGCTTTCCAGGCGAAGAGGTCGGAATTTTCTTTTAAGAGGGTTATGAGTTCCTCTTTTAGGCCCGCTTCGAGGTTTGCCCCTATATTTGTTACTTTTTCAGATGTGTTCCCGATCTGGATTCTTTCGGTTTCTCCCTCTGGTTGTGGCCGAAGGTCTTCTCGGACTTGAACTCGCCCGAGTTCTATTGTGTTGATCTCCTTTCCCTTTAAGCTCAGGCTTTCGTTATAGCATCGCCGCGCCAGTTTTTGGTTGCCTTTTAGGGTAGCGATTCCTTTTGCGGTAGGGAACTTCATACAGAGGTGTGGGGTCGAGACTACAGCTGCTAGTCTGTTTAGGGTTGGTCGCCCAATGAGGGCGTTGTACGCTGAGGTAACGTCGACTATAATGTAGTCGATGCTTAATGTTTTAGATTGCTCGCCTCTTCCAAAGGTAGTGTGTAGCGAGATGTATCCTAAGGGATGGATCGGGGTGTCCCCTAGCCCAAATAGGTCGGTGGGATAGGCCTTTAGCTCTTTTTCTTCAAGTCCGAGCTTGTCGAAGGCCGCTTTGAACAGGATATCTGCTGAGCTTCCCTGGTCAATCAGGGTTCGATGTAAGTTGGCGTTTGCTAGGATAATGGTGACCACCATTGGATCGTCGTGCCCGGGTATTATCCCTTGAGCGTCTTCTCGGGTAAATGAGATGGTAGGCAACTCGGGTAGGGGACTGTCTTCTCGGACATGATAGACTTCTTTGAGGTGTCTTTTTCGCGAGGATCTGGATGTTCCTCCGCTTGCAAAACCTCCATTTATCATGTGCACGTGTCTTTCAGGGGTTCGTGGGGTTTGTTCGGCCCGTTCCTCGTTATCTCCCCGCCTCCTTTTTCTGGTTTCTTCTCCTTTCTCTGCTATGTATCTGTCGAGTTTTCCTTCTCTGGCTAGCTTTTCTATAACATTCTTTAGATCGTGGCAGTCGTTAGTAGAATGGCCGTAGAGCTTGTGGTATTCACAGTATTCGGACCGATCTCTCCCCGCTCTTTTGTGTTTTAGCGGTCGAGGTGGTGGGATTTTCTCGGTGTGGCATACTTCTCTGTAGATGTCTACCACGGAGACTCGGAGGGGGGTGTAACTGTGGTATTTCCGTGGCTTGTCCGAGTTGGTTTCTTCTTTCTTCCTTTGTTCCCGATCTCGATCTCGGAGTGGGTAGTTTGATTCCTTCCTGAAAGAGTCTCTTAGCTGGGAGGTTTCTTCCATGTTGATATATTTTTCTGCTCGTTCCTGCACCTCGTACAGGGAGGTCGGGTATCGTTTGGATAGGGATTGGCTAAACGGTCCCTCCTTTAGGCCGTTTGCTAGTCCCATGATGGCTGCTTCAGTGGGCAAGTGTTGTATGTCCAGGCAGGCTTTGTTAAATCGCTCCATGTACTCTCGGAGAGTTTCCTGGTTGCCTTGTTTGATCCCGAGTAGACTGGGGGCATGTTTTGCCTTGTCCTTTTGAATGGAGAACCGTGTTAGGAATTTTTTGGTTAGGTCTTCGAAGCTGGTGATTGATCTTGGTGGCAGGTTGTCGAACCATTTCATGGCTGACTTGGTGAGAGTGGCGGGGAAGGCTTTGCACCGAATCGCGTCGGAGGCGTCGACTAGGTACATTCTGCTTCTAAAGTTGCTGAGGTGGTGACTTGGATCGGTGGTGCCGTCGTATAGATCCATATCGGGTGGCTTAAAGTTCCGCGATACCTTTTCCTTCATGATCTCTTGCGTGAAGGGATCATGGTTGCCTTCGGGGGTGGGACCGCGGTCCGTCCGATCTTTCAGGTTGGCCTCTATTTTCCGGAGTTTTTCTTCTAATTCCCTGCGCTTGCGAGCCTCCCTTCTCAAATCTTGTTCAGTTTCTTTCTGCTTCTTTATGTCCTCTTCGAGTTGTTTCAGCCGGTTTTGCTGTGCCCGAACTGCTTCTAGAATTTCTGAGCTCTTTTCTTTTTCAGGATTTTGTGGATTTTTGTTTGGGAGTGATGTCTTTGGGTGATTCTGTTTGTTTCCTCCTGGAGTGCGCGGTGATAGAGGGCTGTCCGGTCGTTCTCCGGTGTCAACTTCCTCCTCTTGTTCTGATGTAGCGTGGTTATTGTTGGGAGGATCGTCCGCCATGGTAGAGGGATGACTTCCAGGATCCCCGGCAACGGCGCCAATGTTCCGAGGGTTACCTGAAACGTGTAGCTCGGCCGTCTGGCAAGACCCGAGGTGAGGGTTCTGTGGCCCGATCTTGATGCGCTGAGCGGCTGGTGGTTGTACCTGCAATGACACTCCGATGCTTAAGTTAGCATGGGTCCAAGCAGATATTGAGTAGAATTAGAGTATGAGTTATACCTGGGTGCTCCAGTGTATTTATAGTAGTTGGTCGTGATCTTCCCTGGATAAGATATTCTTATCTTATCTTATCTTTTGGGAGCTTTATCCCTATCTTTGTGGTACCGCCTTTCTTTAGGCCTTTTCGGCCTTTAGGTTTTGGGCTTCGTTCCTTCTGATGGGCCTTCTTTAGCTTATTTGTCCGAGGTCCGACCTCAGGCGTGGGCCTTGGGACGAGGTCGGACCTTCTATGAACTTCCGAGTTGGGGGAGCTCGGTCAGGGTATGAACAGTTTTCAATCAAATCTTTTTGATTTCTAATTTCAAAATCTTTTTCAAAAATCAATTGATTTCTTTTCCCTTTTCATTTTCGAAAATTAAGTAATGTTTTTCAAAAATGTTTTCAAAATTTTTCACTTAATTTTCGAAAATGACTCCCCTCCTTCTCACATCCTTCTATTTATGGACTAACACTATCCTTTAATGCAAAATTCGAACTCCATTCTCTCTGATAAGTTCGAATTTTCCACTTCTGTCTTCTACTCTTCTTTTCCTCTGACACCTAAAGGAATCTCTATACTGTGACATAGAGGATTCCACATTTTCTTGTTCTCTTCTCTTTCTTATGAGCAGGAGCAAAGACAAAGGCATTCTTGTTGAGGCTGATCCTGAACCTGAAAGGACCTTGAAGAGAAAGCTAAGAGAAGCCAAAGCACAACTCTCTTTAGAGCACCTGACCGAATTCTTCAAGGAAGAAGAACAAATGGCAGCCGAAAACAACAACAATGCCAACAATGCAAGGAAGGTGCTGGGTGACTTTACTGCACCTACTCCCGACTTCTATGGGAGAAGCATCTCTATCCCTGCCATTGGAGCAAACAACTTTGAGCTTAAGCCTCAATTAGTTTCTCTAATGCAACAGAATTGCAAGTTCCATGGACTTCCACTGGAAGATCCTCATCAGTTTTTAGCTGAGTTCTTGCAAATCTGTGACACAGTCAAGACTAATGGGGTTGACCCTGAGGTCTACAGACTGATGCTATTCCCTTTTGCTGTAAGAGACAGAGCTAGAGCATGGTTGGATTCTCAACCTAAAGAAAGCCTGGACTCTTGGGAAAAGCTAGTCAATGCCTTCTTGGCAAAGTTCTTTCCACCTCAAAAATTGAGTAAGCTTAGAGTGGAAGTCCAAACCTTCAGACAGAAGGAAGGAGAATCCCTCTATGAAGCTTGGGAAAGATACAAACAATTGATCAGAAAGTGTCCCACTGATATGCTTTCTGAATGGAGCATCATAGGTATTTTCTATGATGGTCTCTCTGAACTGTCCAAGATGTCTTTGGATAGCTCTTCTGGAGGCTCTCTTCATTTGAAGAAGACGCCTACTGAAGCTCAAGAACTGATTGAAATGGTTGCAAATAACCAATTCATGTACACTTCTGAAAGAAATCCTGTGAACAATGGGACTAGTCAGAAGAAAGGAGTTCTTGAGATTGATACTCTGAATGCCATATTGGCTCAGAACAAAATATTGACTCAACAAGTCAATATGATTTCTCAAAGTCTGTCTGGAATGCAAAATGCACCAAGCAGTACTAAGGAGACTTCATCTGAGGAAGAAGCTTATGATCCTGAGAACCCTTCAATAGAAGAGGTGAATTACATGGGAGAACCCTATGGAAACACCTACAATCCTTCATGGAGGAATCATCCAAATCTTTCATGGAAGGATCAACAGAGACCTCAACAAGGTTTCAATAACAATAATGGTGGAAGAAATAGGTTTAGCAATAGCAAGCCTTTTCCATCATCTTCTCAGCAACAGACAGAGAGCTCTAAGCAGAATACCTCTGACTTAGCAACCATGGTCTCTGATCTAATCAAAACCACACAAAGTTTCATGACTGAAACCAGATCCTCCATTAGGAATTTGGAAGGACAAATGGGTCAGCTGAGCAAGAAAATTACTGAACTCCCTCCAAGCACTCTCCCAAGCAATACTGAAGAAAATCCAAAAGGAGAGTGCAAAGCCATCAACTTGGCCGAATCCTGGGAGGAAGGAGAGGCAGTGAACGCCACTGAGGAAGGCCTCACTGGACGTCCACTGACCTCCAATGAGTTCCCCAATGAGGAACCATGGGAATCTGAGGCTCAAAATGAGACCATAGAGATTCCATTGGACTTACTTCTGCCATTCATGAGCTCTGATGAGTATTCTTCCTCTGAAGAGGATGAGTATGTCACTGAAGAGCAAGTTGCTAAATACCTTGGAGCAATCATGAAGTTAAATGACAAGTTATTTGGAAATGAAACTTGGGAGGATGAACCTCCTTTGCTCACCAAAGAACTGGATGACTTGTCTAGGCAGAAACTGCCTCAAAAGAGACAGGATCCTGGGAAGTTTTCTATACCTTGTACCATAGGCACCATGACCTTCAAGAAGGCCCTGTGTGACTTAGGGTCAAGTGTAAACCTCATGCCCCTCTCTGTAATGGAGAAATTAGGGATCTCTGAGGTGCAAGCTGCAAAAATCTCACTAGAGATGGCAGACAACTCAAGAAAACAAGCTTATGGACTTGTAGAGGATGTTCTAGTCAAAGTTGAAGACCATTACATCCCTACTGATTTCATAGTCCTAGAGACTGGGAAATGCATGGATGAATCCATCATCCTTAGCAGACCCTTCCTGGCCACAGCAAAGGCTGTGATTGATGTTGATAGAGGAGAGTTGATCATTCAAGTGAATGAAGAATCCTTGGTGTTTAAAGCCCAAGGATATCCCTCTGTCATCAAGGAGAGGAAGCATGAAGAGCTTCTCTCCAAACAGAGCCAAATAGAGCCCCCACAGTCAAACTCTAAGTTTGGTGTTGGGAGGCCACAGCCAAACTCTAAGTTTGGTGTTGAACCCCCACATTCAAACTCTAAGTTTGGTGTTGGGAGGTTCCAACACGGTTCTGAGCATTTCTGAGGCTCCGTGAGAGTCCTCTGTCAAGCTAGTGACAATAAAGAAGCGCTTGTTGGGAGGCAACCCAATGTTTTATAATTAACTATTTTCTTTTGTTATTTTATCTTTTTTGTAGGTTGATGATCATAAGAAGTCACAAAAACAATGAAAAAAGCAAAAACAGAATGAAAAACAGGAAGAAAAACAGCACACCCTGGAGGAAGATGCTGCTGGCGTTCAAACGCCAGTAAGCCTAGCAGTTGGGCGTTTAACGCCCAGTCTGGCACCATTCTGGGCGTTTAACGCCAGAAAGGGGCACCAGACTGGCGTTAAACGCCAGAAAAGGGCAAGAACCTGGCGTTAAACGCCAGGAATGGGCACCAGCCCGGCGTTTAACGCCAGAATTGGCTCAAAACGTGAATTTTGATGCCATTTGGTGTAGGGATGACTTTTCCTTGATACCACAGGATCTGTGGACCCCACAGGACCCCACCACCACTCTCTCTCTTCTTCCCCCATTCACCAATCACCTCAACACCTCTTCCCCAAAAACCCTTCACCTATCAAATCCCATCTTTCTCTTCACCACTCACATCCATCCTTCATAAATCCCCACCAACCTCACCCTTCAAATTCAAACCACTTTCCCTCCCAAACCCACCCATAATGGCCGAACCATTACCCCCCTCTCTCCTATATATACCCTTCTTCAAACCCTTCATTTTCACACAACCTAAACACCACTTCTCCCCCTCTTTGGCCGAACACACCACCATCTCCCCCTTCCTCATTTCTTCTTCTTCTACTCTCTTCTTTCTTCTTTTGCTCGAGGACGAGCAAACTTTTTAAGTTTGGTGTGGTAAAAGCGTTGCTTTTTCATTTTTCCATAACCATTATGGCATCCAAGGCCGGAGAAACCTCTAGAAAGAGGAAAGGGAAGGCAAAAGCTTCCACCTCCGAGTCATGGGAGATGGATAGATTCATCTCAAGGGTGCATCAAGACCACTTCTATGAAGTTGTGGCCTTGAAGAAGGTGATCCCCGAGGTCCCCTTTTCACTCAAAAAGGGTGAATATCCGGAGATCCGACATGAGATCCGAAGAAGAGGTTGGGAAGTTCTTACCAACCCCATTCAACAAGTCGGAATCTTGATGGTTCAAGAGTTCTATGCAAATGCATGGATCACCAAGAACCATGACCAAAGTGTGAACCCGAATCCAAAGAATTATCTTACTATGGTTCGGGGGAAATACTTGGATTTTAGTCCAGAAAGTGTGAGGGTGGCGTTCAACTTGCCTATGATGCAAGGAGATGAACATCCTTACACTAGAAGGGTCAACTTTGATCAAAGGTTGGACCAAGTCCTCACAGTCATATGTGAAGAGGGCGCACAATGGAAGCAAGATTCAAGGGGAAAGCCGGTTCAATTGAGAAGGCATGACCTCAAGCCCGTGGCTAGAGGATGGTTAGAGTTCATACAACGCTCAATCATTCCCACTAGCAACCGGTCCGAAGTTACCATAGACCGGGCTATCATGATCCATAGCATCATGATTGGAGAAGAAATAGAGGTTCATGAGGTTATAGCCCAAGAACTCTATAAGGTGGCGGACAAGTCCTCTACCTTGGCAAGGTTAGCCTTTCCTCATCTCATTTGTCACCTCTGTTATTCAGTTGGAGTTGACATAGAGGGAGACACCCCCATTGATGAGGACAAGCCCATCACTAAGAAGAGGATGGAGCACACAAGAGATCCCACTCATCATGAGATCCCTGAGATTCCTCAAGGAATGCACTTTCCTCCACAAAACTATTGGGAGCAATTGAACACCTCCCTAGGAGAATTGAGTTCCAACATGGGACAACTAAGGGTGGAGCATCAAGAACACTCCATCATCCTTCATGAGATTAGAGAAGATCAAAGAATCATGAGGGAGGAGCAACAAAGACAAGGAAGAGACATTAAGGAGCTCAAGCACTCCATAGGATCTTCAAGAGCAAGAAAGAGCCGCCATCACTAAGGTGGACCCGTTATTCCTTGATTTCCTTGTTCTTTATTCTTCTGTTTTTCGAAAATTATGCTTATGTTTATCCATGTTTGTGTCTTGTGATCATTAGTGTCTTAGTGTCTATGCCTTAAAGTTATGAATGTCCTATGAATCCATCACCTTTCTTAAATAAAAATGTGCTTAATTGAAAAAAGGAAAGAATTGCATGAATTTTGAATTTTATAACAGTTTAATTATTTTGATGTGGTGGCAATACTTTTGTTCTCTGAATGTATGCTTAAACAGTGCATATGTATCTTGAATTTGTGGTTCATGAATGTTGGCTCTTGAAAGAATGATGAAAAAGGAGACATGTTACTGAGGATCTGAAAAATCATTAAAATGATTCTTGAAGCAAGAAAAAAGCCTTTCTATTCAAAAAAAAAAAAATTTCGAAAAAAAAAGAGAGAAAACGAAAAAAAAAGAAAAAAAAATAGAAAAATAAGAGTTGTGATCCAAGGCAAATAAGAGTGTGCTTAAGAACCCTGGACACCTCTAATTGGGGACTTTAGCAAAGCTGAGTCACAATCTGAAAAGGTTCACCCAATTATGTGTCTGTGGCATGTATGTATCCGGTGGTAATATTGGAAGACAGAGTGCTTTGGGCCACAGCCAAGACTCAATAAGTAGCTTTGTTCAAGAATCATCATACTTTACTAAGAGAATCATTAACACTATCTGGACTCTGAGTTCCTAAAGAAGCCAATCATTCTGAATTTCAAAGGATAGAGTGAGATGCCAAAACTATTCAGAGGCAAAAAGTTAAAAGCCCCGCTCATCTAATTAATACTGATCTTCATAGATGTTTTTGGGATTCATTGCATATTCTCTTCTTTTTATCTTATTTGATTCTCAGTTGCTTGGGGACAAGCAACAATTTAAGTTTGGTGTTGTGATGAGCGGATAATTTGTATACTTTTTGGCATTGTTTTTAGTATGTTTTTGTTATGATCTAGTTAGTTTTTAGTATATTTTTATTAGTTTTTAGTTAAAATTCACTTTTCTGGACTTTACTATGAGTTTGTGTGTTTTTCTTTGATTTCAGGTATTTTCTGGCTGAAATTGAGGGACCTGAGCAAAAATCTGATTCAGAGACCAAAAAGGACTGCAGATGCTGTTGGATTCTGACCTCCCTGCACTCGAAGTGGATTTTCTGGAGCTACAGAAGCCTAATTGGCGCGCTCTCAACGGCGTTGAAAAGTAGACATCCTGGGCTTTCCAGCAATATATGATAGTCCATACTTTGCCCAAGATTTGATGGCCCAAACCGGCGTTCAAAGTCACCTCAAGAAATCCCAGCGTTAAACGCTGGAACTGGCACCCAAATGGGAGTTAAACGCCCAAACTGGCACCAAAGCTGGCGTTTAACTCCAAGAAGAGTCTCTGCACGAAATTTGCTTCATTGCTCAGCCCAAGCACACACCAAGTGGGCCCGGAAGAGGATTTTTATGTCATTTACTCATTTCTGTACACCTTAGGTTACTAGTTCTTATAAGTAGGACCTTTTACTATTGTATTAGGAGACTTTGGTAGCTATCTTCATTTTTATGCTATCTTAGATCATTGGGAGGCTGGCCATTCGGCCATGCCTAGACCTTATGCTTATGTATTTTCAACGGTGGAGCTTCTACACACCATAGATTAAGGTGTGGAGCTCTGCTGTACCTCGAGTATTAATGCAATTACTATTGTTCTTCCATTCAATTCCGCTTGTTCTTTATCCAAGATATCACTTGTTCTTCAACTTGATGAATGTGATGATCCGTGACACTCATCATCATTCTCACCCATGAACAAGGTGACTGACAACCATTCTTGTTCTACAAGCGTTCAAGGCTCTAGTGAATATCTCTTGGATTCCTGATTGCACGATGCATGGTTGATCGCCTGACAACCGAGTGCTCGCCTGACAAACGAGCCAACCATTCCGTGAGATCAGAGTCTTCGTGGTATAGGCGAGAACTGATGGCAGCATTCAAGAGAATCCGGAAGGTCTAACCTTGTCTGTGGTATTCTGAGTAGGATTCAATGATTGAATGACTGTGACGTGCTTCAAACTCCTGAGGGCGGGGCGTTAGTGACAGACGCAAAAGAATCACTGGATTCTATTCCGGCCTGATTGAGAACCGACAGATGAATTCCGCTATGCTGTGACAGAGCATATGCAATCGCTTTCACTGAGAGGATGGGAGGTAGCCACTGACAACGGTGAAACCCTTGCTTAAGCTTGCCATGGAAAGGAGTAAGAAGGATTGGATGAAGACAGTAGGAAAGCAGAGAGACGGAAGGGAAGGCATCTTCATGCGCTTATCTGAAGTTCCTACCAATGAATTACATAAGTATCTCTATCTTTACCTTTGTGTTATTTTCGTTCATCACCATATACATTTGAGTTTGCCTGACTAAGATTTACAAGATGACCATAGCTTGCTTCAATACTAACAATCTCCGTGGGATCGACCCTTACTCACGTAAGGTTTATTACTTGGACGACCCAGTGCACTTGCTGGTTAGTTGTGCGAAGTTGTGTAATGCATGGTATTGAACTACCAAGTTTTTGGGGTTCATGACCGGGGATTATGAGAGTTGTGAAAAAGTAATGTTCACAATTTCGCGCACCAGTAATGATATGGGTCTTGTGGACTGTGAGAAGAATTTTGTGTGTAATGGCATGAATTGTGTGAGTGGTGAGATGAATTATATGGATGTGGGAAGGAATTTTGTGTTGAGGCATATCCAAGTGGTGAAGGGTTTTGATGCGAAAAGCTAGGAGGTGAGGTTGAATAATTAAAGGATGATGGCTCTTGATGAATGGGCTGTGAATAAGTGAAATTTCTTTGGTTTTGATCTTCCCAGGCACAGCTTGAGTAGTGATCAAAGTCATCAGAATATGGACTATTTTGTGACCCTGGGAAGCACCCCATTTCATGTTCTTGATACTCCCATCCACCATGAGCATAGCAAAGTGAATCATTCTGTGGTGGTGGAGAGTTTCCCCTGAAATTTGATTGACCAAAGGATGATCTATACTCCATTTTTCTATAAAATATTCTGTATCAACAACAATCACCAAGATAAAAGAGATTTGGAATTCCGCTTGTCACAGATGAGGAAATTCCCAGTGAGGCAATATCACAAACAGTTGGTTAGCAAAAGAAAATAAAGAAACAAAAGAAAGACAAAAATAAAAGAAAAGTGTCTAATCTAGTAAATCAATCAACCGTCAGTTTGTTAATCACAGTTAATCCCCGGCAACGGCGCCATAAACTTGATGCAGGTGGAAACTGTCTCTCAACAAATTTCCTTCGGCGAGTGTACCGAATTTGTCGTCAAGTAATAACTCACAAAAGAGTGAGGTCGAATCCCACAGAGATTAACGGATTAAGCAATCAATGGTTAATTGATTATCCTAGTTAGACGAATCATAATGGAGTGATAAGTAACAAGGAAATGTAAATGGCAGAAAAGTAAAGAAAGCAATAGAGTGCAGAGAAGTAAAATGGCAAGAAAAGTAAATGTAAGAACTAAAAATAAAATCAACATTGGGATCAAGAGATATTGCAATCCTCCGGATCAAGTTCATTCTTATCTCTTCCTCAATCATTCATTGATCTCCTTGGCAATCTTAATTGATCGAATTACAATTTCTTGCAATTCAATCTCTCAAATCTTGATCAATAGCCAATTCCTTGGTCAATTGCTCATGAGAAGAGATGAAGTGTGGTCACTGATTATACCACATGCATTTCCCAAATCAGGTGTTGAGAGGATTATAGTCACATATCCATCCAAACCCAATTTGGTCCAGCATGAGAAAGCATTTCTAGCTTGATCTCTTCATTCCTCTTCCAAGGTTCAAAAGAGATCCAAGTTTGAATAGCTTCTTTTCCAAGATAACTACCCAATTGGATGAAGATCGAAAGCTTTCAAGCAAAATCAAGAGAAAAGATAGAAGAAGAAGAATAAGAACTACACTTAATCCATTGAATCACAATAGAGCTCTCTAACCCAATGTAAAGAGTTAGTTGGTCATTGCTCTACCGAAATAGAAAAAGAAAGAAAGTGCAGAAAAGTAAAGATGAAGATTAAAACTGAAAATAAAACTTCAAAATTCATAAAGGAAAAGTACAAGGAAAGAAAAGGAAAAGTGTGTGAGGGAAGGGAGTCCGAAGACCCCTCTTCAATCCCCTAATTCCCGAATCAGTCCCGTCCAGTCCTTTTTCAAAGTAAAAACTAAGGCCTTTATATAGGCTCTCCTAAATTACAAAGCAAATTACAATTAAATGAAATTCCTATTCTAGATGCTTCTTGTGGTCTTGATTGGTTGACAATTGTGGGCTTGCTTGCTTGGGCTTTGAAGTGGACTTGAGAGAGAAGTGAGTAAAGTTGAGGTTCAGGTGCCAATGTTAGTGCTACCGTTAGCCACACTAACGCTACAAGTGTGGCGTTAGTGCTGAAGTTAGTGTGGCTAACGTCACACTTGCTACCAGTTGGTATTTTTGGGGCTTAAAAGATTCCTCTGGTTCGTGCTTCAATTTCATGCCCACTATAGAGTATTATATATCGTTGGAAAGCTCTGAATGTCAGCTTTCTAACGCAACTAGAATCACCTCAATTGGACCTCTGTAGCTCAAGTTATGCTCCTTTGAAGTGGACATGGTCGCTGGCATCGTCGCTAGCGTTAATGAAAAAGTTGAGTGCCAATAATGCTAGCGACCAGGGCTTCATTATTGCCAGTTTCTGAAGCTCAAACTTAGTGTCCACCCCATACTATTATATATTGTTGGAAAGCTCTGGATGTCTACTTTCTAAATCTTTTAAAAGCGTATCATTTGGAGCCCTAAAACTCGAGTTACACTTCTTGGAAGGTGAAGAGGTCAGTTGGCCTTAATACAGGTTGATACCATGTTCATCACTGCACTTTCGGGGCAGGTTTTCTCCCTCAAATTTAGTGTCAACCATGTAGTGCCATATATGCTTGAAAAGCTCTGGAATCCTACTTTCCAATGCCACTGGAATCACTTCATTTGAAGCTTTGTGGCTCATGTTATGCGTGTTTGAAGAAGGCATGGTCAGGCTGCCAGGTGGGACTTTTGCCCACGTTAACTACCACGTTAACTAAGTTAACGTGGGAGTTAACGTGGCTCATTGTGGCTTGTGTGGCTCCTTCCAACGTTAGTGACAATGTTGAGTGTCACTAACGTTGGCCATCACCTTCTTTCATCCACGTTAGCTTCCACGTTGGCGCATTGGGGATTGTGGGTTGCTTACAAGGTTAGTGACAATGTTTGGTGTCACTAACGTTGTCGACAACCTTGTTTCTTCACGTTAGCTTCCACGTTAACTAGGTTAACGTGGGAGTTAACGAGGCTCCTTGTGACTTAGCCAACGTTAGTGATAAAGTTGAATGTCACTAACGTTGGCGTCCCTTTTCTTCTTAACGTTAGAGGCCACGTTAACTAAGTTAACGTGGCAACTAACGTGGCCACTTATGAGCTTGGTCCAATGTTAGTGATAATGTTAAGTGTCACTAACGTTGGCTCCATTTCCTTTCTTCAAAGTTAATGCTACTTCCTTCCTTCCACGTTAGTGCCCACGTTAGTGTAACTAACATAGTCACTAACGTGGCTCTTCTCTTCTTCTTTTGGCCTGAAGTCAATCAAAGTGCATCAAAGTCTTGCTCTTAATCATGGGATCATGCATCATCCAATTTATCATATAATTCATGCATAATTCTCATGAAATCATTCAAAATTCACAATGTTTGTTTAAATCAAGGTGTAAGTGAATATCTACCCAAAACTAGCTTATTTCCTAAGGAAATGCATGAAACTACCTTAAAAACAGTAAAGAAAAGGTTAGTGAAACTGGCCAAAATGCCTTGGCATCAGAGTGTAAGGCCATAAACATGGCCGAATTTGGAGAGGAGGAAGAGGCAGTGAGCGCCACTGAGGAAGACCTCAATGGACGTCCACTGGCCTCCAATGAGTTCCCTAATGAGGAACCATGGGAATCTGAGGCTCACACTGAGACCATAGAGATTCTACTGGATTTACTTCTGCCATTCATGAGCTCTGATGAGTATTCTTCCTCTGAAGAGGATGAAGATGTCACTGAAGAGCAAGTTGCTAAGTACCTTGGAGCAATCATGAAGCTACATGACAAGTTATTTGGTAATGAGACTTGGGAGGATGAACCCCCTTTGCTCACCAAAGAACTGGATGACTTGACTAGGCAGAGATTACCTCAAAAGAGATAGGACCCTGGGAAGTTCTCAATACCTTGTACAGTAGGCACCATGACCTTCAAGAAGGCTCTGTGTGACCTAAGGTCAAGCATAAACCTCATGCCTCTCTCTGTAATGGAGAAGCTAGGGATCTTTGAGGTGCAAGCTGCAAGAATCTCAATAGAGATGGCAGACAATTCAAGAAAGCAAGCTTATTGGCTTGTAGAGGATTTTTTGGTAAAGATTGAAGACCATTACATCCCTACTGATTTCATAGTCCTAGAGACTGGGAAGTGCATGGATGAATCCATCATCCTTGGCAGACCCTTCCTAGCCACAGCAAAGGCTGTGATTGATGTTGACAGAGGAGAATTGATCATTCAAGTGAATGAAGAATCCTTAGTGTTTAAGGCTCAAGGATATCCCTCTGTAACCATGGAGAGGAAGCATGAAGAGCTTCTCTCAAAACTGCGTCAAACAGAGCCCCCACAGTCAAACTCTAAGTTTGGTGTTGGGAGGCCACAATCAACTTCTAAGTTTGGTGTTGAACCCCCACATTCAAACTCTAAGTTTGGTGTTGGGAGGTTCCAACATTGCTCTGAGTATTTGTGAGGCTCCATGAGAGCCCACTGTCAAGCTACTGACATTAAAAAAGCGCTTGTTGGGAGGCAACCCAATGTTATATTATCTATTTTCCTTTGTTATTTTATGTTCTCTATAGGTTGATGATCATGGGAAGTCACAAAATTAATTGAAAAAGCAGAAACAGAATGAAAAACAGAAAGAAAAACAGCACACCCTGGAGGAGAAACTTGCTGGCGTTTAAACGCCAGTAAGGGCAGCAAATGGGCGTTTAACGCCAGAAAAGGGCACCAGACTGGCGTTAAGCGCCAGGAAGGGGCAAGAAGTTGGCGTTAAACGCCAGAAATGGGCACCAGCCCGCGTTTAACGCCAGAATTGGCATAAAGAGCATTTTTGCTCGCCACTTGGTGCAGGGATGAATTTTCTTTGACACTTCAGGATCTGTGGACCCCACAGGATCCCCACCTACCCCACCACTCTCTCTCTTCTTCACCCATTCACCAATCACCTCAATACCTCTTCTCCAAAAACCCCTCACCTATCAAATCCCACCATTCTCTTCACCACTCAAATCCATCCTTCATAAAACCCCACCTACCTCACCATTCAAATCCAAACCACTTTTCCTCCCAAACCCACCCATAATGGCCGAACCATACACCCCCTCTCCACTCCTATATAAACCCATCTTCACTCCTTCATTTTCACACAACCTAAACACTACTTCTCCCCCTTGGCCGAACCACAAAGCCACCTCCATCTCCTTCATTTCTTCTTCTTCTACTCTCTTCTTCCTTCTTTTGCTCGAGGACGAGCAAACCTTCTAAGTTTGGTGTGGTAAAAGCATTGCTTTTTGTGTTTTCATAACCATTTATGGCACCTAAGGCCAGAGAAACCTCTAGAAAGAGGAAAGGAAAGGCAAAAGCTTCCACCTCCGAGTCATGGGAGATGGAGAGATTCATCTCAAGGGTGCATCAAGACCACTTATATGAAGTTGTGGCCATGAAAAAGGTGATCCCCGAGGTCCCTTTCAAACTCAAAAAGGGTCAACTTTGATCAAAGATTGGACCAAGTCCTCATGGATATCACTAAGAAGAGGATGGAGCAAACAAGAGATCCCACTCATCATGAAATCCCAGAGATGCCTCAAGGGATGCACTTTCCTCCACAAAACTATTAGGAGCAAATCAACACCTCCCTAGGAGAATTGAGTTCCAACATGGGACAACTAAGGGTGGAGCACCAAGAACATTCCATCCTCCTCCATGAAATTAGAGAAGATCAAAGAATCATGAGAGAGGAGCAACAAAGGCAAGGAAGAGACATTGAGGAGCTCAAGCACTCCATAAGATCTTCAAGAGGAAGAACAAGCCGCCATCACTAAGGTGGACCCGTTCTTTAATCTCCTTGTTCTTTATTTTCCTATTTTTCGAATTTTTATGCTTATGTTCATCATCTATGTTTGTGTCCTGTGATCATTAGTGTCTTAGTGTCTATGCCTTAAAGTTATGAATGCCCTATGAATCCATCACCTTTCTTAAATGAAAAAATGCTCTTAATTGAAAAAGAGAAGAATTGCATGAATTTTGAATTTTATAGCAGATTAATTATTTTGATGTGGTGGCAATACTTTGACTTCTGAATGTATGCTTGAACAGTGCATATGTCTTTTGAATTTGTTGTTCATGAATGTGGGCTCTTGAAAGAATGATGAAAAAGGAGACATGTTACTGAGGATCTGAAAAATCATAAAAATGATTCTTGAAGCAAGAAAAAGCATTGAATTCAAAAAAAAAAAACCAAAAAAAAGGAAGGAAAAAGAAAAAGAAAAAAATGATAAAGTTGTGATCCAAGGCAAAAAGAGTGTGCTTAAGAACCCTGGACACCTCTAATTGGGGACTCTAGCAAAGCTGAGTCACAATCTGAAAAGGTTCACCCAGTTATGTGTCTGTGGCATGTATGTATCCGGTGGTAATACTGGAAGACAGAGTGCTTTGGGCCACGGCCAAGACTCATAAAGTAGCTATGTTCAAGAATCATCATACTTAACTAGGAGAATCAATAACACTATCTGGATTCTGAGTTCCTATAGAAGCCCATCATTCTGAATTTCAAAGGATAAAGTGAGATGCCAAAACTGTTCAGAGGCAAAAAGCTAAAAGCCCCGCTCATCTAATTAATACTGATCTTCATAGATGTTTTCGGAATTCATTGCATATTCTCTTCTTTTATTCTTATTTGATCTTCAGTTGCTTGGGGACAAACAACAATTTAAGTTTGGTGTTGTGATGAGCGGATAATTTGTACGCTTTTTGGCATTGTTTTTAGTATGTTTTTAGTATGTTTTAGTTATTTTTTATTATATTTTTATTAGTTTTTAGTTAAAATTCACTTTTCTGGACTTTAATATGAGTTTGTGTATTTTTCTGTGATTTCAGGTATTTTCTGGCTGAAATTGAGGGAGCTGAGCAAAAATCTAATTCAGAGGCTGAAAAGGACTGCAGATGCTAATGGATTCTGACCTCTCTGCACTCGAAGTGGATTTTCTGGAGCAACAGAAACTTAATTGGCGCACTCTCAACTGCGTTGGAATGTAGACATCCTGGGCTTTCCATCAATGTATAATAGTTTATACTTTGCCCGAGATTTGATGGCCCAAACAGGTGTTCCAAGTCAGCTCAAGAATTCTAGTGTAAAACGCCGGAACTGGCAAAAGAATGGGAGTTAAACGCCTAAACTGGCACAAAAGCTGGCGTTTAACTCCAAGAAGAGTCTCTACACAAAAATGCTTCAATGCTCAGCCCAAGCACACACCAAGTGGTCCCGGAAGTGGATTTTTATGTCATTTACTCATTTTTGTAAACCATAGCTACAAGTTCTCTATAACTAGGACCTTTTGCTATTGTATTATACATCTTTAGATCTTTGAGTCTTTTGATCACTTGAATCTTTTGATCATGCTTTTATGATTGAACCCTCTTTGGGAGGATGGCCTCTCGGCCATGCCTAGACCTTGTTCTTATGTATGTTCAACGGTGGAGTTTCTACACACCATAGATTAAGGTGTGGAGCTCTGCTGTACCTCGAGTATTAATGCAATTACTATTGTTCTTCTATTCAATTCTGCTTATTCTTGTTCTAAGATATTCATTCGCACCCAAGAACATGATGAATGTGATGATTATGTGACGCTCATCATCATTCTCACTTATGAACGCGTGCCTGATAACCACTTCCGTTCTACAAGCAAACAAGGCTTGAATGTTTATCTCTTGGATTTCTTAATCGGAATCTTCGTGGTATAAGCTAGAATTGATGGCGGCATTCAAGAGAAACTGGAAGGTCTAAACCTTGTCTGTGGTATTCTGAGTAGGATTCAAGGATTGAATGACTGTGACGAGCTTCAAACTCGCAATTGTGGGGCGTTAGTGACAAACGCAAAAGAATCACTGGATTCTATTCTGACATGATCGAGAACCGACAGCTGAATAGCCGTGCTGTGACAGAGCACGTTGAACATTTTCACTGAGAGGATGGGAGGTAGCCATTGACAACGGTGAAACCCTACAAACAGCTTTCCATGGAAAGGAGTAAGAAGGATTGGATGAAGACAGTAGGAAAGCAGAGAGACGGAAGGGACAAAGCATCTCCATACGCTTATCTGAAATTCTCACCAATGAATTGCATAAGTATCTCTATCTTTACTTCATATTTTATTATTCCTCCATAACCATTTGAATATGCCTGACTGAGATTTACAAGATGACCATAGCTTGCTTCATAGCAACAATCTTTGTGGGATCGACCCTTACTCGCGTAAGGTTTATTACTTGGCGACCCAGTGCATTTGCTGGTTAGTTGTGCGAAGTTGTGATAAAGAATTGAGATTGTAATTGAGCGTACCATGTTGATGGCGCCATTGATGATCACAATCTCGTGCACCATTGAACCACTGGTTTGGAATTGTCCTCCAAAAGGATTTTATGCATACACACTGCAGGGCTGATGCCTTTCAGGTCTTCGATGGTCCATCCTAAAGCATCCTTGTGAGCTCTGAGTACATCAAGAAGTTCTCCTTCTTCTTTTTTTGTCAGGGATGAATTAATGATCACTGGGAAACTCTCTGATGTGCCAAGGAATGCATATTTGAGATGGGTAGGTAATGGCTTCAGTTCTTGTTTTTGTACTTCTTCCTTTTTGCTTGGTTTCACCTCCTTGTCAATATGGATCTCAGCTGCTTGTTCCTCTATTGTCTCTTGGTTATTTTCCTCTTCTTGTTCATGATGTTTGGTGTCTAGAATTTCTTCCACCAAGCTTTCTATCATGTCCACTCTCAGGTAATCCTCTTGCTCAGGAGGGTGTTGCATTGACTTGAAAACATTTATGATCATCTGCTCATTGTGTACTCTGAAGATCATCTCTCCCTTTTCCACATCAATAATAGCTCTTGCAGTTGCTAGAAATGGTCTTCCCAAGATGATTGAATTGTTTCCTTCCTCTTAAGTGTCCAAAATCACAAAATCCGTAGGGAAGATAAACTCCTCTACCTTTACTAACAGATTCTCCACAATTCCATTAGGTGTCTTGATTGATCTATCAGCCATGACTAGTGACATCCTCATGGGTTTGAGTTCTTCTATCGCAAGCTTCCTCATCATGGACAGGGGCATTAAGTTGATACTAGCTCCAAGATCACAAAGAGCTTTGTCTAATTTCATTTTGCCTATGGTGCAAGCAACTACAAAACTCCCTGGATCTTTAAGCTTTGGTGGGATTCCCTTTTGAAGCACAGCGCTACATTCTTCTGTGAGCAACACAGTCTCCTTCTCCAGTCAACTTCTTTTCTTGTTAATAAGCTCCTTCAAGAACTTGGCATACAAAGGCATTTGCTCTAATGCCTCAGCCAAGGAATGTTGATTTCTATCTTCTTGAAAGTCTCAAGAAATTTTTGGAAATGTTGATCCTTTGCTTCTTTGTGAAATCTTTGTGGATAAGGTAGTGGAGGTGTAAGGCTCTTCTCCACTTGCTGCTGTCTTGGATTTAGCTCTTCCATGATCTGCTTTCCCTTCTTTAAATTCCGTGGTTGGTTGTTCTCTTCTGTGAGCTTTTTTGGGACATTCTTGCTTGTTATGTCCTTGTTGTTAGCTCCATCTTCCTCTGTTGGTTCTTTGTCACTCTCCATGAGCTTCTTGGTTGCCCCTTTATTGCTATCTACCAATGTCTTTCCACTCATTAGTTGCACAGCTTTGCACTCTTCTTTTGGATTAGGAATGGTGTCACTTGGTAGTGAGCTTGAAGGCCTCTCAATAGAAATCTGCTTGGAGATTTGTCCAATCTGCCTTTCTAGGCTCTTCATGGAAGCTTCTTGGTTCTTTGTTGTCATTTCTTGGTTTTTCACCATCTTTTCCATGAGCATCTCCAAATTAGTAATCCTCTGAGAGTCTTGTGAGATTGGTTGGTTTTGGGGTGTTGATGGATGATGGTAAGTGTTTTGGTTAGTTGGTTGGGTATTGGATAGATAATGGTTGGAGTTGGGATAATTGTTTTGGGATTTTCTATAAGGACTTTGGTTAGTTGGCTGCTGGTTGTGATTTTGGTTGTTTCTCGGATTGTTTTGAGCTGAGTTCCTTTGCCATGGTTGTTGGTTTTGATTATGATTGTCTCCCCACCTAAGGTTTGGGTGGTTCTTCCAAGATGGATTGTAGGTGTCACCATACACCTCATTTGATCCAGAATTCTGGTTATGCATATAGTGCACTTGCTCTTGTTGCTATTCTTCTTGGTTCTCTTCATTCTTTAGCACTCACTGATGCAACCTGTAGGCTATCAATTCTCTTAGCCATTTGCAAAAATTGTTGCTGAATCTGCTGCTGCACCACTTTGTGTTGAGCCAAAATTGTATCCACTCTTTCCAATTCTAGCACTCCCTTCCTCTGTGATGGTTGGCGTTGTCTTTGGTGAGCAAAGAAATATTGGTTGTTGGCCACCATATCAATGAGGTTTTGAGCTTCCTCTGCAGTTTTCATCAATTGCAATGACCCTCCAGCTGAGTGATCAAGTGCCTCTTGAGCCTTCAGAGTAAGTCCTTCATAGAAGTTCTGCAGCTTGTCCCACTCAGTGAACATCTCTGGTGGACATTTCCTCAGCAGAGCCTTATATCTTTCCCATGCCTCATATAGATTTTCAGCATCCATTTGAGTGAATGTCTGCACCTCAGTCTTCAATCTTATGATCCTTTGAGGGGGTAAAATTTGGCAAGAAACTTGCTCACCAAATCATCCCAAGTGTTGATGCTCTCCTTTGGAAATGTTTCTAGCCATTGAGTGGCTTTGTCCCTGAGAGAGAATGGAAATAACAGCAGCTTGTATATGTCAGGGTGCACTCCATTGCTATTAACTGTGTCACAAATCCTCAAGAAAGTGGATAGATGTTGGTTCGGGTCCTCCAATGGCCCTCCTTCAAAAGAGCAGTTGTTTTGGACCAATGTGATGAGTTGTGGCTTCAGTTCAAAGTTGTTTGCATTGACATTTGGGGTAAGAATGCTACTCCCACAATGTCTAGCATTTGCAAATGTATAGGAGGCCAGTACTCTCCTCTGTTGTGGATGATTGTTGGCCCCTTCTTCTGGTGGATTGGTTGAACGTTCCTCCATGTCTTGAAATTCTTCTTCTGACTCCTCTTCTCCAACAATGTTTTTTCCTCTTTCAGCTCTTCTTAATCTCCTGATGGTTCGTTCGTCTTGTTCATGAAAGGTGGGTATAGCTCTTCTTGTATCTGTCATATAAACAAAACACAAGAAACACACAAAACCAGTGACACTTCAATCTATTGCTAGAGTGAAGTTTTAGTTAGCTTAAGCAAAAATTCAAACAATTAGTGGTTAATTAAAAATTAAAGAAACAGAAAAGAAAAAGTGCTTGATCTAGACCTCCACTTCACTTAATCATTGTCAATCTATTTCAATCCCCAGCAACGGCGCTAAAAACTTGATGTGTGGAAAACCATCCAACACAAAACTCATCGGCAAGTGTACCGGGTCGCATCAAGTAAGAAAACTCACGGGAGTGAGGTCGATCCCACAGGGATTGAAGGATTGAGCAATTTTAGTTTAGTGGTTGATTTAGTCAAGCGAATCAAGTATTGGTTGAGTGATTTTGTATCCAACAGTAAGTAAATAGCAGGAAATGTAAAGGGAGAGGGATGAATTGCAGAAATTAAAGAGAACTGAAAGTAAAGCTGCTAAATCTTAAAGAACAAGAAATTAAATGACTGAAACTTAAAGTATAAGAAATGTAAATTGTGATAACTTAAAATGCAAGAAATATAAATTGCTTGAATGAAGAAGGGATTTGAGGACTGGGGTTTCAGAATTTAAGCAAGGGAAACTAAATTGCAACAATTAACCAAGCAAGAGATGAATTGAAATTGACTAGATCTTTAAACAGCAAATGAAAATTCAATTGCAGCAGTGGTTAAGCAGAAGAACCAAAAAGAGAAAATCAGATCTCAGGATTCCAGAGACTAGATAGCAGAGTCTAGATCTCAATTGCCTTCCTAGATCCAAGTTCCCAAAGCAATTAAAAAGAAATTAAAGATTGCAGCAGTAAAGGAAATGGAATTTAGCTCAATTATTGATGAGCGGATAATTTATACGCTTTTTGGCACTGTTTTTAGTATGTTTTTAGTACATTTTAGTTAGTTTTTAGTATGTTTTTATTAGTTTTTATTTAAAATTCACTTTTCTGGGCTTTACTATGAGTTTGTGTGTTTTTCTGTGATTTCAGGTAATTTCTGGCTGAAATTGAGGGACCTGAGCAAAAATCTGATTCAGAGGCTGAAAAAGGACTGCAGATGCTGTTGGATTCCGACCTCCTTGCACTCGAAGTGGATTTTCTGGAGCTACAGAAGCCCAATTGGCGTGCTCTCAACTGCATTGGAAAGTAGACATCCTGGGCTTTCCAGCAATGTATAATAGTCCATACTTTGCCCTAGATTTGATGGCCCAAACTGGCGTTGCAAATCAGCTTCAGAATTCCCAGCGTTTAACGCCGGAACTGGCACAAAAGTTGGAGTTAAACGCCCAAACTGGCACAAAAGCTGGCGTTTAACTCCAGGAAAAGTCTCTACACGTGAAAGCTTCAATGCTCAGCCCAAGCACACACCAAGTGGACCCCGGAAGTGGATTTTTACGTCATTTACTCATTTCTGTATACCCTAGGTTACTAGTTCACAATTAATAGGAACTTTTGACATTGTATCTTGACCTCATGACACATTACACGTTTCTTATTGTATCTTCTACGGCATGAGTCTCTAAACCCCATGGTTGGGGGTGAGGAGCTCTGCTGTGTCTTGATGGATTAATGCAATTACTACTGTTTTCCATTTAATCACGCTTGCTTCCATTCTAAGATATTACTTGTTCCTCAACTTGATGAATGTGATGATCCGTGACACTCATCATCATTCTCACCTATGAACGTGTGCCTGACAACCACCTCCGTTCTACCTAGATTGAGTGGATATCTCTTGGATCCCTTAATCAGAATCTTCGTGGTATAAGCTAGAATTGATGGTGGCATTCTTGAGAATCCGGAAGGTCTAAACCTTGTCTGTGGTATTCTGAGTAGGATTCAAGGATTGAATGACTGTGACGAGCTTCAAACTCCTGAGGGCTGGGCGTTAGTGACAGACGCAAAAGAATCACTGGATTCTATTCCAACCTGATTGAGAACCGACAGATGATTAGCTGTGCTGTAACAGAGCGCGTTGAACATTTTCACTTAGAGGATGGGAGGTAGCCATTGACAACAGTGAAACCCTGCATACAGCTTGCCATGGAAGGAGCCTTGCGTGCATGAAGAAAAAGACAGTAGGAAAGCAGAGATTCAGAAGATAGAGCATCTCCAAAACCTCAACCTGTTCTTCATTACTGCAAAACAAGTATTTATTTCATGTTCTTTTACTTTTCACAATCAAACCTGTGAATTATTGATATCCTGACTAAGAGTTACAAGATAACCATAGCTTGCTTCAAGCCGACAATCTCCGTGGGATCGACGCTTACCCACGTAAGGTATTACTTGGACGACCCAGTGCACTTGCTGGTTAGTTGTGCGGAATTGCAAAAGTGTGATTGTGATTTCGTGCACCAATTATGCAGTAGGAAAATCAAAGAGATCTTAAATGGAGATTGAGACAGAAGTTTCTCAATTCTTCACACTCAAGACTCAAACAAAACCCAGTAAAGAAAATAAAAAGATTAGAGGAAGAAGAAGTGAATTCTCTCCTCCAACTCTCAAGCCAATTTTGCAGAAAACAGAAAAATGGAAAGTGAGCTCTCAAGTTGACTAAGGATGAAAATTAAAATGAAAGTAAGCTCCCCTCTAATTCCAACTAACACTTATTTATACACTTTCTATTTTGGATCTAAGAATTTTGAGTGGGCTTGAAGGATGGGTGAAGAATTTAATTAAATTGGATTGTTGAGTGAAATTCAGCCCATCTTGCTCCCAGGAGGCTGCTCTGCTCTTGTGGAGAGCAGAGCAGTGAAGCTTAGCATGGGGATCCAATTAGCGCGCTGACGTTAGGATTTTTGCCAGTAAAGAATGTCATAAAAACAGTCGCGTTGTAGATATAGTCTCTAAACCGACAAAAATCCCTTCGTACAAACGTTTTGGTTGTCACAAGTAACAAACCCCTAAATAAATTGATAACCGAAGTAGTTAAACCTCGGGTCGTCTTCTCAAGGAATTGCAGGGAGGTATGTTCTTATTATTGGTTATGAGTCTGTAAATTGGGGTTTTGGAAGTAAGGTGTGAATATATTATATGACAAGTAAAATAAAATAATAATAGCTGTAAAATAAACCCTTGGCAAGGTCTAAGAACTGGAGGTCCTTTCCTAGTTATCCTTATCAATTGTGATGAGAATTGGATTTTTCTCCCACTTTGTTAACCTCTAACTATGAAGGTAAGTTAAGTGGATGAATTCCAATTTTCAGTCAACAATGAGTTTGATAACTCTAGAGTCACCAATTATTTAACCAAAGCCAAAAGAAAAGAAAATTGAAACTGCTGGAATAAAAATGCCTTCAGATGGGAAGCAATAATCATGTAATTAAAAGAAAACAATAATAACTGAAATATCTTAAATAATATTAATTCAAAGAAAATCATAACATGAAAGAGTTCATAAATTTAATTGGAAAAATAAATAAAAATAAAGAACCTGGGATTGAGAGTCACTCCTAAAACTAAGAGAAGTCATAAATCCTAATCCTAAGAGAGAGGAGAGAACCTCTCTCTCTAAAAACTACATCTAAAACATGAAAAGTGAATTATGAGTGAATGATTATGAATACATGCATTCCCCCACTTTATAGCCTCTAATCTGTGTGTTCTGAGCTGAAAACTGGGTCAAAAATAGCTCAGAAGTCACTTCCAGCGCTTTCTGGCCCGTACAGGTGATGACAAGTCATCATATACCCATTTTTAAAGCTAATTTCACTTGTTTTATTAGTCTTTATGCACTTTCTTGCATCCTAAGTAAGAGATTTGGAATGAAAATGCATAACTTCTTTAAATCAAGCAACTACCATTAAATTGATGCTAATTCATGAGGTTTAAGCTAATTTTAATTGAATTTTAATTGATTTATAAGTCTTGTGAATTTAGTGATACTTTGAGTGGTTGTTTTGGTTTATTGTAGGTGAAGAAAAGAAGAAAAGAGAAAGCGTGGCTTAAGAAAGCGTGGCCCAAGAGAGAAGAAGTGTGGCGCATAAGAGGAGGGAGCAAGCATTGCCCTCCACAAGGGCACACTGCCCTCTAGGAGGGCAACATGAGTAAACAAGCCTTGAGAGGCAACACTGCCCTGCCCACGACAAGGGCAGAGCACAAATTGATGCCATGGATCAAGGGGGACAAAAACACTGCCCTGCCCTCCTCAAGGGCAATATCAGACTCAACAAAGGAAGAAATACAAAGAAAAAGTTCACCATTGCTTGCCACAAGGATCGAACACGGAACCATGAGGAAACAAGAAACTAAGCCTTACTTTGGTGCCAAGAAAATCAAGGAAAAGAGGTAGCGTGCACGTCACCCAAGTTTCGAACACAGAGCTTCAGCCTTGGCACACTGCCCTGCCCTCCACAAAGGCAGGGCAGCATTTTGGTGATGCACACACGCGCACCATTCTGGCACACCAAGGGAAGGCTCGGCAGCACCAGCAACACGCACAGACATCACTCGGCAGCACCAGCAGCACGCACAGGCAGCATCCTGCACGCACCAACGCATCACACGCACGCACCATGGGCCAGATGCACAATTTTCTGCCCTGCCCTCCACAAGGGCAGGGCAGCCTCCTGGGAGCTACTTTCTTCATGGGCTAAAATTGGATTAAAAATCCAATAAAATTCATTTCTTCACCAAATCAAAAGCCCATCCAAATCCTAAGATCCAAGAATAGAAAGTGTATAAATAGGAGATAGTTTGATGTAATTAGGACTTTTCCCTTTACTTTTGAACTTTGAATCTTTCTTTGAATCTTTACTTTTATTTTTGAACTTTGGAACTTCTCTTAAGGATTTCACTGAGATTTCAGAGAATTAGGGAGGAGAATTGATCTCTCTTCTTCCTCGTTCTTGTGTGGGCATTTCTACTTTTCTTGTTTTGAGTTTTGGGTGTGAAGAATTGAGGAAATTCTGTCTCAATCTCCATTCAAAATCTCTTTAAATCCTCTTCTGCATAATTGAATTTAAGTTCACTTCCTTTATTGTTTCTTCTGTAATTTCTTGTCAATTGCTTTGTGAACTTGGATCTGGGAAGGCAATTGAGATCTAGACTTTGCTTTCTAGTCTCTTGAGTCCTGAGATCCCATTTTCCTTTTTAGTTCTTCTGTGAACCTCTGCTGCAAGTTAATTCCCATTTCTGTTTGGATTTTAGCTGTTTCTAATTCAACTTTTGCTTTGTTAATTGTTGCAATTTAATTTCCCTTGCTGAAATTCTGAATTCCCAATCCTCAAATCCCTTTTCCATTCAAGCAATTTACATTTCTTGCATTTTAAGTTACTGTAATTTACATTTCTTGCACTTTAAGTTTCAGTCATTTAATTTCTTGTTCTTTAAGATTCAACATCTTTTACTTTCCTGCTCTTTAATTTACTGCAATTCTCCCCTCTCCCTTTACATTCCAAGAAATTTAGTTTCTGTTAATGATAAACCACTCAACCAATATTTGATTCGCTTGACTAAATCAACCACTAAACTAAAATTGCTCAATCCTTCAATCCTTGTGGGATTGACCTCACTCCCGTGAGTTTTATTACTTGATGCGACCCGGTACACTTGCCGGTGAGTTTTGTGTTGGATCGTTTTCCACACATCAAGTTTTTGGCGCCGTTGCCGGGGATTGAAATAGATTGACAATGATTAAGTGAAGTGGAGGTCTAGATCAAGCACTTTTTCTTTTCTGTTCCTTTAATTTTTGACTAACACACTAACTGTTTGAATTTTTGCTTAAACTAACTAAAACTTCATTCTAGCAATAGATTGAAGTTTCACTGGTTTTCTGGATCTGTGTGTTTATTGTTGTGTGTTTGTATGTCAGGTACAGGAAGATCTTCCCCTATCCTCTCTGAAATTGACCAAAGAACTCTTCGAAGATTAAGAAGAGCTGAAAGAGGGAAGAACATCGTTGGAGAGGAAGAATCTGAGGAGGAATTCCAAGAGATGGAAGGAGATCCATCAAATCCCAATCAACCAGAAGGAGGAGCCAACAATAACCCACAACAAAGAAGAGTCCTGGCTTCATACACATTTGTAAATGCTAGACACTGTGGAAGTAGCATTCTTACTCCTAATGTCAATGCAAACAATTTTGAACTAAAGCCACAACTCATCACTTTGGTTCAAAACAACTGCTCTTTTGGAGGAGGGCCATTGGAGGACCCAAATCAACACTTATCTACCTTCTTGAGGATTTGTGATACTGTGAAAACCAATGGTGTGCCTCCTGACAGCTACAAGTTGTTGCTCTTTCCATTTTCTCTCAGAGACAAAGCCACTCAATGGCTAGAGACATTTCTAAAGGAGAGCATTAACACTTGGGATGACTTGGTGAGCAAGTTCCTTGCCAAATTTTACCCCCTCAAAGGATCATAAGATTGAAGACTGAGGTGCAGACATTCACTCAAATGGAGGCTGAAAATTTATATGAAGCATGGGAAAGATATAAGGCACTATTGAAGAAATATCCACCAGAGATGTTCACTGTGTGGGATAAGCTGCAGAACTTCTATGAGGGACTCACTCTGAAGGCTCAAGAAGCACTTGATCATTCAGCTGGAGGCTCATTACAACTCATGAAAACTACAGAGGAAGCTCAAAATCTTATTGATATGGTGGCTAACAACCAATATTTCTTTGCACACCAAAGGCAACACCAACCATCACAAAGGAGAGGAATAATGGAGTTGGAAGGAGTGGATTCAATCTTAGCTCAAAACAAAATGATGCAGCAGCAGATTCAACAACAATTTGATCAAATGGCCAAAAGGATTGATGGCCTGCAAGTTGCATCAGTGAATGCCACAAGCCAACCATCAACTACTTGGGGTCAGAATGAAGAAATTCAAGAGGAGCAACAGCAAGAGCAAGTCCATTACATGCACAACCAAAATCCTGGAATTAATGAAGTCTATGGAGATACTTACAATCTTTCTTGGAAGAACCATCCCAACCTCAGATGGGGAGACAACCACAATCAAATTCAGCAGCCATGGCAAAGGAACTCAACTCAAAACAATTGGAAAAACACAAACAACAACCAGCCAAACACTAACCAAAACACATACAGAAAACCACAAAATACTTATCCCAACTCTAACCATTATCCACCCAATAACCACCTAACTAACCAAAACACCTATCATCATCCATCAACACCCCAAAACTAACCAATCTTACAAGACTCTCAGAGGATTACTAATCTAGAGATGCTCATGGAGAAGATGATGAAGAACCAAGAATTGACAACAAAGAACCAAGAAGCTTCCATGAAGAACTTAGAGAGGCAGATTGGGCAAATCTCCAAACAAATTTCTGTTGAAAAACCATCAAGCTCACTACCAAGTGACACCATTCCTAATCCAAAAGAGGAATGCAAGGCAATACAGTTGAGGAGTGGAAACATACTGCTGAAAGATGAAGAAGCCACCAAGAAGCCCAAGGAAAGTGACAAGAAACAAGTTGAAAAAAAGGCAGCCAATGATGAAGATGCAACAGCAAGCAAGTACTCTCAGAATCAACCTCAAGAGAAAGAAAATAGACCACAAAATTTGAAGAAGGGAAAGCAGATCATGGAAGAACCGATTCCAAGACAACTTCAAGGGGAGAAAAGCTTGACACCCCCACTGCCTTATCCCCAAAGATTCCACAAAGAGACTAAGGACCAACACTTTTCTAAATTCCTAGAGACTTTCAAGAAACTGGAAATCAACATACCTTTAGTTGAGGCATTGGAGCAAATGCCTCTGTATGCCAAGTTTTTGAAGAAGCTCATCAATAAGAAAAGGAGTTGGAGTGAGAAGGAGACTGTAATGCTTAGTGAAGAATGCAGTGCATTAATCAGAAAAGGACTTCCTCCCAAGCTTGAAGATCCTGGAGGCTTCTTCCTACCATGCACTATTGGAAGCCTATTCATCAACAAGGGGATGTGTGACTTAGGAGCAAGTATAAATCTAATTCCATCTTCTTTAGTGAAAAAGCTTGGCATAGGAGAGGTGAAACCAATACAGATGTCCTTGGAATTAGTAGACCAATCACTGGTATATCCTAAAGGGTTGATTGAAAACCTTTTAGTTAAGGTTGACAAGTTCATCTTTCCAGCAGACTTTGTGATCCTAGAATCAGCAGAGAATGAGAATGACTCCATAATACTTGGTCGACCATTTTTGGCCACTGCTAGAGCCATCGTAGATATAGAGCAGGGAGAGCTAACCCTCAGGATGCATGAGAAAAGCATCACCTTGAAAGTCTTTCCAGAATTACAAAGGAATGAAGAAACAAGCAAGACAAGTAGTGACTTCCTTCCAAAGCAAGCAACCAACAAGGCAGTAGAACAGAAAAATAAGCAGCTGCAAGAAGAAAAAGGAATTCAAAAAGAAGCTGGGATGATAAACAAGAAGGAAGGTGTCACAACCCAAGTCACTGTCAAGAAAGAAAGATCAACAAGAAAGAAAAAGATGAAGAGCAAGAAGAAGGCTTACAAAGGGTGGAAGAATAAGAAAATCCCAACTGAAGGATTTTCTAAAGGTGATAAGGTGCAACTAGTATATCAACAGCTGGGAACAGAAGATTATTACACTGTCAACCAAGTACTTTCTCTTGAGCATATTGAAATTGAACATCAAGGCACACAGAGAAAGCTTACAGTGAGAGGTGACAAGTTGAGACATCACCAGCATCAACCACCCTAAAGGGAGTTCAATGTCAAGCTAGTGACAATAAAAGAGCGCTTCATGGGAGGCAACCCATGATTTAAGATTTCTGTCTTTTCTTTCATTTAATAAGCTATAATTCCCCTGAGTATGATTTTGAACTTTCATATTTGATAAATGCATACATTGTTTTAGAGCATAAGTCAGACTTCTAAGTTTGGTGTCCCTTAAGGCACACTCAACTTTTGCTTTTCAAAAGAAAGGGGGCTATTCCTAGAACATATGAAACGTCATTTTGATAAAGCATATGACCAAACACTAAGTTTGGTGTCTACATATGTAATATTGTTCTACAGATTAGTTTCCTATTCATGGAATCAAAACCATACAGAAAGGGATCATGCATCATTTTTTTTTATAAAATACATCAATTGTGAAGAATGGTTTGCATTGCTAAGCCGTCCTCTCAATAAGAGATAAGTTTGGTGTTCACCAACTTTTAGCATCTTTAATTAAGGGACACAATTGATCACAAAAAAAAATCAAATAACAATTAAACAAAACAAAACAACTTTCTTCTTTATTACAAGTCAATTGCTAACGTTTATATTAATATTCTAAGGCTAGCTGTTTTGGTTTATTTAGGAGGAAGAGATTGCGACAAAAGCAAGGAGGGGCCACGGCTAGGATAAGCTAAAAGAGGATGGTCACATGTGCCTAGAGAAATGCTCTCCTTGGGAAGCAGAATCTGCATGCATGCACCATCGAACACATAAATGCATGCAACCAATGAGAAGAGAATCCTCGTCAAAGCCTCAACAAGGCATGTAGACCGTTCAATCCATGAACCTTTTGTATGATCAACTCAATCTCAACCCTTCATGAACACCAACGAACTCCTTCCTCATTCATTATGGTTTTGTTAGAAGGTTTGAGGAATTTGCCTATAAATAGCCGTTAGCACCAAATCGCTTACACACTCATACAAACCACTTTCACTTGTAAGCCATAATTTCCTCTACTCCCAAAAACTAAAGCCAACAACTTCTTTCTCTTGCACAACAAAACCGAGCATCATCCCAAACACAACACATTCTTCTCTTACTTCCAATTTTTACCTCATTTTCACTTCAAATCTGATGGCCTCCTCAAGTTCAAAAAGAAGGCCAGGAAAGGAACCAATGGTGACCGAGCCTCCATCGTTTGACACAAGAAAATTTAGGTCCCAGTTCCATGAAGGAAGATATCATAGATTCATGGAGACAAAGAATGTTATTTATGAGAAGGGCATTGAGTTGAAGGAAGGAGAATACCCCATCATGAGGCAAATCACTAAAGAAAGAAGGTGGGAACTCTTATGTGCTCCTCTCGTTGACATCAGTGCAGTCATGATCAGGGAGTTCTATGCAAATGCTGTAAAAGAAAACAAAGATAGTGCTCCTTACACAAGTTATGTCAGAGGAGTTGAAGTGAACTTCGGTCCAGCAGCCATCACTAGAGCTCTAAAGTTGAGAACTATAACTTATGCAGAGCCTAGTTATGAGACCAGATTGCAGATGGAAAACAATCCTGATGAGATCTTGCAAGGGCTATGTGTGGAAAATACAGACTGGGAAAGAGACTCAAAAGGAGTTCCAAGCCACTTGAAGAGAATAAACCTTACTCCTGTGGCCAAAGGATGGTATGAGATAGTAAGGAGGTCTATTCTCCCTACTGGAAACGCCTCTTGGGTCACAATCAAACGAGCACTCTTGACATATTGCATCCTACATGGAGGTGAAGTCAACCTCGCACAACTCATAGCCGACAGTATTCAAGAGATGGCTAACAGCACAAGTAAATCAAGTGGTCTTGGACATCCAAGTACCATCCTTAGGCTATGCAACAAAGTAGGAGTGATCTTCGAAGATGAGGACACAGAAAGGGTGAAAAAGGGGAAAGGAATCACCAAGAAAAGTATGGAAGGAATGAATGAAGACGATGATCAAGAGGGGGTGGTAGCTCCCAGACAAAGGAGATCACAAAGAGAGGAAGGACGAAATCAAGCTCATGATGCCATAGACATGAGCCAGTTACAAAGAGCAATTGAAGAACTATCTCAGCAACTCATGCAAGCTCAACAAGGCCAAAATCAGGGGCGCCAAGAGCAATATCTAGAGCCCCATCCAGAGTTTAGGGAGCAATATTTGAAAGATAAAGAGGAACGAGAAGCTTGGCAGCGTCAAATGGAGGAGAAGCAAGAGAGATGGCAACAACAAATGATAACTCAGCAGCAAGAATTTCAAGCACAGATTCTTGAAGGACAAAAAGAGCAATATAAAGAATTCAAAGAATCATATGATAAGCTGTATTTTAGTCAAGCTAAAGCAGGGGAATATAGTCACAACCTATATCAATGGAAGAATATTCATCACACCATGGAAGAAGTTAGATATGTGCAAAGAATGGAGAGTGATGAAAACATACAAGCAAGGTTGGAGTACTTGACCCACAATTTGCCAACACTCAATCCACAGATCAAACCATTTGAGCAATGCCCTGAATTTGACGCCAAGCAAAAAGCAAGGTCTCATCATTACACGGAGCTAACACTTAACAGATTGGAAGAAGTTGGACTCTCAGGGCTCTTGGATTCTGTTTGGGATAGAAGATGCCCTGGTGAAGAAGTCCGAGACTACTCCAAGCTAGGAAAGAGAAAGAAGAAAAAGGGAGAATCAAGCAGCAGCCACAATCATTAGAAGGTGGCAAAGTTCTTTCATACTTCCTCTTTCATGTCTCTAATAAGGAGGTGCATGTCTGAAACATGATATGCCTCCATTGTTTATTTCTTTTACTTCATGCAATTTTTGTTCTTTGCTTTTCTTTTAGTCATTTAATAAATAGCTAGAGAAATGCTAAATCTGCACAATGCTTGTTATCCATCACTTAGCTAAATTTTGTTTTGTTTCCCACATGCTTGAATAAAAGAGAATTGTTTGAATTGAAAAGTGAAATATCCAATGTTGCATAAGTAAGAATGGAAGTTAATGGTGGTATATGTGTTTGATTAAATGCATGACTCATGAAATAATTGTTGCATAATATCATTTTCATTTAAGTGTGAGTTAGCTTGCTGTTATAAAGATTCTTATCAATAAAAGAAAAAGCCCTTGGGAACAAAAACAGAAAGAAAAGGAAGAAGAAAAAACCAAAGTGGCAAGAAAAACAAAGAATAAAGGTTGGACACCAATAGCTTGGACCCTAGGACATATGCCTGTGGTGTTCTTGTACTAAGATATGCTTGGATAAGTAAATTCTAAGGGGTATTTTAAAACCCGGTCACTTAGATCAACTGATTTGGGATGGCCAATTGAAAATCCACAATAAAGAGCAACTTAGATACAGAACATTTAGTTATCCAAAGAGATGCTGGGCATCAATGATCCTAGGAAGAAATAGTGAGCCATGTGTCTGTGGTGGAAAGATGTTGAGTCAAAAAAAAAAAAAAAATAAAGCCAAAGGCTACTACTGCAACATTAGACACCAAACCTCCAAAAGAATAAGCTTGTTAAGCATTATAAGTAAGAAAAGATAGCAATGGAGTAATTAAAAAGTAAGTCTTATAACAGCAAGTTTAGCAAGCCTTTGAGGAAAGATGTATATTATGTAACAGCAACAATAATTGAGTTATCATTGTCTGCATAAAGACTCCATAAATCAAGTTCTGCTATTTGCCTAATAAGGATATGTGTTCTTTTCTTGTTCATATCATTTTCTCTTAGTTTTGACGCTTGCTTGGGGACAAGCAAGATTTAAGTTTGGTGTTGTGATGACAAATCATCATATACCCATTTTTTAAGCTAATTTCACTTGTTTTATTAGTCTTTATGCACTTTCTTGCATCTTACGTAATAGATTTGGAATGAAAATGCATAACTTCTTTAAATCAAGCAACTACCATTAAATTGATGCTAATTCATGAGGTTTAAGCTAATTTTAATTGATTTATAAGTCTTGTGAATTTAGAGATACTTTGAGTGGTTGTTTTGGTTTATTGTAGGTGAAGAAAAGAAGAAAAGAGAAAGCGTGGCTTAAGAAAGCGTGGCCTAAGAGAGAAGAAGTGTGGCGCATAAGAGGAGGGAGCAAGCATTGCCCTCCACAAGGGCACACTGCCCTCTAGGAGGGCAACATGAGTAAACAAGCCTTGAGAGGCAACACTGCCCTGCCCACGACAAGGGCAGAGCACAAATTGATGCCATGGATCAAGGGGGACAAAAACACTGCCATGCCCTCCTCAAGGGCAATATCGGGCTCAACAAAGGAAGAAATCCAAAGAAAAAGTTCACCATTGCTTGCCACAAGGATCGAACACGGAACCATGAGGAAACAAGAAACTAAGCCTTACTTTGGTGCCAAGAAAATCAAGGAAAAGAGGTGGCGTGCGCGTCACCCAAGTTTCGAACACGGAGCTTCAGCCTTGGCACATTGCCCTGCCCTCCACAAGGGCAGGGCAGCATTTTGGTGATGCACACACGCGCACCATTTTGGTGCACCAAGGGAAGGCTCGGCAGCACCAGCAGCACGCACAGACATCACTCGGCAGCACCAGCAGCACGCACAGGCAGCATCCTGCACGCACCAACGCACCACACGCACGCACCATGGGCCAGATGCACAATTTTCTGCCCTGCCCTCCACAAGGGCAGGGCAGCCTCCTGGGAGCTACTTTCTTCATGGGCTAAAATTGGATTAAAAATCCAATAATATTCATTTCTTCACCAAATCAAAAGCCCATCCAAATCCTAAGATCCAAGAATAGAAAGTGTATAAATAGGAGATAGTTTGATGTAATTAGGACTTTTCCCTTTACTTTTGAACTTTGAATCTTTCTTGGAATCTTTACTTTTATTTTTGAACTTTGGAACTTCTCTTGAGGATTTCACTGAGATTTCAGAGAATTAGGGAGGAGAATTGATCTCTCTTCTTCCTCGTTCTTGTGTAGGCATTTCTACTTTTCTTGTTTTGAGTTTTGGGTGTGAAGAATTGAGGAAATTCTGTCTCAATCTCCATTCAAAATCTCTTTAAATCCTCTTCTGCATAATTGAATTTAAGTTCACTTCCTTTATTGTTTCTTCTGTAATTTCTTGTCAATTGCTTTGTGAACTTGGATCTGGGAAGGCAATTGAGATCTAGACTTTGCTTTCTAGTCTCTTGAGTCCTGAGATCCCATTTTCCTTTTTAGTTCTTCTGTGAACCTCTGCTGCAAGTTAATTCCCATTTCTGTTTGGATTTTAGTTGTTTCTAATTCAACTTTTGCTTTGTTAATTGTTGCAATTTAATTTCCCTTGCTGAAATTCTGAATTCCCAATCCTCAAATCCCTTTTCCATTCAAGCAATTTACATTTCTTGAATTTTAAGTTACTGTAATTTACATTTCTTGCACTTTAAGTTTCAGTCATTTAATTTCTTGTTCTTTAAGATTCAACATCTTTTACTTTCCTGCTCTTTAATTTACTGCAATTCTCCCCTCTCCCTTTACATTCCAAGAAATTTAGTTTCTGTTAATGATAAACCACTCAACCAATATTTGATTCGCTTGACTAAATCAACCACTAAACTAAAATTGCTCAATCCTTCAATCCTTGTGGGATTGACCTCACTCCCGTGAGTTTTATTACTTGATGCGACCCGGTACACTTGCCGGTGAGTTTTGTGTTGGATCGTTTTCCACACATCAAGTTTTTGGCGCCGTTGCCGGGGATTGAAATAGATTGACAATGATTAAGTGAAGTGGAGGTCTAGATCAAGCACTTTTTCTTTTCTGTTCCTTTAATTTTTGACTAACACACTAACTGTTTGAATTTTTGCTTAAACTAACTAAAACTTCATTCTAGCAATAGATTGAAGTTTCACTGGTTTTCTGGATCTGTGTGTTTATTGTTGTGTGTTTGTATGTCAGGTACAGGAAGATCTTCCCCTATCCTCTCTGAAATTGACCAAAGAACTCTTCGAAGATTAAGAAGAGCTGAAAGAGGGAAGAACATCGTTGGAGAGGAAGAATCTGAGGAGGAATTCCAAGAGATGGAAGGAGATCCATCAAATCCCAATCAACCAGAAGGAGGAGCCAACAATAACCCACAACAAAGAAGAGTCCTGGCTTCATACACATTTGTAAATGCTAGACACTGTGGAAGTAGCATTCTTACTCCTAATGTCAATGCAAACAATTTTGAACTAAAGCCACAACTCATCACTTTGGTTCAAAACAACTGCTCTTTTGGAGGAGGGCCATTGGAGGACCCAAATCAACACTTATCTACCTTCTTGAGGATTTGTGATACTGTGAAAACCAATGGTGTGCCTCCTGACAGCTACAAGTTGTTGCTCTTTCCATTTTCTCTCAGAGACAAAGCCACTCAATGGCTAGAGACATTTCTAAAGGAGAGCATTAACACTTGGGATGACTTGGTGAGCAAGTTCCTTGCCAAATTTTACCCCCTCAAAGGATCATAAGATTGAAGACTGAGGTGCAGACATTCACTCAAATGGAGGCTGAAAATTTATATGAAGCATGGGAAAGATATAAGGCACTATTGAAGAAATATCCACCAGAGATGTTCACTGTGTGGGATAAGCTGCAGAACTTCTATGAGGGACTCACTCTGAAGGCTCAAGAAGCACTTGATCATTCAGCTGGAGGCTCATTACAACTCATGAAAACTACAGAGGAAGCTCAAAATCTTATTGATATGGTGGCTAACAACCAATATTTCTTTGCACACCAAAGGCAACACCAACCATCACAAAGGAGAGGAATAATGGAGTTGGAAGGAGTGGATTCAATCTTAGCTCAAAACAAAATGATGCAGCAGCAGATTCAACAACAATTTGATCAAATGGCCAAAAGGATTGATGGCCTGCAAGTTGCATCAGTGAATGCCACAAGCCAACCATCAACTACTTGGGGTCAGAATGAAGAAATTCAAGAGGAGCAACAGCAAGAGCAAGTCCATTACATGCACAACCAAAATCCTGGAATTAATGAAGTCTATGGAGATACTTACAATCTTTCTTGGAAGAACCATCCCAACCTCAGATGGGGAGACAACCACAATCAAATTCAGCAGCCATGGCAAAGGAACTCAACTCAAAACAATTGGAAAAACACAAACAACAACCAGCCAAACACTAACCAAAACACATACAGAAAACCACAAAATACTTATCCCAACTCTAACCATTATCCACCCAATAACCACCTAACTAACCAAAACACCTATCATCATCCATCAACACCCCAAAACTAACCAATCTTACAAGACTCTCAGAGGATTACTAATCTAGAGATGCTCATGGAGAAGATGATGAAGAACCAAGAATTGACAACAAAGAACCAAGAAGCTTCCATGAAGAACTTAGAGAGGCAGATTGGGCAAATCTCCAAACAAATTTCTGTTGAAAAACCATCAAGCTCACTACCAAGTGACACCATTCCTAATCCAAAAGAGGAATGCAAGGCAATACAGTTGAGGAGTGGAAACATACTGCTGAAAGATGAAGAAGCCACCAAGAAGCCCAAGGAAAGTGACAAGAAACAAGTTGAAAAAAAGGCAGCCAATGATGAAGATGCAACAGCAAGCAAGTACTCTCAGAATCAACCTCAAGAGAAAGAAAATAGACCACAAAATTTGAAGAAGGGAAAGCAGATCATGGAAGAACCGATTCCAAGACAACTTCAAGGGGAGAAAAGCTTGACACCCCCACTGCCTTATCCCCAAAGATTCCACAAAGAGACTAAGGACCAACACTTTTCTAAATTCCTAGAGACTTTCAAGAAACTGGAAATCAACATACCTTTAGTTGAGGCATTGGAGCAAATGCCTCTGTATGCCAAGTTTTTGAAGAAGCTCATCAATAAGAAAAGGAGTTGGAGTGAGAAGGAGACTGTAATGCTCAGTGAAGAATGCAGTGCATTAATCAGAAAAGGACTTCCTCCCAAGCTTGAAGATCCTGGAGGCTTCTTCCTACCATGCACTATTGGAAGCCTATTCATCAACAAGGGGATGTGTGACTTAGGAGCAAGTATAAATCTAATTCCATCTTCTTTAGTGAAAAAGCTTGGCATAGGAGAGGTGAAACCAATACAGATGTCCTTGGAATTAGTAGACCAATCACTGGTATATCCTAAAGGGTTGATTGAAAACCTTTTAGTTAAGGTTGACAAGTTCATCTTTCCAGCAGACTTTGTGATCCTAGAATCAGCAGAGAATGAGAATGACTCCATAATACTTGGTCGACCATTTTTGGCCACTGCTAGAGCCATCGTAGATATAGAGCAGGGAGAGCTAACCCTCAGGATGCATGAGAAAAGCATCACCTTGAAAGTCTTTCCAGAATTACAAAGGAATGAAGAAACAAGCAAGACAAGTAGTGACTTCCTTCCAAAGCAAGCAACCAACAAGGCAGTAGAACAGAAAAATAAGCAGCTGCAAGAAGAAAAAGGAATTCAAAAAGAAGCTGGGATGATAAACAAGAAGGAAGGTGTCACAACCCAAGTCACTGTCAAGAAAGAAAGATCAACAAGAAAGAAAAAGATGAAGAGCAAGAAGAAGGCTTACAAAGGGTGGAAGAATAAGAAAATCCCAACTGAAGGATTTTCTAAAGGTGATAAGGTGCAACTAGTATATCAACAGCTGGGAACAGAAGATTATTACACTGTCAACCAAGTACTTTCTCTTGAGCATATTGAAATTGAACATCAAGGCACACAGAGAAAGCTTACAGTGAGAGGTGACAAGTTGAGACATCACCAGCATCAACCACCCTAAAGGGAGTTCAATGTCAAGCTAGTGACAATAAAAGAGCGCTTCATGGGAGGCAACCCATGATTTAAGATTTCTGTCTTTTCTTTCATTTAATAAGCTATAATTCCCCTGAGTATGATTTTGAACTTTCATATTTGATAAATGCATACATTGTTTTAGAGCATAAGTCAGACTTCTAAGTTTGGTGTCCCTTAAGGCACACTCAACTTTTGCTTTTCAAAAGAAAGGGGGCTATTCCTAGAACATATGAAACGTCATTTTGATAAAGCATATGACCAAACACTAAGTTTGGTGTCTACATATGTAATATTGTTCTACAGATTAGTTTCCTATTCATGGAATCAAAACCATACAGAAAGGGATCATGCATCATTTTTTTTTATAAAATACATCAATTGTGAAGAATGGTTTGCAATTGCTAAGCCGTCCTCTCAATAAGAGATAAGTTTGGTGTTCACCAACTTTTAGCATCTTTAATTAAGGGACACAATTGATCACAAAAAAAATCAAATAACAATTAAACAAAACAAAACAACTTTCTTCTTTATTACAAGTCAATTGCTAACGTTTATATTAATATTCTAAGGCTAGCTGTTTTGGTTTATTTAGGAGGAAGAGATTGCGACAAAAGCAAGGAGGGGCCACGGCTAGGATAAGCTAAAAGAGGATGGTCACATGTGCCTAGAGAAATGCTCTCCTTGGGAAGCAGAATCTGCATGCATGCACCATCGAACACATAAATGCATGCAACCAATGAGAAGAGAATCCTCGTCAAAGCCTCAACAAGGCATGTAGACCGTTCAATCCATGAACCTTTTGTATGATCAACTCAATCTCAACCCTTCATGAACACCAACGAACTCCTTCCTCATTCATTATGGTTTTGTTAGAAGGTTTGAGGAATTTGCCTATAAATAGCCGTTAGCACCAAATCGCTTACACACTCATACAAACCACTTTCACTTGTAAGCCATAATTTCCTCTACTCCCAAAAACTAAAGCCAACAACTTCTTTCTCTTGCACAACAAAACCGAGCATCATCCCAAACACAACACATTCTTCTCTTACTTCCAATTTTTACCTCATTTTCACTTCAAATCTGATGGCCTCCTCAAGTTCAAAAAGAAGGTCAGGAAAGGAACCAATGGTGACCGAGCCTCCATCGTTTGACACAAGAAAATTTAGGTCCCAGTTCCATGAAGGAAGATATCATAGATTCATGGAGACAAAGAATGTTATTTATGAGAAGGGCATTGAGTTGAAGGAAGGAGAATACCCCATCATGAGGCAAATCACTAAAGAAAGAAGGTGGGAACTCTTATGTGCTCCTCTCGTTGACATCAGTGCAGTCATGATCAGGGAGTTCTATGCAAATGCTGTAAAAGAAAACAAAGATAGTGCTCCTTACACAAGTTATGTCAGAGGAGTTGAAGTGAACTTCGGTCCAGCAGCCATCACTAGAGCTCTAAAGTTGAGAACTATAACTTATGCAGAGCCTAGTTATGAGACCAGATTGCAGATGGAAAACAATCCTGATGAGATCTTGCAAGGGCTATGTGTGGAAAATACAGACTGGGAAAGAGACTCAAAAGGAGTTCCAAGCCACTTGAAGAGAATAAACCTTACTCCTGTGGCCAAAGGATGGTATGAGATAGTAAGGAGGTCTATTCTCCCTACTGGAAACGCCTCTTGGGTCACAATCAAACGAGCACTCTTGACATATTGCATCCTACATGGAGGTGAAGTCAACCTCGCACAACTCATAGCCGACAGTATTCAAGAGATGGCTAACAGCACAAGTAAATCAAGTGGTCTTGGACATCCAAGTACCATCCTTAGGCTATGCAACAAAGTAGGAGTGATCTTCGAAGATGAGGACACAGAAAGGGTGAAAAAGGGGAAAGGAATCACCAAGAAAAGTATGGAAGGAATGAATGAAGACGATGATCAAGAGGGGGTGGTAGCTCCCAGACAAAGGAGATCACAAAGAGAGGAAGGACGAAATCAAGCTCATGATGCCATAGACATGAGCCAGTTACAAAGAGCAATTGAAGAACTATCTCAGCAACTCATGCAAGCTCAACAAGGCCAAAATCAGGGGCGCCAAGAGCAATATCTAGAGCCCCATCCAGAGTTTAGGGAGCAATATTTGAAAGATAAAGAGGAACGAGAAGCTTGGCAGCGTCAAATGGAGGAGAAGCAAGAGAGATGGCAACAACAAATGATAACTCAGCAGCAAGAATTTCAAGCACAGATTCTTGAAGGACAAAAAGAGCAATATAAAGAATTCAAAGAATCATATGATAAGCTGTATTTTAGTCAAGCTAAAGCAGGGGAATATAGTCACAACCTATATCAATGGAAGAATATTCATCACACCATGGAAGAAGTTAGATATGTGCAAAGAATGGAGAGTGATGAAAACATACAAGCAAGGTTGGAGTACTTGACCCACAATTTGCCAACACTCAATCCACAGATCAAACCATTTGAGCAATGCCCTGAATTTGACGCCAAGCAAAAAGCAAGGTCTCATCATTACACGGAGCTAACACTTAACAGATTGGAAGAAGTTGGACTCTCAGGGCTCTTGGATTCTGTTTGGGATAGAAGATGCCCTGGTGAAGAAGTCCGAGACTACTCCAAGCTAGGAAAGAGAAAGAAGAAAAAGGGAGAATCAAGCAGCAGCCACAATCATTAGAAGGTGGCAAAGTTCTTTCATACTTCCTCTTTCATGTCTCTAATAAGGAGGTGCATGTCTGAAACATGATATGCCTCCATTGTTTATTTCTTTTACTTCATGCAATTTTTGTTCTTTGCTTTTCTTTTAGTCATTTAATAAATAGCTAGAGAAATGCTAAATCTGCACAATGCTTGTTATCCATCACTTAGCTAAATTTTGTTTTGTTTCCCACATGCTTGAATAAAAGAGAATTGTTTGAATTGAAAAGTGAAATATCCAATGTTGCATAAGTAAGAATGGAAGTTAATGGTGGTATATGTGTTTGATTAAATGCATGACTCATGAAATAATTGTTGCATAATATCATTTTCATTTAAGTGTGAGTTAGCTTGCTGTTATAAAGATTCTTATCAATAAAAGAAAAAGCCCTTGGGAACAAAAACAGAAAGAAAAGGAAGAAGAAAAACCAAAGTGGCAAGAAAAACAAAGAATAAAGGTTGGACACCAATAGCTTGGACCCTAGGACATATGCCTGTGGTGTTCTTGTACTAAGATATGCTTGGATAAGTAAATTCTAAGGGGTATTTTAAAACCCGGTCACTTAGATCAACTGATTTGGGATGGCCAATTGAAAATCCACAATAAAGAGCAACTTAGATACAGAACATTTAGTTATCCAAAGAGATGCTGGGCATCAATGATCCTAGGAAGAAATAGTGAGCCATGTGTCTGTGGTGGAAAGATGTTGAGTCAAAAAAAAAAAAAATAAAGCCAAAGGCTACTACTGCAACATTAGACACCAAACCTCCAAAAGAATAAGCTTGTTAAGCATTATAAGTAAGAAAAGATAGCAATGGAGTAATTAAAAAGTAAGTCTCATAACAGCAAGTTTAGCAAGCCTTTGAGGAAAGATGTATATTATGTAACAGCAACAATAATTGAGTTATCATTGTCTGCATAAAGACACCATAAATCAAGTTCTGCTATTTGCCTAATAAGGATATGTGTTCTTTTCTTGTTCATATCATTTTCTCTTAGTTTTGACGCTTGCTTGGGGACAAGCAAGATTTAAGTTTGGTGTTGTGATGACAAATCATCATATACCCATTTTTTAAGCTAATTTCACTTGTTTTATTAGTCTTTATGCACTTTCTTGCATCTTAAGTAATAGATTTGGAATGAAAATGCATAACTTCTTTAAATCAAGCAACTACCATTAAATTGATGCTAATTCATGAGGTTTAAGCTAATTTTAATTGAATTTTAATTGATTTATAAGTCTTGTGAATTTAGTGATACTTTGAGTGGTTGTTTTGGTTTATTGTAGGTGAAGAAAAGAAGAAAAGAGAAAGCGTGGCTTAAGAAAGCGTGGCCCAAGAGAGAAGAAGTGTGGCGCATAAGAGGAGGGAGCAAGCAATGCCCTCCACAAGGGCACACTGCCCTCTAGGAGGGCAACATGAGTAAATAAGCCTTGAGAGGCAACACTGCCCTGCCCACGACAAGGGCAGAGCACAAATTGATGCCATGGATCAAGGGGGACAAAAACACTGCCATGCCCTCCTCAAGGGCAATATCGGGCTCAACAAAGGAAGAAATCCAAAGAAAAAGTTCACCATTGCTTGCCACAAGGATCGAACACGGAACCATGAGGAAACAAGAAACTAAGCCTTACTTTGGTGCCAAGAAAATCAAGGAAAAGAGGTGGCGTGCGCGTCACCCAAGTTTCGAACACGGAGCTTCAGCCTTGGCACATTGCCCTGCCCTCCACAAGGGCAGGGCAGCATTTTGGTGATGCACACACGCGCACCATTTTGGTGCACCAAGGGAAGGCTCGGCAGCACCAGCAGCACGCACAGACATCACTCGGCAGCACCAGCAGCACGCACAGGCAGCATCCTGCACGCACCAACGCACCACACGCACGCACCATGGGCCAGATGCACAATTTTCTGCCCTGCCCTCCACAAGGGCAGGGCAGCCTCCTGGGAGCTACTTTCTTCATGGGCTAAAATTGGATTAAAAATCCAATAATATTCATTTCTTCACCAAATCAAAAGCCCATCCAAATCCTAAGATCCAAGAATAGAAAGTGTATAAATAGGAGATAGTTTGATGTAATTAGGACTTTTCCCTTTACTTTTGAACTTTGAATCTTTCTTTGAATCTTTACTTTTATTTTTGAACTTTGGAACTTCTCTTGAGGATTTCACTGAGATTTCAGAGAATTAGGGAGGAGAATTGATCTCTCTTCTTCCTCGTTCTTGTGTAGGCATTTCTACTTTTCTTGTTTTGAGTTTTGGGTGTGAAGAATTGAGGAAATTCTGTCTCAATCTCCATCAAAATCTCTTTAAATCCTCTTCTGCATAATTGAATTTAATTTCACTTCCTTTATTGTTTCTTCTGTATTTTTCTTGTCAATTGCTTTGTGAACTTGGATCTGGGAAGGCAATTGAGATCTAGACTTTGCTTTCTAGTCTCTTGAGTCCTGAGATCCCATTTTCCTTTTTAGTTCTTCTGTGAACCTCTGCTGCAAGTTAATTCCCATTTCTGTTTGGATTCTAGTTGTTTCTAATTCAACTTTTGCTTTGTTAATTGTTGCAATTTAATTTCCCTTGCTGAAATTCTGAATTCCCAATCCTCAAATCCCTTTTCCATTCAAGCAATTTACATTTCTTGCATTTTAAGTTACTGCAATTTACATTTCTTGCACTTTAAGTTTCAGTCATTTAATTTCTTGGTCTTTAAGATTCAGCATCTTTTACTTTCCTGCTCTTTAATTTACTGCAATTCTCCCCTCTCCCTTTACATTCCAAGAAATTTAGTTTCTGTTAATGATAAACCACTCAACCAATATTTGATTCGCTTGACTAAATCAACCACTAAACTAAAATTGCTCAATCCTTCAATTCCTGTGGGATCGACCTCACTCCCGTGAGTTTTATTACTTGATGCGACCTGGTACACTTACCGGTGAGTTTTGTGTTGGATCGTTTTCCACACATCAACAGGTCGCGGAAAAGTGACGCGGCCGCATGGCTTACGCGGCCGCGCGGGTTGCGTTCCTGCCAGGTCACGCGTCCGTGTAACTCACGCGTTCGCATCGCCTGGCGTCTGGGCAGCTATGGTAAATTATATATCAAATCGAAGCCCCGGACGTTAGCTTTCCAACGCAACTGGAACCCCGTCGTTTGGACCTCTCTAGCTAAAGTTATCGCTGTTTGAGTGCGGAGAGGTCAGGCTGGACAGCTTAGCAGTTTTTCCAACTTCTTGTATTCCTTCCACTTTTGCATGCTTCCTTTTCATCCTCTGAGCCATTCCTGCCTTGTAATCTCTGAAAACACTTAACACACATATCAAGGCATCTAATGGTATAAAAGGAGAATTAATATTAATAAAATTAAGGTCAAAGAAGCATGTTTTCAATCAAAGCACATAATTAGGAGGGAAAATGTAAAACATGCAAATAGTATGAATAAGTGGGTAAAGAGTAGATAAAAACCACTCAATTGAGCACAAGATAAACCATGAAATATGGGTTTATCACGCGCCAAGTGTGGGAGGGGCATCAGGATGCTGCCCTGCCCTTGTGGAGAGCAGGGCAATGGTGTCATGGTGCGTGCCTTGCTTCCCTGCCCATGCGTCCAAGCTGCGTGCCCAAGCTCCCTTGCTGTGCGTCAATGTGTGCGTGCTGGCCGTGCCAAATTGTGCGCCATGCACCAAGGAATGTTGCTCTGCCCTCCACAAAGGCAGGGCAGCGCAAGCTTTCCTTGTTCTTGGGTGAGGTCCCAAGTTCGAAACTTACTGGATGGCTTTTGTTGCCCCTTTTTTCTTGGTTTTCTTGGCGCCAAGGTAGCACCTAGCTTCTTGCTTCCTCAAGGTCTTGTGTTCGATCCTTGGAGGTTGAAAACAAGCTAATTTTGGCTTGTTTTCCTTCCATTTGAACGCTACTTCCTTCCCTCTTGAGCTTGGTTCGAAACCCATGGATGGCACTTGGAGAACAATTTCCTTGAATTTTTCCATGAGGAGCCCGAAATTGCTCTTGAGGAGGGCAGGGCAGAGTTTTTCCTTCCTTTATTTCTTGGCCTAGAATTGTGCTCCGCCCTCAAGGAGGGCAGGGCAGTGAAGCCTTGAATGCTTGGTTCATTGTTGTGCTCCCTTGGAGGGCAGTGTGCTCTTGTGGAGGGCAGTGTGGCTTTCTCCCTTCCATGCGCTACACTCTTTTCTTCCTTGGGCCACGCTTTCTTAAACCACGCTTCATTCTTTTCTTCTTTTCTTCACCTACAAATAATCACAACAACCAATCAAAGTATCACTAAATTCACAAGGTTTATAAATCAATTAAAACTCAATTAATTTTAGCTTAAACCTCATGATTTAGCATCAATTAAATGGTGGTTGTTTGATTCAAATAAAACATGCAATTCCACTCTAAATTGCTTACTTATGGTGCAAGAAAGTGCATAAAAACTAGTGAAACAAGTGAAATTAGCTTGAGAAATGGGTATATGATGACTTGTCATCAGATACTTATGTAATTCATTGGTGAGAATATCAGATAAGCGTATGGAGATGCTTTGTCCCTTCTGTCTCTCTGCTTTCCTACTGTCTTCATCCAATCCTTCTTACTCCTTTCCATGGCAAGCTGTATGTTGGGCATCACCATTGTCAATGGCTACAGTCCCGTCCTCTCAGTGAAAATGTTCAACGCGCTCTGTCACAGCACGGCTATTCATCTGTTGGTTCTCGATCATGTCGGAACAGAATCCAGTGATTCTTTTGCGTCTATCACTAACACCCCACAATCGCGAGTTTGAAGCTCATCACAGTCATTCAATTCCTGAATCCTACTCAGAATACCACAGATAAGGTTTAGACCTTTCGAATTCTCAAGAATGCCACCATCAATTCTAGCTTATACCACGAAGATTCTGATTAAGGAATCCAAGAGATAAACATTCAAGCCTTGTTTGCATGTAGAACGGAAGTGGTTGTCAGGCACGCGTTCATAAGTGAGAATGATGATGAGCGTCACATAATCATCACATTCATCATGTTCTTGGGTGCAAATGAATATCTTAGAACAAGAATAAGCTGAATTGAATAGAAGAACAATAGTAATTGCATTAATACTCGAGGTACAACAGAGCTCCACACCTTAATCTATGGTGTGTAGAAACTCCACCATTGAAAATACATAAGAACAAGGTCTAGGCATGGCCGAGAGGCCAGCCCCATGATCTAAGATAGCATAAGACTACTCAAAGTTAGCTACCCCGATGATAATACAATAGCAAAAGGTCCTATTTATAGAGAACTAGTAGCTTAGGATTTACAAAAATGAGTAAATGACGTAAAAATCCACTTCCGGGCCCATTTGGTGTGTGCTTGGGCTGAGCATTGAAGTTTTCATGTGTTGAGACTTTTCTTGGAGTTAAACGCCAGCTTTTGTTCCAGTTCCGGCGTTTAATACCGGGCAGTCTTGAGCTGATTTAGAATGCCGGTTTGGGCCATCAAATCTCAGGCAAAGTATGAACTATTATATATTGCTGGAAAGCCTAGGATGTCTACTTTCCAACGCAATTGAGAGCGTGCCAATTGGGATTCTGTAGCTCCAGAAAATCCACTTCGAGTGCAGGGAGGTCAGAATCCAACAGCATCTGCAGTCCTTTTCAGCCTCTGAATCAGATTTTCGCTCAGGTCCCTCAATTTCAGCCAAAAAATACCTGAAATCACAGAAAAACACACAAACTCATAGTAAAGTCCAGAAAAGTGAATTTTAAATAAAAACTAATAAAAATATAATAAAAACTAACTAAAACATACTAAAAACAATGCCAAAAAGCGTATAAATTATTCGCTCATCAATAATCCAAACCAACAGTCACAATCACAAGTAATGTAGTTTAAACATAATCAAGAGCAATTGCATCACGTATAGCAATTAGTAGTTAAACAAAATTATTCACATAGGCAAACCAAATACAATATACACACCCAAATAATGTCACATAGATGCGTATGATGCATGCGTGTCCTACTGTCCATGAGCTCATGTGTCGGTTACTTTGCTAGAACCCGACACATCCGATAGCTAACTCAGACGTTGTCCTCTCTGCTGTTTACTCGATATATAAATAGTATAGCCTCGCAGGGTGAGTTCCCTGTACACCTCATAAAGTTAATACTCTGTATATCTCGTAGGGTGAGTGTCCTGTACACCTCGCATACAGAGAAAACCTCGCAAGGTTGAGTGTCCTGCACACCTCGCAGACATAAAAGCATGTATCTCTCGTAGGGTTAGTACCCTATCGTATGATCGTACAACCATTCATAGTTTCACCATCACTTTCCTTATCTTGCAGGCAGAATAGCCTGTATTTCTTGCAAGGTGAGTGCCATGTACACCTTGCAGACATAAAAGCCTGTATCTTTTCCTAAACTCATTATTCGCCTCGCAGGGCGAGTGTCCTGTACACTTCGTAGGCAGAAAAGCATGTATCTCTTTCTAAACTCATTTTCACCAAATTAAAAGTCTAAAATTAACCTCGATAGTCCATCCTTCAATTCCGTTTGAAATTCCCAAAAGCATAACTCTCATATTTGAAATAATTTCATAAATCTCATTTTTAACTGCATTCCCAAGTTCAATCATTTTTCAAGAGACCCAAAAATCCTTCAATTACTTACTCATGTAAACCCTAGGAGCTAGTCTAGTATATATAGGACATTTATCTATTGTATTAGATATCTTTTGACAGTTTAATCTTTTGACTTTGTAGTCTTTGATCATTCGGTCTCTTGATCATGGAGAGGGCTGGTCATTCGGCCATGCCTGAATCTTTTACTTATGTATTTTTAACAGTGGAGTTTCTGCACACCATAGATTAAGGGTGTGGAGCTCTGCTGTACCTCAAGTTTCAATACAATTATTATTACTTTCTATTCAATTCTCTTCTATCCTTATTCCAAGATATACGTTACACTTAACTTTGATGAATGTGATGATCCGTGACACTCATCATCATTCTCACCTATGAACGTGTGTGATTGACAACCACTTCCGTTCTACTTTAGGCCGAGCGCATATCTCTTAGATTCCCCAACAGAATCTTCGTGGTATAAGCTAGATAGATGGCGGCATTCATGAGGATCCGGAAAGTCTAAACCTTGTCTATGGTATTCTGAGTAGGATTCTGGGATTGAATGACTGTGACGAGCTTCAAACTTCTGAAGGCTGGGCGTGATGACAAGCGCAAAAGAATCAAGGGATTCTATTCCAACCTGATTGAGAACCGACAGATGATTAGCCATGCTGTGACAGAGCATAGGAACGTTTTCACTGAGAGGATGGGATGTAGCCATTGACAATGGTGATGCCCTACATACAGCTTGCCATGGAAAGGAGTAAGAAGGATTGGATGAATGTAATAGGAAAGTAGAGATTCAAGAGGAGCACAGCATCTTCAAACACTTATCTGAAATCCCCACTATTAATTTACATAAGTATTCCTATCCCTTTTTATTTTCTATTTATTCCATTAATCAAATTTAAACTAATAATCCAATTATCCTTGAATCCGCCTGACTGAGATTTGCAAGGTGACCATAGCTTGCTTCATACCAACAATCTCTGTGGGATCGACCCTTACTCACGTAAGGTTTATTACTTGGACGACCCAGTACACTTGCTGGTTAGTTGAACGTAGTTGTGATCACATATGCCAAAGAGCCATTAAATAAATCTCATGCAAATACAAAGAGGGCAATCACAATTTCGTCCACCAAGTTTTTGGCGCCGTTGCCGGGGATTGTTCGAGTATGGACAACTGACGGTTCATCTTGTTGCTCAGATTAGGTACTTTTCTTTTCAAAAATCTTTTTCAAAAATTTTCTTTTATTTTTCGTTTTTACAAACCTTATTTTCAAAAAAAAAATTAATAAAAATACAAAAAAATTAGAAAATCATAAAAATCAAAAATACTTTGTGTTTCTTGTTTGAGTCTTGTGTTAATTTTTAAGTTTGGTGTCAATTGCATGCTTTTAAAATTTTTCTTGCATTTTTTTCGAAAATTTCATGCTTTCATAGTGTTCTTCATGATCTTCAAGTTGTTCTTGACAAGTCTTCTTGTTTGATCTTGATGATTTCTTGTTTTGTGTCTTTTGTTGTTTTTCTTGTGCACTTTTGCATTCATATTTTCCATGCATTAAAAATTTCTAAGTTTGGTGTCTTGCATGTTTTCTTTGCATCAAAAATTTTTCAAAATTATGTTCTTGATGTTCATCATGATCTTCAAAGTGTTCTTGGTGTTCATCTTGACATCCATAGCATTCTTGCATGCATCTTGTGTCTTGATCCAAAATTTTCATGTTTTGGGTCATTTTTGTGTTTTCCTTTAAAAATTCAAAAAATCAAAAAAATATCTTTTCCTTATTTTCCTCCAAATTTTCGAAATTTTGGGATTGACTTGGTCAAAAATTTTCAAATTAGTTGTTTCTTACAAGTCAAGTCAAAATTTCAATTTTAAAAATCTTATCTTTTCAAAATCTTTTTCAAAAATCATATCTTTTTCATTTTTTTATAAATTTCAAAAATTTCAAAAATCATTTTCAAAATATTTTCAAAATCTTTTTCTTATCTTTATATCTAATTTTCGAAAATATGCTAACAATTAATGTGATTGGTTCAAAAATTTGAAGTTTGTTACTTTCTTGTTAAGAAAAGGGTCAATCTTTAAGTTCTAGAATCGTATCTTGTAGTTTCTTGTTAGTTAAGTAATTTTAAAAATTAAATCTTTTTCAAAATATCTTTTTCAATTATATCTTTTTATCTTTTATCTTATCCTTTTCAAAAAATTTTATCTTTTTCAAAATTTGATTTCAAAATATCTTATCTAACTTCTTATCCTCTTGTCTTTTTCAAAATTTGATTTCAAATCTTTTTCAATCAACTAACTAACTTTTTGTTTGTTTCTTATCTTTTTCAAAACCACCTAACTACTTTTCCCTCTCTAATTTTCGAAAATTCTCCCTCTCTTTTTCAAAAATTCTTTTTGTTTTAAGTTTTAATTTTAAACTTATCTTATCTTTAATTTTCGAAAATCACTAACTCTTTTTCAAAAATTATTTTCGAAAATCCTCTTCTCTTTTCTTATTCTATTTAATTAATTAATTACTAACACTTCTCTTCACCTCTCCTCATCCAAAAATCCGAATCCATCCTTTTTCTTTCTTATACCCCTATCTTCTTCTACTAACATAAGGGAATCTCTATACTGTGATATAGAGGATTCCTTTTTCTTTTCTTGTTTTCTTCTCTTTCATATGAGCAGGAACAGGGAAAAAGGAACTCTTGTTGAAATTGATCCAGAACCTGAAAGGACTCTGAAGAGAAAATTAAGAGAAGCTAAATTACAACAATCCAGAAACAACCTTTCAGAAATTTTCGAACAAGAGAAGGATATGGCAGCCGAAAATAATAATAATAATAATACAAGGAGAATGCTTGGTGACTTCACAAAGCCAACATCCAAGTTTGATGGAAGAAGCATCTCCATTCCTGCCATTGGAGCCAATAACTTTGAGCTTAAGCCTCAATTAGTTGCTTTGATGCAACAAAACTGCAAGTTTTATGGGCTTCCATCTGAAGATCCCTATCAGTTTTTAACTGAGTTCTTGCAGATCTGTGAGACTGTAAAGACGAATGGAGTTGATCCTGAAGTCTACAGACTCATGCTTTTCCCTTTTGCTGTAAGAGACAGAGCTAGAATATGGTTGGATTCACAACCTAAGGATAGCTTGGACTCCTGGGATAAGCTGGTCACTGCCTTCTTGGATAAATTCTTTCCTCCTCAAAAGCTGAGCAAGCTGAGAGTGGATGTTCAAACCTTCAAACAAAAAGAAGGTGAATCCCTCTATGAAGCTTGGGAAAGATACAAACAGTTGACCAAAAGATGTCCTTCTGACATGTTTTCAGAATGGACCATGTTAGATATATTCTATTATGGTCTCTCTGAATTTTCGAAAATGTCACTGGACCATTCTGCAGGTGGATCTATTCACCTGAAGAAAACGCCTGAAGAGGCTCAAGAACTCATTGACATGGTTGCAAACAACCAGTTCATGTATACCTCTGAGAGGAATTCCGTGAATAATGGGATACCTCAGAAGAAAGGAGTTCTCGAAATTGATGCTCTGAATGCCATATTGGCTCAGAACAAAGTGTTGACTCAACAGGTCAACATGATCTCTCAAAATCTGAATGGACTGCAACATGCATCCAACAGCACTAGAGAGGCAGCTTCTGAAGAAGCTTATGATCCTGAAAACCCTGCCATGGCAGAGGTTAACTACATGGGTGAACCTTATGGAAACACCTATAACCCATCATGGAGAAATCATCCAAATTTCTCCTGGAAGGATCAACAAAAGCCTCAACAAGGCTTTAACAATGGTGGACGCAATAGGCTAGGCAATAGCAAGCCATATCCATCATCTTCTCAGCAACAGACAGAGAATTCTGAACAAAACACTTCTAATTTAGCTAATATAGTCTCTGATCTGTCAAAAGCCACTTTTAGTTTCATGAATGAAACAAGATCCTCCATTAGAAATTTAGAGGCACAAGTGGGCCAGCTGAGTAAGAAAGTTATTGAAACTCCTCCCAGTATTCTCCCAAGCAATACAGAAGAAAACCCAAAAGGAGAGTGCAAGGCCATTGATTTAATCAAAGTGGCCGAATGCATAGGGGAGGAGGAGGACGAAAATCCTAGTGAGGAAGACCTCCTGGGATGTCCTTCAAGCAAGAAGGAGTTTCCTATTAAGGATCCTGAGGAATCTGAGGCTCATACAGAGACCATAGAGATTCCATTAAACCTCCTTCTGCCATTCATGAGCTCTGAAGACTATTCTTCCTCTGAAGAGGATGAAGATGTGACTGGAGAGCAAGTTGCTCAATACTTAGGAGCTATCATGAAGCTGAATGCCAAGTTGTTTGGTAATGAGACTTGGGAAAGTGAACCTCCCTTGCTCATTAGTGAACTAGATGCTTGGATTCAGAAAACTCTACCTCAAAAGAAACAAGATCCTGGCAAGTTCTTAATACCTTGTACCATTGGCACCATGAGCTTTGAAAACGCTCTATGTGATCTGGGGTCAGGGATAAATCTTATGCCACTCTCTGTAATGGAGAAGCTGGGAATCATTGAGGTACAACCTGCCTTGTTCTCATTGCAATTGGCAGATAAGTCATTGAGACAAGCTTATGGAATAGTAGAGGACGTGCTAGTAAAGGTTGAAGGCCTTTACATCCCTGCTGATTTCATAATCTTAGACACTAGGAAGGAAGAGGATGATTGCATCATCCTTGGAAGACCTTTCCTAGCCACAGCAGAAGCTGTGATAGATGTCAACAGAGGTGAGTTAGTCCTTCAATTGAATGGGGACTACCTTGTGTTTAAGGCACATGGCCATCCCTCTGTGACAAAAGAGAGTAAGCATGAAGAGCTTCTCTCAGTTCAAGGTCAAGAAGAACCCACACAGTCAAACTCTAAGTTTGGTGTTGTGAGGCCACAACCAAACTCTAAGTTTGGTGTTGAGATCCCATCTCCAAACTCTAAGTTTGGTGTGGACAACTATACAACATTGACCTGATCACCTTGTGGCTCCATGAGAGCCACTGTCAAGCTATTGACATTAAAGAAGCGCTTGTTGGGAGGCAACCCAATTTTATCTATCTAATTTTATTTTATTTTGTTTCTTTGTTATTTTTGTGTTTAATTAGGTACATGATCATAAGGAGTCACGAAAAAATAAAAAAAAATTAAAAACAGAGTCAAAAACAGAAGAAAAAAATTTTTCACCCTGGAGGCAGCACAGACTGGCGTTCAACGCCAGTAAGATGCATCTGGCTGGCGTTCAACGCCAGAACAGAGCACCACTCTGGCGCTGAACGCCAGAAACAAGCAACAACCTGGCGTTTAACGCCAGAATGTGCACACAGAGGACGAACTGGCGCTGAACGCCAGAAACAAGCATGAAACTGGCGTTCAACGCCAGAAACATGCATTACATGGGCGTTGAACGCCCAGAACATGCACCAATGGGCGTTTGAACGCCAGAATGATGCATAAAGGCATTTTACATGCCTATATGGTGAAGGAATGGTATTTCTTTTCACCTCAGGATCTGTGGACCCCACAAGATCCCCACCTACCTCGCCCTCTCTCTCTCCATTCATGGTCATCCCTTCTGTTTTTCATTCACCACCCACATTTATCCACTCTTCCCCATACACCCCACCTACCTTTACAATTCAACTTCTCCTTCCCACCCAATCCCACCCATATAGCTGAATCCATCTCCCCTCACTCTCCTCCATTTTCATTCTTCTTCTTCTTTTCTTTCTTCTCTTGCTCGAGGGCGAGCAATATTTTAAGTTTGGTGTGGTAAAAGCATAGCTTTTTTGCTTTTCCATTACCATTAATGGCACCTAAAAGCCAAAGAAACCTCAAAGGGAAGACAAAAAGCTTCCACCTCTGAGTCATGGGAGATGGAAAGACTTATATATAAGCTGGAATAGCTCAGTTGGTTAGAACATGTGGCTGCAAATCAAGAGATCCCTGAGATACCTCAGGGGATAAGTTGTCCTCCACACAAATATTGGAAGCAACTAAGGGTAGAAACACCAAAAATATTAGGAATCATTCAACAGAAACAAGGAAGAGATATAGAGGAGCTCAAAAAGCACCATTGGACCTTCAAGAAGAAGACGCCACTAAAGGTGGATTCATTCCTTGTTCTTTATTTCTTTCTGTTTTCGTTTTTAATATTGTGTTTATCTATGTTTTGTGTCTTTACTCCATGATCATTAGTATGTAACCATGCCTTAAAGATTATGAATAATTCCATGAATCCTTCACCTCTCTTAAATGAAAAATGTTTTAATTCAAAAGAATAAGAAGTACATAAATTTCGAATTTATCCTTGAATTTAATTTAATTATATTGATGTGGTGACAATACTTTTTGTTTTCTGAATGAATGATTGAACAGTGCATATGTCTTTTGATATTGTTGTTTATGAGTGTTAAAATTTTTGGTTCTTGAAAGAATGATGAACAAAGAGAAATGTTATTGATGATCTGAAAAAAATCATGAAATTGATTCTTGAAGCAAGAAAAAGCAGTGAAAAAGCAAAAGTTTGTGAAAAAAAAAATTTGGCAAAAAATTGAGAAAGAGAAGGAGCAGTAGAAAAAGCCAATAGCCCTTAAAACCAAAAGGCAAGGGTAAAAAGGATCCAAGGCTTTGAGCATCAATGGATAGGAGGGCCCAAGGAAATTAAATCCAGGCCTAAGCGGCTAAATCAAGCTGTCCCTAACCATGTGCTTGTGTCATGAAGGTCCAAGTGAAAAGCTTGAGACTGAGTGGTTAAAGTCGTGATCCAAAGCAAAAGAGTGTGCTTAAGAGCTCTGGACACCACTAACTGGGGACTTTAGCAAAGCTGAGTCACAATCTGAAAAGGTTCACCCAGTTATGTGTCTGTGGCATTTGTGTATCCGGTGGTAATACTGGAAGACAAAGTGCTTAGGGCCACGGCCAAGACTCATAAGTAGCTGTGTTCAAGAATCAACATGCTTAACTAGGAAAGTCAATAACACTATCCAAAATTCTGAGTTCCCAGAGACGTCAGTCACTCTAAACTACAAAGGAAAAAGTGAGATGCCAAAACTGTTCAGAAGCAAAAAGCTACAAGTCCCGCTCATCTAATTAAATTAATATTCATTGATATTCTGGAATTTATAGTATATTCTCTTCTTTTATCCTATTTGATTTTCAGTTGCTTGGGGACAAGCAACAATTTAAGTTTGGTGTTGTGATGAGCGGATAATTTATACGCTTTTTGGCATTGTTTTAGATAGTTTTTAGTAAGTTTGAGCTACTTTTAGGGATGTTTTCATTAGTTTTTATGATAAATTCACATTTCTGGACTTTACTATGAGTTTCTGTGTTTTTCTGTGATTTCAGGTAAATTCTGGCTGAAATTGAGGGACTTGAGCAAAACTCTGAAGAAGGCTGACAAAAGGACTGCTGATGCTGTTGGAATCTGACCTCCCTGCACTCGAAATGGATTTTCTGGAGCTACAGAACTCCAATTGGCGCGCTCTCAACGGCGTTGGAAAGTAGACATCCAGGGCTTTCCAGAAATATATAATAATTCATACTTTATTCGGAAATTGACGACGTAACTTGGCGTTGAACGCCAAGTACACGCTGCTGTCTGGAGTTAAACGCCAGAAAAACGTCATGATCCGGAGTTGAACGCCCAAAACACGTCATAACTCAAAGTTCAACTCCAAGAGAAGCCTCAGCTCGTGGATAGATCAAGCTTAGCCCAAGCACACACCATGTGGGCCCCGGAAGTGGATTTATGCATCAATTACTTACTCATGTAAACCCTAGGAGCTAGTCTAGTATATATAGGACATTTATCTATTGTATTAGATATCTTTTGACAGTTTAATCTTTTGACTTTGTAGTCTTTGATCATTCGGTCTCTTGATCATGGAGAGGGCTGGCCATTCGGCCATGCCTGAATCTTTTACTTATGTATTTTTAACAGTGGAGTTTCTGCACACCATAGATTAAGGGTGTGGAGCTCTGCTGTACCTCAAGTTTCAATACAATTATTATTACTTTCTATTCAATTCTCTTCTATCCTTATTCCAAGATATACGTTACACTTAACTTTGATGAATGTGATGATCCGTGACACTCATCATCATTCTCACCTATGAACGCGTGTGATTGACAACCACTTCCGTTCTACTTTAGGCCGAGCGCATATCTCTTAGATTCCCCAACAGAATCTTCGTGGTATAAGCTAGATAGATGGCGGCATTCATGAGGATCCGGAAAGTCTAAACCTTGTCTATGGTATTCTGAGTAGGATTCTGGGATTGAATGACTGTGACGAGCTTCAAACTCCTGAAGGCTGGGCGTGATGACAAGCGCAAAAGAATCAAGGGATTCTATTCCAACCTGATTGAGAACCGACAGATGATTAGCCATGCTGTGACAGAGCATAGGAACGTTTTCACTGAGAGGATGGGATGTAGCCATTGACAACGGTGATGCCCTACATACAGCTTGCCATGGAAAGGAGTAAGAAGGATTGGATGAATGTAATAGGAAAGTAGAGATTCAAGAGGAGCACAGCATCTTCAAACACTTATCTGAAATCCCCACTATTAATTTACATAAGTATTCCTATCCCTTTTTATTTTCTATTTATTCCATTAATCAAATTTAAACTAATAATCCAATTATCCTTGAATCCGCCTGACTGAGATTTGCAAGGTGACCATAGCTTGCTTCATACCAACAATCTCTGTGGGATCGACCCTTACTCACGTAAGGTTTATTACTTGGACGACCCAGTACACTTGCTGGTTAGTTGAACGTAGTTGTGATCACATATGCCAAAGAGCCATTAAATAAATCTCATGCAAATACAAAGAGGGCAATCACAATTTCGTCCACCAATACATCATCCATAAATAATAGAAAACAGGATGGCAATAAAAGTAAATGCAAAAGTAAGGAAGCATGGATTGTTTGAATGGGGTGATGAATCACTAAAATGAGTGAGTGAGTTAGTTTGTGACATTGATGTAAAGAAATGTGTGTATTCTAAGTTGTGCGTGGTTTAGAACACACACACTAGCATAGAAAGCTATGTCATAATTACACAAAAGAAGCATGAACTTCACTCATTCTAGTGTGCTAGAGATACCTTAAAATAAACTTGTAGGTTAAGATAAACAAACAAGTACTTAAGGAGCAAGAAAGCTAAGCATTCAAGCAACAATCAAGCAATTGTAAAAGGATGATAGAAGAAAGTTTGTTTGCAACACCTAAATGACATGAAATGGAAAACACGGCAAGCATAGTCCACAAAGCGTAAAAAGCTCAAAAGATGTCACTAGGTGAGCTTACGATCCAATTTCACAATTCCTTAATTTCAATGCATCAACTAGGTGACTTAAATTAAAATCAATCATAGCAAGCATCATCTAACAAAAATGCATCAACTAAAAATAAATTGCCTAATGATAGATAATGAAATCAAATCACATGGTGGCCAAAACATGAAATTTAGAAATCCAAAAACCATTCTCAAAGGCAATGTTATGAGTACTTGGTATGTACAAAATTAAACATGAAGAAATCAATACCAAGCAACAATTTATAAGCTTAACAAATAATTCCAACAATCAATACTTATAACAATGATGCTAAAATAACATCTAATCAATAATTAGCAGCAATTAACAACAAAGAAGAGTAATAATCCAACACTTACCACCAAAACAGAAAATTAAACTAACTAACAAACTAACAAATTAAACTAACTAAAGGAGAGTATGGTAGGTGGTGAATGATAGTGGTGGATGGTGGTTGAAGGAGGGAAAGAAGAGAGGGAAAGAGAAAAGAAGAGAAGAAATAGAGAGAAAAGGAGAAAAGAAGAGTATGTAAAATAAGGGAGGGGTCACGCATACGAGTCTGGCAGGCGTACGCGTAAGAGGAAGAAAATAGAAGGCGACGCGTATGCTTGGGTCACGCGTCGTGATGGGAAAGTTTTGAAAAAAAGTGTGTATGCACTTATGTGTGTGAACGCTCTGGGCAGGGGCGTGGCATGAAGGTGTGCGTACGCACAGGGTTGTGCGTATGCACAAAAGGCAATTTTTTTTTGCTGAAAAAGGATCATGTGTGCGTGCGCACATACGTGCCTGTACGCACAAGGAAGGAAAAAGGATGGGATGCGCACGCACAAAGGAGTGCAAGCGCTCCTGGCAGAGGGTGAAAATTGATTTGTGCATACGCACACATGTGTGTCTACGCACACTAAGGTTTTTTTTGAAATATGAAACGGCAAAATTCAAAGACCAAATTGACATCTGTGCGTACGCACACAGGTCCGTGTGTAGGAACAAGAGGCAAAAATAGAGTAATGTGAATGCACAATAGTTTATGTTTAATGTTTAATTTTCTCATGTTCTGAAGTCTTTTATGAGTCCTTTATGCTTACAAGAAAGAAAATGCAATGTTGTTTAAAGTCTCAAGATCATCAATAAAAGAATAGTTTGTTCCCATAAGAGTCTATGGTGAGTTATGCAAAAACAAGAGTAAAAGAGACTAAGACCAAGTGAGACCATTCAAAATTAAGAGATAAGGAACTAAGTATAGGACCCTGGATGAACTTGAAAAGAAATAAGTCATGATAAGCAACTAGACTTGGAGGGTATGACAAGTAGAGGCTAAAGATGTCCCTTGAATATCCTTAGAACTAAGAAGTAGTAAGTAACAAAGACCCAAGGCTCTGAGCATTAACTACTAGGGTGGAAGAAAACACTAAATAGCTCAAAAGAGTTAGAAATCCTAGTAGATGCTTGTGGTGAAGATGTGTCAAGAAAAGAGACCTGGGCAAGTAAATTCTTAGGGGTGCTTCAACACCTAGTACCCTAAAGCCAACTGGTTTGGGAGTGCTAATTGAAAGCCTAATTAAAAGGTCGTCTTGTGACAAAACATTTAGAGTCGTAGTCAATGAAAAAGGAGAACTAAAAATGAAAGAACCATCAAAGAAAAAGAAACAATCCTTGCTACTTCAAGGTGATAATCAATAGAAAGGGAGCCTAAGGAAAATACTTGGAAGAATCTTCAAGAGTCTAGGAGTTCATTATGACATCAAATCAATAAGATTCATGCATGAGTTAACACTTAGTCCTCTCTTTGGTAGTGAATGCTTCTCTCTAAGGTCAAGTTTCATTCCAATTAAAGATAACTCACATTGATTTGCTTGGGACAAGCAAAGCTTAAGTTTGGTGTTGTGTTGATTTGTATCATTTACCCTTTTTTCTTATCTAAAAAGGACCATAAAAGAGCATAATCTCATTTGATCATTACAATTCATGAACTAATTGATGAATATTATGGTACATTGCTTTGAAATGGGTTTGTGCTGAATTTCAGGTGAAAAGAGCAACAAAAAGGGAAGAAAACAACAAAATAAAGCTGGGCGTGTGAAACTAGTGTGCCACTTTGAACAAACGCCATGAAAGTATGTGGGCGTGGCACGCCAGGAGCTGGACATGGCACGCCAGTATCATTTTCCAGAGAGCAATGTTGAAGGACACAAAAGGGGCGTGGCACGCCAAGTCCATCACAGACTATGGGCATGCCACTTGAACTATTGGGCGTGGCACGCCAGTTCATCAATCCAGAAGGGACAACCACTTGGGCGTGCCACTTGGTATCGAAGGCATGGCACACCAGCTCTAACCCATCACTTGGGCGTGCCACTTGAAGACCCAGGCACGACACGCCAAGCTAAAGAAGCCACCTTAAGGTGGGCATGCCACTTGAGCATCAAGGTGTGGCACGCCAGTTCAAGTTTCCAGAGGAGAGATTGGAGACCCAAACACTTGGGCGTGCCACTTGATGTCAAAGGCGTGGCATGCTAACTTTGATCCAACACTTGGGCGTGCCACTTGAGGACCCACGCGTGGCACGCCAAGCTTGAAGGGACACACCAATATGGGCGTGCCACTTGAACACCAGGGCGTGGCACGCTAGTACAACTTTCAAGAGAAGGAGGTAGAGGGCCAAACATATGGGCATGCCACTTGGTGTTGAAGGAGTGGCACGCCAGCTACCATTTCCAACTTGGGCGTGCCACTTGAGCCTCAAGCGTGGCACACCAGCATCATCAATCAACAAGAAGAAGACTTGGGCATGCCACTTGAGCTTCAAAGTGCGGCACGCCAAGACTAGGAGGCCATGGGCGTGCCACATGAGTTCTGGGCGTGGCACGCCAACGAAGGAACCAAGCACACATAATGGGCATGGCATGCCAGACCTTGGGCGTGCCACGCTAGTTCAACTTTCCAAAGAGGAGAAGAAGAAGGAAAAGGCCTGGGTGTGCCACTTGGGCTTGAAGGCATGGCACGCCAAGCTAACCAAGGTTTAAAAAGACCCTGGGCGTGCCACTTGGGCTTGAAGGTGTGGCACGCCAGGGAGTTTAGTACATGGAGCGTTCCACTTGGGGAGCTAGGCATGGCGCGCCAAGCCAAAACCAGTGGCTAGGCGTGGCACGCCACTCAAACGCCAGTCACACGCCAAGCCTGGAGAGTCACGTTTTTGGAGTTTTTCTCTCCCTCTAGTTGTAATTTTCTTTTCTCTTTTGTATTTTCTTAATTCTAGTGCTGGGAGTAGTATAAATAACCCCTGACACTTGCCTCCAACGTTGGAAGAGAGGCAGGGTGGGGCACGAAATTGCAATCACACTTTTGTAACTCTGCACGACTTACCAGGACGTGCACTGGGTCGTCCAAGTAATACCTTATGTGAATAAGGGTCGATCCCATGGAGATTGACGGCTTGAAGCAAGCTATGGTCATCTTGTAAATCTCAGTCAAGTGGATTCAAATGGTTATGAGGATTTGATAATTAAAGAAAAATAAAGCAGAAAATAACATAGAAATACTTATGTAATTCATTGGTGGGAATTTCAGATAAGCGTCTGGAGATGCTTTGTTGCTTCCGAACCTCTGCCTTCTGGTGGACGAAATTGTGATAAAAGAGTTCCAGGCACTGTTAGAGAAGCTCACAACTCCGTTCAACTTAACCAGCAAGTGTACTGGGTCATCCAAGTAATACCTTACGTGAGTAAGGGTCGATCCCACAGAGATTGTTGGTATGAAGCAAGCTATGGTCGTCTTGTAAATCTCAGTTAAGTGGATTCATAGGGTCAAATGTAATTGGATTAGATAATTTAAAAGATAAATAAAATAAAAAGGGATAGAAATACTTATGTAAATCAATAGTGGAAATTTCAGATAGGCGTGTGGAGATGCTAGAATCCTTTCGAATCTCTACTTTCTTATTGCTCTCATCCAATCATTCTTACTCCTTTCCATGGCAAGCTGTATGTAGGGCATCACCATCATCAATGGCTACTTTTAATCCTCTCGGGAAAATGGTCCTATGCGCTGTCACTGCACGGCTAATCGTCTGGAGGTATCACCCTTGTTGATAGCTACATCCCATCCTCTCAGTGAAAATGGTCCAAATGCTCTGTCACAGCACGGCTAATCATCTGTCGGTTCTCAATCAGGTTGGAGTAGAATCCCTTGATTATTTTGTATTTGTCATCACGCCCAGCCTTCAGGAGTTTGAAGCTCGTCACAGTCATTCATTACCGGAATCTTACTCGGAATACCACAGACAAGGTTAGATTTTCCAGATTCCCGGAATCCTACTCGGAATACCACAGACAAGGTTAGACTTTTCGGATCCCCATGAATGCCGCCATCTATCTAGCTTATAGCACGAAGATTCTGTTGGGGAATCTAAGAGATATGCGCCAGGCCTAGAGTAGAACGGAAGTGGTTGTCAGTCACGCGCGTTCATAGGTGAGAATGATGATGAGTGTCACGGATCATCACATTCATCAAAGTGTTGTGCAACGTATATCTTGGAATAAGAATAAAAGAGAATTGAATAGAAAGTAATAGTAATTGTATTGAAACTTGAGGTACAACAGAGCTCCACACCCTTAATCTATGGTGTGCAGAAACTCCACCGTTGAAAATACATAAGTGAAAGGTTCAGGCATGGCCGAATGGCCAGCCCCCTCGATGATCAAAAGACCGAATGATCAAAGACTAAAAAGTCAAAAGATTAAACTGTCAAAAGATGTCTAATACAATAGTAACTTATCCTATTTATACTAGACTAGCTACTAGGGTTTACATGAGTAAGTAATTGATGCATAAATCCACTTCCGGGGCCCACTTGGTGTATGCTTGGGCTAAACTTGATCTATCCACGAGCTGAGGCTTTTCTTGGAGTTGAACTCCAAGTTATAACGTGATTTGGGCGTTCAACTCCGGATCATGACGTGTTTCTGGCGTTTATCTCCAGACAGCAGCATGTACTTGGCGTTAAGCGCCACTTTACGTCGTCAATTCCCGAAGAAAGTATGGACTATTATATATTGCTGGAAAGCTCTAGATATCAACTTTCAAACGCCGTTCAGAGCGCGCCATTTGGAGTTCTGTAGCTCCAGAAAATCCATTTTGAGTGCAGGGAGGTCAGATTCCAACAGCATCAGCAGTCCTTTGTCATCCTCCTATCAGAGTTTTGCTCAAGTCCCTCAATTTCAGCCAGAAATTACCTGAAATCACAGAAAAACACACAAACTCATAGTAAAGTCCAGAAATATGAATTTAACATAAAAACTAATGAAAACATCCCTAAAAGTAGCTTGAACTTACTAAAAACTACCTAAAAACATTGCCAAAAAGCGTTTAAATTATCCGCTCATCACAACAACAAACTTAAATTGTTGCTTGTCCCCAAGCAACTGAAAATCAATTAGGATAAAAAGAAGAGAATATACTATAAATTCCAAAATATCAATGAATATTAATTATAATTAGATGAGCGGGACTTGTAGCTTTTTGCTTCTGAACAGTTTTGGCATCTCACTTTTTCCCTTGAAGTTTAGAATGATTGGCTTCTCTAGGAACTTAGAATTTCGGATAGTGTTATTGATTCTCCTAGTTAAGCATGTTGATTCTTGAACACAGCTACTTTTATGAGTCTTGGTCGTGGCCCTAAGCACTTTATTTTCCAGTATTACCACCGGATACATAAATGCCACAGACACATAACTGGGTGAACATTTTCAGATTGTGACTCAGCTTTGCTAGAGTCCCCAGTTAGAGGTGTCCAGAGCTCTTAAGCACACACTTTTGCTTTGGATCACGACTTTAACCACTCAGTCTCAAGCTTTTCACTTGGACCTTCATGACACAAGCACATGGTTAGGGACAGCTTGGTTTAGCCGCTTAGGCCTGGATTTTATTTCCTTGGGCCCTCCTATCCATTGATGCTCAAAGCCTTGGATCCTTTTTACCCTTGCCTTTTGGTTTTAAGGGCTATTGGCTTTTTCTGCTTGCTTTTTCTTTTTCTTTCTATTTATTTTTTTTCGCCATTTTTTTTGCAAGCTTTTCTTTTTTTTTTTCACTGCTTTTTCTTGCTTCAAGAATCAATTTTATGATTTTTCAGATTATCAATAACATTTCTCTTTGTTCATCATTCTTTCAAGAGCCAACAATTTTAACAACAAGATCAAAAATATGCACTGTTCAAGCATTCATTCAGAAAACAAAAAGTATTGTCACCATATCAATATAATTAAATTAAATTCAAGGATAAATTCGAAATTCATGTACTTCTTGTTCTTTTGAATTAAAACATATTTCATTTAAGAGAGGTGAAGGATTAATGGAATTATTCATAACTTTAAGACATGGTTGCTACATACTAATGATCATGAAGTAGAGACACAAAATATAGATAAACATAACATAGAAACCAAAAAACAGAAAGAAATAAGAACAAGGAATGAATCCACCTTAGTGGCGTCTTCTTCTTGAAGGTCCAACAATGTCCTTAAGCTCTTCTATGTCCCTTCCTTGCCTTTGTTGCTCCTCCTCCAGTGCTCTTTGATCTTCTCTTATTTCATGGAGAATGATGGAGTTCTCATCATGTTCCACCCTTAATTGTTCCACGTCGTGGCTCAAATCTTCTAAGGAAGTGTTGAGTTGTTCCCAATAGTTATTGGGAGGAAAGTGCATCCCTTGAGGCATCTCAGGGATTTCTTGATGATGAGCTTCCTCATGCATCTCTTGAGATCCGTGGGGGGTCTCTCTTGCTTGCTCCATCCTCTTATTGGTGATGGGCTTATCCTCTTCACTGGGGATGTCTCCTTCTATGATAACTCCAGCTGAGTAACATAGATGGCAAATAAGGTGAGGAAAAGCTAGCCTTGCCCTGGTGGAGGGCTTTTTGGCTATTTTGTAGAATTCATTGGAGATGACTTCATGAACTTCTACTTCCTCTCCAATCATGATGCTATGAATCATGATGGCCCGATCCACAGTAACTTCAGATCGGTTGCTAGTGGGAATGATGGAGCGTTGAATGAACTCCAACCATCCTCTAGCCACAGGCTTGAGGTCCAGTCTTCTTAGTTGAACTGGCTTGCCTTTGGAGTCTCTTTTCCATTGAGTTCCTTCCACACATATGTTCATTAGGACTTGGTCCAACCTTTGATTAAAGTTGACCCTTCTAGTGTAGGGGCGTTCATCTTCTTGCATCATGGGCAAGTGGAATGCCAACCTCACATTTTCTGGACTAAAATCTAAGCATTTCCCCCGAACCATTGTGAGATAATTCTTTGGACTCGGTTTCATACTTTGATCATGGTTCCTAATGATCCATGCATTGGCATAGAACTCTTGAACCATTAAGATTCCGACTTGTTGTATAGGGTTGGTTAAGACTTCCCAACCTCTTCTTCGGATCTCATGTCGGATCTCCGGATACTCATTTTTCTTGAGCTTGAAAGGGACCTCAGGGATCACCTTCTTCTTTGCCACAACATCATAGAAGTGGTCTTGATGGCTCTTGGAGATGAATCTTTCCATCTCCCATGACTCGGAGGTGGAAGCTTTTGTATTCTCTTTTCCTTTTCTAGAGGATTCTCCGGCCTTAGGTGCCATTGATGGTAATGGAAAACAAAAAAGATTATGCTTTGACCACACCAAACTTAAGATATTGCTCGCCCTCGAGCAAGAGAAGAAAGAAGAGAAGAAGAAGAAGAAGAAGAAAATGGAGGTGAGTGAGGGGAGATGGATTCGGCCAAGGTATAGAAGAGGGGGTTGTGTTGTGTGAAAATGAAGTAGAAAGGAAGGGTATATATAGGGAAAGGGGAGAGGGTAGGTTCGGCCATTTTAGGGTGGGTTTGGGTGGGAAAGATTTTTGAATTTTGGATGTAGGTGGGGTTTATGGGGAAGAGTGGATGGATGTGAGTGGTGAATAGGTGATTGGGAAGAGAGATTGAGGTGATTGGTGAAGGGTTTTTGGGAAGTGTGACATGGAGAAGAGTAAAATAGGATTAGGAGGTAAGGTGGGAATATAGTAGGTGGGGATCCTGTGGGGTCCACACATCCTGAGGTGATCCTGTGGGGTCCACAGATCCTGTGGTGGCAAGGAATTCCATCCCTGCACCAAATAGGCATGTAAAATGCCTTTGCATACCATTCTGGTGTTTAAACGCCGAGTGGTGCATATTCTGGGCGTTCAACGCCCACATGTAACATGTTTCTGGCGTTGAACGCCAGTTTCATGCTTGTTGCTGGCGTTCAGCGCCAGCTTTTCCTCTAGGCACATTCCTGGCGTTCAGCGCCAGAATGTTGCTTGTTTCTGACGTTGAACGCCAGATTCATGCTTTGTTCTGGTGTTGAACGCCAGTCAGATGCTCCTTACTGGCGTTGAACGCCAGCCTGTGCTTCCTCTAGGGTGTGATTTTTTTTTTCTGCTGTTTTTTATTCTGTTTTTAATTTTTCTATTTTTTCGTGACTCCACATGATCATGTACCTAATAAAACACAAAATAACAATAAAATAAAATAAAATAAAAATTAGATAAATAAAATTGGGTTGCCTCCTAACAAGCGCTTCTTTAGTGTCAATAGCTTGACAGTGGCTCTCATGGAGCCACAAAGGTAATCAGGTCAATGTTGTATAGTCCCAACACCAAACTTAGAGTTTGGATATGGGATCCTAACACCAAACGTAGAGTTTGGTTGTGGCCTCCCAACACCAAACTTAGAGTTTGACTGTGGGGGCTCTTCTTGACTCTGAACTGAGAGAAGCTCTTCATGCTTACTCTCTTTTGTCACAAAGGGATGGCCATGTGCCTTAAACACAAGGTAGTCCCCATTCAATTGAAGGACTAATTCACCTCTGTTGACATCTATTACAGCTCCTGCTGTGGCTAGGAAAGGTCTTCCAAGGATGATGCATTCATCCTCTTCCTTCCTAGTGTCTAAGATTATGAAATCAGCAGGGATGTAAAGGCCTTCAACCTTCACTAACACGTCCTCTACTAATCCATAAGGTTGTCTTACTGACTTGTCTGCCAATTGTAATGAGAACAAGGCAGGTTGTACCTCAATGATCCCCAGCTTCTCCATTACAGAGAGTGGCATAAGATTTATCTCTGACCCCAGATCACACAGAGCTTTTGCAAAGGTCATGGTGCCTATGGTACAAGGTATCAAAAACTTGCCAGGATCTTGTTTCTTTTGAGGTAAAATTTGCTGAATCCAGGTATCCAGTTCACTAATGAGCAAGGGAGGTTCACTTTCCCAAGTCTCATTATCAAACAACTTGGCATTCAGCTTCATGATAGCTCCTAAGTATTGAGCAACTTGCTCTCCAGTTACATCTTCATCCTCTTCTGAGGAAGAATAGTCATCAGAGCTCATGAATGGCAGAAGGAGATTTAATGGAATCTCTATGGTCTCTATATGAGCCTCAGATTCCTTTGGATCCTTAATAGGAAACTCCTTCTTGCTTGAGGGACGTCCCAAGAGGTCTTCCTCACTAGGATTTTCGTCCTCCTCCTCCCTTGTGCATTCGGCCATATTGATTACATCAATGGCTTTGTACTCTCCTTTTGAATTCTCTTCTGTATTGCTTGGGAGAATACTGGGAGGAGTTTCAATGACTTTCTTACTCAGCTGGCCCACTTGTGCCTCCAGATTTCTGATGGAGGATATTGTTTCACTCATGAAACTAAAAGTGGCCTTTGACAGATCAGAGATTAGATTGGCTAAATTAGAAGTGTTTTGTTCAGAATTCTCTGTCTGTTGCTGAGAAGATGATGGAAAAGGCTTGCTATTGCTCAGCCTGTTGCGTCCACTATTGTTAAAGCCTTGTTGAGGCTTTTGTTGATCTTTCCATGAGAAATTTGGATGATTTCTCCATGATGAGTTATAGGTGTTTCCATAAGGTTCACCCATGTAATTAACCTCTACCATGGCAGGGTTTTCAGGATCATAAGCTTCTTTAGAAGCTGCCTCTTTAGTACTGTTGGATGCATTTTGCCATCCATTCAGATTTTGAGAGATCATGTTGACTTGCTGAGTCAACATTTTGTTCTGAGCCAATATGGCATTCAGAGCATCAATTTCAAGAACTCCATTCTTTTGAGGTATCCCATTATTCACGGAATTCCTCTCAGAAGTGTACATGAATTGGTTGTTTGCAACCATATCAATGAGTTCTTGAGCTTCTGCAGGTGTTTTCTTTAGGTGAATTGATCCACCTGCAGAATGGTCCAATGACATTTTCGAAAATTCAGATAGGCCATAATAGAATATATCTAATATGGTCCATTCTGAAAGCATGTCAGATGGACATCTTCTGGTCAGCTGCTTGTATCTTTCCCAAGCTTCATAGAGGGATTCACCATCTTTTTGTTTGAAGGTTTGAACATCCACTCTCAGCTTGCTCAGCTTTTGAGGAGGAAAGAATTTATCCAAGAAGGTTGTGACCAGCTTATCCCAAGAGTCTAGGCTATCCTTAGGTTGTGAATCCAACCATATTCTAGCTCTATCTCTTACAGCAAAAGGGAAAAGCATGAGTCTGTAGACTTCAGGATCAACTCCATTCGTCTTAACAGTCTCACAAATCTGCAAGAACTCAGTTAAAAACTGATAAGGATCTTCAGATGGAAGTCCATAAAACTTGCAGTTCTGTTGCATTAAAGCAACTAGTTGAGGCTTAAGCTCAAAATTATTGGCTCCAATGGCAGGAATGGAGATGCTTCTTCCATCAAATTTGGATGTTGGTTTTGTGAAGTCACCAAGCATTCTCCTTGCATTATTATTATTTTCGGCTGCCATCTCCTTCTCTTGTTCTAATGTTTCTGAAAGGTTACCTTTAGATTGTTGTAATTTAGCTTCTCTTAGTTTCCTCTTCAGAGCCCTTTCAGGTTCAGGATCAGCTTCAACAAGAGTGCTTTTGTCCTTGTTCCTGCTCATATGAAAGAGAAGAAAACAAGAAAAGAAGGAGGAATCCTCTATGTCATTGTATAGAGATTCCTTTATGTTAGTAGAAAAAGAAAAGGGGAGGAGAGTGAAGAAGAATGGGTTCGGATATTTGGATGAAGAGAGGTGAAGAGAAGTGTTAGTAAATAATTAATTAAATAGAATAAGAAAAGAGAGGGAGAATTCAAAAATAATTTTAAAAAGGTGTTAGTAATTTTCGAAAATTAGAGATAAGATAAGATTAAAATTAAAATTGAAAACAAAAAAGAATTTTTGAGAAAGAGATGAGATATTTTCGAAATTAGGGAGGGAGAAGTAGTTAGTTGGTTTTGAAAAAGATAAGAAACAAACAAAAAGTTAGTTGGTTGATTGAAAAAGATTTGAAGTTTTTAATTTTAAAAAGATAAGAAGATAGGAAGATAGAAAAGATATTTTAAAATCAACTTTTGAAAAAGATAAAATTTTTGAAAAAGATAAGATAAAAGATAAAAAGATTTAACTCAAAAATTTGAAATTACTTACTTCACTAACAAGAAACTACAAGATAAGATTCTAGAACTTAAAGATTGAACCTTTCTTAACAAGAAAGTAACAAACTTCAAATTTTTGAATCAATCACATTAATTGTTAGCTAATTTTCGAAAATATGATATAAAGATAAGAAAAAGATTTTGAAAAATATTTTGAAAAAGATTTTTGAAATTTTCGAAAAATGGAAAAAAATGAAAAGATATAATTTTTGAAAAAAGATTTTGAAAAGATAAGATTTTTTTAAATTGAAAATTTGACTTGACTTGTGAGACACAACTAATTTTAAAAATTTTTGACCAAGTCAACCCAAAATTTCGAAAATTTGGAGGGAAATAAGGAAAAGATATTTTTTGATTTTTGAAATTTTAGAGATGAGAGAGAAAAACATAAAAATGACCCAAAATATGAAAATTTTGGATCAAACACATAATGCATGCAAGAACACTATGAATGTCAAGATGAACACCAAGAACACTTTGAAGATCATGATAAACATCAACAACATAATTTTGAAAAATTTTTGATGCAAGGAAAACATGCAAGACACCAAACTTATAAATTTATAAAGCATGGACTCTAATAAACAAAAAATTCATATGAAAAACAACAAACAACACAAAACAAGAAAACATCAAGATCAAACAAGAAGACTTACCAAGAACAACTTGAAGATCATGAAGAACACTATGAATGCATGGAATTTTCGAAAATTTAAAGCATAAATTTTAAAAACATGCAATTGACACCAAATTTAAAAGTTGACTCAAGACTCAAACAAGAACACAAAATATTTTTGATTTTTATGATTTTCTAATTTTTTTGGATTTTTATTAATTTTTTTTTGAAAATATTTTTGGAAAAACGAAAAAGAAAAATTTTGAAAAAGTTTTTGAAAAGAAAATTACCTAATCTGAGCAACAAGATGAACCGTCAGTTGTTCATACTCGAACAATCCCCAGCAACGGCGCCAAAAACTTGGTGCTGTTGCCGGATCAAAAGAGAACTTGGCGCTGTAGTTGCACGTAATTGTAATTAGAAGAATCCCCGGCAACGGCGCCAAAAACTTGGTGGACGAAATTGTGATAAAAGAGTTCCAGGCACTGTTAGAGAAGCTCACAACTCCGTTCAACTTAACCAGCAAGTGTACTGGGTCATCCAAGTAATACCTTACGTGAGTAAGGGTCGATCCCACAGAGATTGTTGGTATGAAGCAAGCTATGGTCGTCTTATAAATCTCAGTTAAGTGGATTCATCGGGTCAAATGTAATTGGATTAGATAATTTAAAAGATAAATAAAATAAAAAGGGATAGAAATACTTATGTAAATCAATAGTGGGAATTTTAGATAGGCGTGTGGAGATGCTAGAATCCTTTTGAATCTCTACTTTCTTATTGCTCTCATCCAATCATTCTTACTCCTTTCCATGGCAAGCTGTATGTAGGGCATCACCATCATCAATGGCTACTTTTAATCCTCTCGGGAAAATGGTCCTATGCGCTGTCACTGCACGGCTAATCGTCTGGAGGCATCACCCTTGTTGATAGCTACATCCCATCCTCTCAGTGAAAATGGTCCAAATGCTCTGTCACAGCACGGCTAATCATCTGTCGGTTCTCAATCAGGTTGGAGTAGAATCCCTTGATTCTTTTGCGTTTGTCATCACGCCCAGCCTTCAGGAGTTTGAAGCTTGTCACAGTCATTCATTACCGGAATCTTACTCGGAATACCACAGACAAGGTTAGACTTTCCAGATTCCCGGAATCCTACTCGGAATACCACAGACAAGGTTAGACTTTCCGGATCCCCATGAATGCCGCCATCTATCTAGCTTATACCACGAAGATTCTGTTGGGGAATCTAAGAGATATGCGCCAGGCCTAGAGTAGCACGGAAGTGGTTGTCAGTCACGCGCGTTCATAGGTGAGAATGATGATGAGTGTCACGGATCATCACATTCATCAAAGTGTTGTGCAACGTATATCTTGGAATAAGAATAAAAGAGAATTGAATAGAAAGTAATAGTAATTGTATTGAAACTTGAGGTACAGCAGAGCTCCACACCCTTAATCTATGGTGTGCAGAAACTCCACCGTTGAAAATACATAAGTGAAAGGTTCAGGCATGGCCGAATGGCCAGCCCCCTCGATGATCAAAAGACCGAATGATCAAAGACTAAAAAGTCAAAAGATTAAACTGTCAAAAGATGTCTAATACAATAGTAACTTATCCTATTTATACTAGACTAGCTACAAGGGTTTACATGAGTAAGTAATTGATGCATAAATCCAATTCCGGGGCCCACTTGGTGTATGCTTGGGCTGAACTTGATCTATCCACGAGCTGAGGCTTTTCTTGGAGTTGAACTCCAAGTTATAACGTGTTTTGGGCGTTCAACTCCGGATCATGACGTGTTTCTGGCGTTTAACTCCAGACAGCAGCATGTACTTGGCGTTGAGCGCCACTTTACGTCGTCAATTCCCGAATAAAGTATAGACTATTATATATTGATGGAAAGCTCTGGATGTCTACTTTCCAACTCCATTGAGATCGCGCCATTTGGAGTTCTGTAGCTCCAGAAAATCCATTTTGAGTGCAGGGAGGTCAGATTCCAACAGCATCAACAGTCCTTTGTCAGCCTCTTATCATAGTTTTGCTCAAGTCCCTCAATTTCAGCGAGAAATTACCTGAAATCACAGAAAAACACACAAACTCATAGTAAAGTCCATAAATGTTAATTTAACATAAAAACTAATGAAAACATCCCTAAAAGTAGCTTGAACTTACTAAAAACTACCTAAAAATAATGCCAAAAAGCGTATAAATTATCCGCTCATCACTTTCCTATTGTCTTCATCTAATCATGTGTCCTCCCTTCCATGGTAAGCTGTATGATCCTCTCAGTGAGAATGGTCCGGCTACGGTTTCTGTACGGCTAATCAACTGTCGGATTTCTCGTCTCGGATGAAAAATACCAGGCACAGCTACCGCAGGGCTAATCATCTGTCGGTTCTCACTTGTGTTGGAATAAGATCCATTGATCCTTTTTCACACTGTCATTGTGCCCAACATTCGTGAGTTTGAAGCTCCTCACAGTCATCTCTTCCCAGATCCTACTCGGAATACTACAGACAAGGTTTAGACTTTCTGTATCTTAGGAATGCTGTCTATTGATTCTAGCCTATACCACAAAGATCCTAATCACGGGGTCGGATGCTCTGTTGTTAGGAGAGACGATGCAAATCCATGGATCAGAGACCCAAGAGAGTATACTCTGGCTGGCGTCCAATGACTACGTTGAACATCATGTAGACCGTTTTGTGGTTGTCAGGCACGCGGATCTTGGCTAAGCGAGTACTGAAGATAGTGGGTGATTGTCACGGGTCACCCCTTCAGTCTGACAAAACTGAATTAAGTACAAGAGTATATATTGGAGAAGAAGTAGGCGTGAATTGAAGGAAAAACAATAGTACTTGCATTAATTCATAAGGAACAGCAGAGCTCCTCACCTTAATCTATGAGGTGTAGAAACTCCACCGTTGAAAATACATAAGAGAAAAAGGTCTAGGCATGGCCGAATGGCCAGCCTGCCTAGTGGCATGATAAACGATAAAAGGGTTCAAAGATGTCTAATACAATAGTAAAAAGTGCTATATATACTAAACTAGTTACTAGGGTTTACAGAAAAATGAGTAACTAAGTGCAGATAGTGCAGAAATCCACTTTCGGGGCCCACTTGGTGTGTCTTTGGACTGAGCTTTGAAGCTTTCACGTGCATAGGCCATCCTTGGAGTTAAACGCTAGCTTGGATGCCAGTTTGGGCGTTTAACTCCAGTTCTGGTGCCAGTTCTGGCGTTTTATGCCAAAAAAGGGTCTTTGGTGGGCGTTTGGGCCGTCAAATCTCGGGCAAAGTATGGACTATTATACATTGTTAGAAAGCCCAAGATGTCTACTTTCCAACGCAATTAAGAGCGTGCCAATTGGGCTTCTTTAGCTCCATAAAATTCACTTCAAGTGCAGGGAGGTCAGAATCCAACAGCATCTGCAGTCCTTTAACAGCATCTGAATCAGATGTTTTGCTCACGTCCCTCAATTTCAGCCAGAAAATACCTGAAATCACAGAAAAACACACAAACTTACAGTAAAGTCCAGAAATGTGATTTTTGCATAAAAACTAATAAAAGTATACTAAAAAGTAACTAAAACACACTAAAAATACCTAAAAACAATGCCAAAAAGCGTATAAATTATCCGCTCATCATAGGGCAAGTCTCTGCATAAGTTGCTGATGCTCACGTTGGAGGGAGCGTTGGACATCCAACGATAACCCCAACATGGTAAAAAAATGAGCTTTCTAGAGATTATGAAAAATTGCAGAGACGCGCACGCGTACGCACAGATGGGGAATTCTGACAATCCACGCACATGCGTAGCTGACGCGTACGCGTGGATGGGCAACGTTGGAACCCGAACGCTACCTCAAACATGAATGAAAACGTGCGCGATCTTGAATTTGAAATCTTAATTTTGACAAAGCACATTGGCGTGCTCGCGTCTATGGCACGTACGTGCAAGTTTAACTTTTGAGCATCCACGCGCACGCGAACATGACGCGCATGTGTGGATGTGCATTTTGACCCAAGCGTGCAGATGCACAAAGTGCGCATACGCGTGGGTAGCAGAACGTTGGCCCTCCAACGTTGATTCAAACGCCAATGACAGCAACATATCTGGTTTTTCGGTTTTCATCTAAAGGGGCATTTGAGTCAATGTTGGCCATCAAACGTTGACTCTAACATGAAGCATTAGGACTCACAATTTAAACAGATATCTTCTCAATAGCAAGGAAAATCAATTGGAGCCATTTTCAACCCAATTCCATTAAAGCCAAAAGTCCAATTCAGAGATTAAAGATCAATGGAAGAAAGTGTATAAGTAGCTTAGAATTTAATTTAGAGAGGACTTTTACTTCACTTTGAAATTTTTCGGTTTAATTGGAATTTTAGAATGTATCTCTCGATTGCAATTTCCATTTTGAGAGCTATGAACAACTAAACCCCTTTCATTGGGTCAGGGAGCTCTGTGTAATTCAATGGATCAATGTTAGTTTTCATTCATATTCTTCTTTCTTTTCTCTTGATTTTGATAGAAAGCTTTCGTTTTTTATCCAATTGGATAGTTATCTTGGGAAAGAAGCTATTCATAATTGGATCTCCTCGGAACCTTGGAAGAAGAATGAGGAGATCATGCTATAAATGCTTTCTCACATTGGATTAGATTGGGGTTTGTATGGATATAGTGACATGTAATCCTACCAACACTTTGATCTATGAATTTGTGTGGTATAATCAGTGACCAAACTTTATCTCTTCCCATGAGCCCTTAAATCAAGGAATTGGGCAATTGTTCATGCTTAGAGAGATTGGTGAGCCAAGAAATTGGGATCCAATCACTTAAGATTGCCAACGAGATCAATGAATGCATTGATTGCGAAAGAGATGAAAATGAATTTGATCCGGAGAATTATACATCTCCTGAACCCAATGATTCCCCCACTCTGATCTTAGCCATTCTTTTAAATTCTGCTTCTTTAATTTCATGCTAATTCCCCATTCCCATTTAATTTCTTGCAATTTAAGCTTCTACACTTTAATTTCCTGCAATTTAATTTTCTGCTTCTTTAATTACTTGCAATTTAAGTTTTCCGCCAATTTTACATTTCTGCAATCTCAACCAAATCTGATTTCGCTCAACTAGCACAATTCTCCAACTAACATTGATCAACCAACCAATCCCTGTGGGATTCGACCTCACTCTTTTGTGAGTTTTTACTTGACGATAATCCAGTACATTTGCCGGCAAGAAAATTATTGAGAGACAGTTTTCAGGTGAATCATGTTTATGGCGCCATTGCCAGGGATTGGTTTTGTATTGACAATTACTAAATTAGCAGATAAATAGATTGAGAACTTTTCTTTTCTTTTGATTAATTGAGTTTTAATTTCATCTGTTCATTTTAATTTTTCTGCAACTTTAGTTCCCTTTAATCTCTTCATTCTCTTTTACTTTCCAGCAAGCTAACCCACTAACTATACTATGTTTTAGTGAGCTGTGCATTTACTGCTTCTTGTACTTGTTCATTATATGACAGGTAGAAGAGAGGCCTCGACCTCATTTGATAGTGAACCGGAAAGAACCTTCCTGAGATTAAGGAGGGAAGCAAGAGGAAAGAAGGCTGTTGGTGCAGAAGAAGAGGAGGAAGATTTGGATACAACCATGGAGGATGATATGGAAAACCATCATGAAGGAGAGGTGAATAACCATGCCAGAAGAGGTGGAGTCAACCTTGCTGGACAAGAGAGGAGAGTTCTGGGATCATACATTAATCCAAACCCAGAAAACTGTGGTAGCAGCATTCAAAAGCCAACTATCAATGCTAATAACTTCAAATTGAAGCCCCAGCTCATAACTCTAGTACAGAACAACTGTTCTTTTGGAGGGAGTACCCAAGAGGACCCTAATGAGCATCTCACTAAATTCCAAAGGATATGTGACACAGTTAAATATAATACTGTTTCCATTTTCTTTGAAGGACAAAGCATCAAAATGGCTGGAATCGTTTCCCGAGGAAAGCTTGACAACCTGGGAGGACGTGGTGAATAGATTCTTAACAAGGTTCTACCCTCCACAAAAAGTTAACAGGCTCAAGACTGAAGTGCAGACATTCAGACAACAAGATGGTGAGACTATTTATGAAGCCTGGGAGAGGTTCAAGGATTTGATAAGGAAATGCCCCCTAATATGTTTAATGAGTGGGTGCAACTTCATATCTTCTATAAAGGGCTGAATTGTGAATCAAAGAAAGAAGTAGACCACTCATTTGGAGGTCCCTAAACAAGAAGAAGACCATTGAAGAAGCCATTGATGTGATAGAAACAGTGGCTGACAATGAGTATTTTTACGCCTCAGATAGGAGCAACAACAGGGGAGTCTTGGAATTAAACCAAATGGATGCAATCCTGGCCCAAAACAAAATGATCACCAAGCAAGTCGCTGAATTGACTAAGCAAATGGAGAAGAATCAGGCTATAGCTATCCACACTCAACCATCACCTCAAGGAGAGTTGAAAACTGAAGAAGGAGTTAACTGGGAGGAAGCTAATTACCTTAGAAACTCATCTAGGCAGGCTAATGATCCATATTCTAAAACATATAACTCTGGTTGGAGAAACCACCCAAATTTTGGGTGGGGGAACCAACAAAATCAAGGCCAAGACCACAGACCACACAATCGAACCCATTATAACAACTCCACTCTCCAAAACTCCAACCAAAGACCATACCAGACCACACAAAACACTTATTCGCATCCACATTACCAAAGTCACAACAACCACTCTCAACACCCCAATTTCAACTAACCACCACCACACGATGATGACAAAATGGCTAGGATGGAAGCTATGCTTGCAAACCTTTGCAAGGAGTTTGACGACATGAAAAAATTCAAGGAGGAAGTAATATCCAATCAGCAAAATCAAGATGCTGCCACTCAGAAACTTGAAGCACAAGTTGGATACCTGTCCAAACAAGCCCCTGACTATAGTTCCAGTAATGCCACCAAGACAACTTCAAGAGAGGAATGCAAAGCTATTACCCTCAGGAGTGGAAGGGAATTGAAAGAGAAGTCAAGGGAGACTGCAGAGGAGAAAGTGGAAGTTAGTTCGAATGACAAGGAAGAAGCACAAACACCTACACCCAGCTCATTAGAAGAAAAAGAAATTCTAAAGCCATATGTCCGAAAGGCTCCTTACCCTCAACGCCTAATAGAGAATGTAAAGGACAACCAATTCTCAAAATTTTTGGAGATTTTCAAGAAACTTTAGATCAACATTCCATTTGCAGAAGCATTAGAACAAATGCCACTTTATGCTAAGTTTCTGAAGGAATTGATAACCAAGAAGAGAAGTTGGAGGAATGATGAAACTGTGATATTAACTGAGGAATGTAGTGCTATCATCCAACACAAGTTGCCTCAAAAATTGAAGGACCCAGGAAGCTTTCAAATTCCATGTATCATAGGGGAAATAACAGTTGAAAAATCCCTATGTGATTTGGGAGACAGTATAAATTTGATGTCCTTAACAATGATGAAAAAATGAAGATTGAGGAAGCTAAACCAACAAGAATGGCCCTCCAATTAGCAGATCGGTCATTCAAATTCCCTCATGGAATAGGAGAGGACTTGTTAGTGAAAGTGGGAGACTTCATCTTCCCTACTGACTTTATGGTATTGGATATGGAGGAAGAAGCTAAGGCTTCAATAATTTTGGGGAGGCCATTTTTAGCTACTACTGGAGCCATCATTGACGTCCAAAAGGGTGAACTTACCCTTAGGCTACATGATGAGAGAATGGTATTCAATGTATTCAAAGCTATGAGCTATCCACCTGAGTCACTAGGAAAGTGTATGAGATTGGATGCAGTAGAAATTGTGGTGCAAGAAACGTTTGAAGAAGCACTTGAAGGATTGACAGAGGGTGATTCTATGTTAAATGATGAGATTGCTGATGTCAACTCAGCTGAAATGCCTATTCCAAGCATATTGGAGGAGAGGAAAAAGGAGAAAGAAGCACCCAAACTGGAGTTGAAAGCACTGCCTCCTACTCTCAAGTATGCATACTTGGGAAGTGATGGAAGTCACCCAGTGATCATCAATTCTGCCCTTAGTCAAGAACAAGAAGAGGAATTAATCAAGGTGTTGTAAAAGCACCAAGATGCCATTTGATGGACCCTTGCTGACTTAAAAGGGATAAGCTCATCCATATGCATGCATAAGATCTTGCTAGAAGATGATTCCAAACCCTCCATTCAATCCCAAAGGAGATTGAATCCTGTCATGAAAGAAGTAGTCCAACTAGAGGTGATGAAGCTATGGCAGGCAGGAGTCATTTATCCCATTTTCGACAGCACATGGGTGAGTCCTGTCCATGTGGTTCCAAAGAAAAGAGGGATCACAGTTGTGGCCAATGAGAAGAACGAACTCATCCCCAAAAGAATAATGACAGGCTGGAGGATGTGCATTGACTATAGGAAACTCAATGAGGCAACCAGAAAAGATCATTTTCCACTCCCTTTTATGGACCAGATGCTGGAGAGATTGGCAGGACATGCATATTATTGTTTTCTTAATGGATATTCGGGTTATAATCAAATAGTGGTTGATCTAAGAGATCAAGAAAAAATATCATTCACCTGTCCATATGGAGTTTTTGCTTACAGGCGCATGCCTTTTGGATTGTGCAATGCCCCTGCAACTTTTCAAAGATGCATGTTGTCTATTTTCTTAGACATGATTGAAAAATTCATTGAAGTTTTCATGGACGACTTTTCAGTTTTTGGAGATTCCTTTCCCAATTGCCTTAATCATCTTGCCTTAGTGTTAAAAAGGTGCCAAGAGACAAACCTAGTTTTAAACTGGGAGAAATGCCATTTATGGTAACAGAGGGGATTCTCCTTGGCCACAAAATTTCAAAAAAGGCATAGAAGTAGACAAAGATAAGGTGGAATTAATTGAGAAATTACCTCCACCTAGTAATGTCAAGACAATTAGGAGTTTTTTAGGCCATGCTGGATTTTACAGAAGATTTATCAAAGATTTTTCCAAAATTGTGAAGCCTTTGAGCAACTTATTAGTCTCTGATACACCTTTTGTATTTGATAAAAAATGCACACTAGCACTTGAAACACTGAAAAGAGAGCTTTCCTTAGCATCTATCATTGCCCCACTTGATTGGAATTTGCCTTTTAAACTGATTTGTGATGCATCAGACTTTGCTGTTGGGGTAGTGCTTGGATAGAAGAAAGGCAATTTAGTGCATGTCATATATCATGCCAGCAAGGTTTCGAATGAAACTCAAAGGAATTCTACCACTATTGAGAAAAACAACTAGCAATAGTGTTTGTATTTGACAAGTTTAGATCATATCTTATTGGATCTAAAGTTATTATTTTCGCTGATCATGCAGAACTAAAATATTTACTTGCAAAAGAAGAGTGAAAACCAAGATTGATAAGGTGGATTTTGCTATTGCAGGAATTCAACATTGAGATTAAAAACAAGAAGGGAGTGGAGAACAAAGTAGCAGATCATTTGTCCTGAATTCCTTGTGAAGAAGGTAGTACCCACAAATCAAGTGTCAATGAATTCTTCCCTGATGAGCAATTAATGCTAGTTTATAAGGCACCCTGGTTCGCAGACATTGCTAATCTTAAGGCTACTGGGGAATTTCCTTCAATGATCAACAAGCATCAGAAGAGGAAACTTATCAATAATGCTCAGATGGATTGCTCAGAAGATGTATTTCAGAGGAGGAAGGAAGGGAAGTTTTATGGAAATGTCATGGTTCTTGCTATGGAGGCCATTTTGGAGAAAAAAGAACCGCAGCAAAAGTCTTGCAGTGCAGATTCTTTTGGCCCACCATCTTCAAAGATGCAAGAGAGCTAGTGAAGAATTGTAATGAGTGTTAGCGGCTGGAAATTTGCCCAAGAAAAATGAGATGCCACAACAATTCATCTTGGAACTTGAGCTGTATGATGTATGGGGGACTGATTTCATGGGACCTTTCCCAACTTCATACTCAAACACCTACATCCTGGTGGTAGTGGACTGTGTGTCCAAATAGGTGGAGGCCATTGCAACCCCTACAAATGATAACAAGATGGTCCTGAACTTCCTCAGAAAGAATATCTTTAGCCGTTTTGGAGTTCCTAGAGCACTCATCAGTGATGGAGGAAGCCAGTTTTGCAACAAGCCACTAGAGACCCTCCTCCTGAGGTATGGAGTGAAGCACAAAGTTGCCATACCCTATCACCCTGAAACAGGTGGTCAGACAGAGGTATCCAACAGAGAGCTAAAAAAGATCCTGGAAAAGACGGTGGGAGCTTCAAGAAAAGACTAGTCAAAAAAGCTGGATGATGCTCTTTGAGCATACAGGACAGCCTTTAAAACACCAATTGGCATGTCTCCATATCAACCGGTGTATAGTAAGGCCTGCCACCTACCATTAGAGCTTGAACACAAGGCTTTCTGGCTCTCAAAGAGTTGAATTTTGATAGCAAAGCTGCCAATGAAAGGAGGTTGTTGCAACTGCAAGAATTGGAAGAATTTAGATCACAAGCCTATGAAAATGCCAAAATGTACAAGAAAAAGGCAAAGGAGAGACATGACCTCAAGATGGCACCAAGAAGCTTTGAGGAAGGACAGAGAGGGCTACTTTACAACTCCAGACTCAAACTTTTCCCTGAAAAATTATGATCAAGGTGGTCAGGTCCATTTCTTGTAAATTGGAAATTGCATAAAGCTAAATTGAACTCTGAAAGTGTATTAAAGAGAGAGACTTCTATTCTAATTTTACTCCAACTCCTATTGCTCCCTAGCAGAGCCAGCCTCTTCACTGAAATGAAACTGATGCCTTTATATAGGCTTTACAAAATTGAAATAAAAAACAAATTACAATTAAATGAAATTTCTATTATAACTATCTCTTGTGCCTTTGAGTGATGATAATGGACTTTGCTTGCTTTGGATTTGAAGAGTGAATCTGGATGGCTTGGTTTAAGTGGCATGGATCAGGGTGCATTTGGTTTAAAATGGGTTGGAGCCATGCTCCAGTAGAGCGCTCCGTTGAGTTAGTGAGTGTTGCGCTCACTTGCCTTGTATGCTTCCTTCTCTGGCCTAGCAATTCTTGGTGTAGCGCTCAGTTTGGTCTTTGAACGTAGCGCTCCTCGAAGCCTTGCTTTGCTTGGCTTGGAAGCACAAAAAAGTGAAAAAATTGGAGCGCTACTTGCTTTCTCCAAACGCTGGGCTTTGCTCCCTTGTTGCCCCCCTCTTCGAACCCTGGCTACTCCACTTTGAGTGCTGCGCCTTGCTTTTCCTTTGTGCCATGCCCGAAAACGTTAAAACGTTTAAACGTAGTGCTCTCTTCAATTGAGCGCTATGCCTTGATGTTGAGCGCTCCGTTGGATCTTTGAAATCTGGGATTCCTTGCTTCACTTTCCTTTTATTAATGCCTTAGCTTTAATAATGCATGCTTTTATTTAATTAATTAGTAATTCCATGCATTAATGTAAGCTTTAATAATCAAATGATTCATGGATGAATTTAATGGCTTTATTAATGCCAATGTATTAACGTTAAAGCAATTTGCTTTAATAATGTATTACATGTATTCTTTCAATGGCTTTAATTAATAATGCATGCATTTCATTCATTCATTTAGCGTTCATTTCATTGGCATTACATGTTATCCATGCATGCTTTTATTTTTTTAATTAATAATGCTAATGCGTTCGTGCATTGCATAATTATTAAATGCATGCATACATAAGCATTGATGCATATGCCAAGGCTTCATGTTCATGGGCCATGCTTTTAAAAGCATGGCCAAAGGTTCCAAAGCGTGCTCAATCTTCAAAGCGTGCCCAAAATTCCTCTTTTCTTCTTTTTAGCTTATTTTGTGCTTTTTTGCTTCTTTTTTCACTTATTTCCTACAAAATTTATAAAATCAAAAGATCAAGGAAATATACCATTTGAGCACAAAAGCATTCAATATTTAAGCACTAATCATCAATTTATTGTACGAAAAAGCATAGAAAAGCATGACATGATGACATGTCATCACAGACTTGTCATTGAAGGGTTACAATGTGATTTTAAATGAAATTTTTGGCGGAACACCAAACTTAAGATTACACAGTCACCCTTGGATTGTTTTAGTGTGTAATACCAAACTTAGCTCCTCACAATATAGGGAAATTTACTTATATCTTTTATTGAAACAGCTATGAAAAGAAAACTACCTTAAGTTGGGTTGCCTCACAACAAAGCGCTCTTTTAGCGTCGCTAGCTCGACGGTTGCTCCATTAGTTGAGCTTGTACTTCATTTTGGGATCTTCCCCCATATTGCCCAGGTAGTGTTTGAGCCTTTGTCCGTTCACAGTGAATGTCCGCTTTGAGCTTTCTTCCATGATTTCTATATGTCCATAAGGTGAGACCCTTGTGACCAGAAAGGTTCCTGACCATCTTGATTTAAGTTTTCCAGGGAAGAGTCTCAGTTTGGAGTTGTAGAGGAGTACTTGCAATCCTTCTTCAAAACTTCTTGGGGCCAGATTGAGATCATGCTTTTTCTTTGCCCTCTCCTTATAGATCTTGGAGTTTTCATAGGCTTGAGACCTGAACTCCTCCAATTCTTGCAGTTGCAAGATCCTTTTCTCACCAACGGTAGAACTATCAAGATTTAGTAATTTGGGAGCCCAGAATGCTTTGTGTTCCAGCTCCAAGGGTAGATGACAAGCCTTTTCATACACCAATTGATATGGGGACATCCCAATTGGTGTTTTGAAGGATGTCCTATATGCCCAAAGAGCGTGGCAACCTTATGCTTTATCCCATATCTTAGGAGAAGAGCCTCTAATGGTCTATTTAAAAAATGGCTTCTTCCATCACTGATGAGGGCTCGTGGAACTCAAAACCAACTGAAGATAATCCTTCTGAGGAAGTTCATAACCACTTTGTTATCATTTGTTGGGGTTGCAATAGTCTCTACCCACTTGGATACATAGTCCACTACCACCAGAATATACTTGTTTGAATATGAGGTTGGAAATGGTCCCATGAAGTGCTGTGGCATCTTATTTCTTTTGGGCAAATTTCCAGCCCTTTGACATTCATTGTAGCTCTTCACTAGTTCTTTCAGTACTTTGGCAAATCCACACTGCAGTACTTTGGCTGCAGTTCTTTCCCATCCAAAATGGCCTCCATAGCAAGAACCATGACAATTCCATAGGACTTCTCGTCCTTCTTCCTCTGAAATGCATCTTCTAAGTATTCCATCTGATCATTTCTTGAAGAGATATGGCTCATCCCAGATGAAGTATTTAGCATCATTAATGAGCTTCCTCCTTTGATGTTTATTGATCTTTGGAGGCACTTCCTCAGTTGCTTTAAAATTGGCAATGTCTGCAAACCAGGGTGCCTTGTAAACTAACATTAATTGTTCATCTAGAAAGAACTCATTCACACTTGAATCATGTGTGCCACCTTTCTCACAAGGGATTCTAGATAGATGATCTGCTACCTTGTTCTCCACTCCTTTCTTGTCTTTAATCTCAATATTGAATTCCTGCAACAACAAGATCAATCTTATCAATCTTGGTTTTGATTCCTGCTTGGCAAACAAATATTTAAGTGCTGTGTGATTAGTAAAAACAATCACTTTGGAGCCAATGAGATATGATCTAAATTTATCGAATGCAAATATTATTGCTAACAACTCCTTTTCAGTGGTGGTGTAATTCTTTTGAGTGTCATTAAGGACTTTGCTGGCATAGTATATGACATGCACCAAGTTATCTTTTCTCTGTCCTAGTACTACCCTAACTGCAAAATTGGATGCGTCACACATCAGCTCAAATGGAAAATTCAAATCAGGTGGGGTAATGATAGGAGCTGAGGAAAGTTTCTTTTTCAAGTTTTCAAACGCTAGCATGCACTTCTGATGAAAAACAAAGGGTGTATCAGACATTAGAAGGTTACTTAAAGGCTTGGCTATTTTTGAAAATCTTTAATAAATCTTCTGTAAAAGCCAGCATGCCCTAAAAGGCTCCTAATTCCCTTGACATCACTAGGTGGATGTAATTTCTCAATTAATTTCACCTTAGCTCTGTCCACCTCAATGCCTTGGTTAGAAACATTATGACCAAGAACTATTCTGTCTGTAAACACGAAATGGCATTTCTCCCAATTCAAAACCAAATTGGTCTCTTGACATCTTTTTAATACCAAGGCGAGGTGATTTAGGCAATTAGGAAAGGTGTCCTCGAATACCGAAAAATCATCCATTTGCAACACTTTGATTAATTCTTCCTCCTGTTCTTGGCTGAGAGCTGAATTTATGATAAATGGGTAATTTTGATTGTTTCCCAAATATGCATATTTAAGGGTGGATGGTAATGTTTTTAGTTCAAGCTTGGGTGCTTCATTTTCTTCATTCTTCTCTTCTAATGTGCCCTGAACAAGTACTTTGGCTGCTGCAGCCTTTTTGTTTGATGCGGGTTCTTCTTCTGACATCTCCTCGAGTTCTTCCTACTCAAGGGTTTCTTGTACTAAAACTTCCACTGAGTCCAACCTCATCCATTCTCCTAGTGATTCCTATGGGTAGCTCATGGCTTTGAACATATTGAATACCATCTTTTCATCATGTAACCTAAGGGTAAGTTCACCCTTTTGGACATCTATGATGGCTCCGACAGTAGCTAAGAATGGTCTTCCCAAAATAATGGAGGCTTTGGCTTCTTCCTCCATATCCAACACTACAAAGTCTGCTGGGAAAATGAAGTCTCCCACCTTCACCAACAAGTCTTCCACTACTCTATTGGGAAACTTGAATGATCGGTCCACCAATTGAAGGGCCATTGATGATCGGCTTCTTGACGGTTTAGAATTTATCTAATGGAGTCTTGTTGTAAAGTATAGTTTCCAAACCAATCAATAATCCTTTCATACAAAAATTTTGTTTGTCACAAAGAACAAACCCCAAATAAGAATTAACCGGAGTATTTAGACTCCGGGTCGTCTCACGAGGATTGCAATGAAGTGGTCAATTATTGGCTATGAAGGAATATTTTAGTGTTTTTTGGAATGAGAGACATGAAAAGTAAATGGTAAGGAAATTCAAATAACAAAAAGGCCTTAGCAAGGGTTGGTGGTCAAGGATCTCTATCCTTATCACTAATCACAATATGAGAATTGGCAAGGATCAACCCCATTAAGTCATCCTCTAACTAATAAGGGAGAGACAAATGAGTTATGTCAATCCAAGTCCATAAGTCCTAGTTCTCCACCAATTCAATTAGTGAGATCTAAGGTCAATGGCTCCCAATCATCAATCACTTGGACATTAGCAACTCAAGAGTTCCTAAGTTACCTTTCCAAGCCAAGAGCATAAAATCTACTGTAACATCCTTCCAAGTATTTTGTCAAACACTTGGAAGGCATACAAGGAAAGCATGGTAAATTTCAAGGAAAGATAAAATCTAACAACTACCAATTGCAAGAAAAGTAAAATCACAACTCAAATCAACAATAGAAGAACATCAAACATTAAATTGCATTAAAAATAAACCAAATCCATCATGAGTGCATGATTACAAAAGAGAGCAAAGAGGAAAATTAACACTACAAACCATGAGAGTGAAATAGTAGAAGCAAGAAATCATAAAGGAAATAAGATGGAAACATGTAATTGAACCTAGATCTAAGATGGAAATGTCCTAAACCTAACCTAATTCTAGAGAAAAGAGGGAGCTTCTCTCTCTAGAAACTACACTACATGATGCTCATGCTACAACCAATTGTTCCCCCTTTTCTTGGGCTTAAATTCTGCATGAATTACACTCAGAAACATGTTGGAATTGGGCCTGGGCTGCTCAGAAATCACCCCCAGCATTTTGCCCTTAAGTGAGTCACGTGCGAGTATTGGCGCGTGCGCGCCATGTGCGCGTGCGCGTCGATTAGCTATTTCATCATCCGCGTGGATGCGTCATGTACGCGTGCACGTCTCTATGCGAGATCACTTTTGCACGTGCGCGCCTTGTACGCATGCGCATCCATTGATGCATTCCCAATCTTGGTTTCTTCATGCATTCTCCACTTTGTATGCTTTTCTTCTCATTTCTTCCATCCAATACTTCCCTTATGAACCTAAAATCACTGAACAAACACATCAAGGCATCGAATGGAATTAAAGGGAGTCAAAATCACCAATTCAAGGGCCTAAAAAGCATATTTCTACACTTAAGCACAAATCAAGGGAGAATTACAAAACCATGCTATTTTATTGAATAAATGTGGGAAAAGGTGGTAAAATCCTCTAAAATAAGCACAAGATAAACCACGAAATCGGGGTTTATCAATCTCCCCACCCTTAAACTAAGCAAGTCTTCATGCTAAAATCAAGAAAGAAGCAAAAGGGTATCACATTTATTCAATGCAAACTAACTAAATGCAACCTATCTATAGGCAATCTATCTATATGAATGCATCTACTTGGTCAGAACAAGTCAACCTCAAAGAATACATATAAGTATAAGGGCTAAAGCATAACAATCAAATCAACCCACAATTGAAGTGAATCATTGAAAGATTTTACAAACTTGCAAGAAAAGATGATCATAGGTGGAAACATGTAATTGAGCGATCGAACCCTCACCGGATGTGTATCCGCTCTAGGCACTCAAGTGTATAGGGTTAATTCACTCAATTCCCCCTTAATCATGCTATCCAAGATTTATTTTTCATCTAACAATCAACAATTATTTCATGCATGCAAGCAAATATCATGAGGTCTTTCCCATAGGTTGTAATGGGGCTAGGGTCAAGGTAAGGATGCATATGGTCAAGTGGACTAGAATTTGAATCTTTGATTAACCTAAGCTTCCCACCTAACCTATATAACAACCTATAAAATTCAAAGCTAACGTAACTACCCATTCTTTACTTTTTCACACACTCATGCATTCCATTTTTGGTCACTACACATACGCATTAATTTTTTTTATTGAGCTTTACTTGGGGCATTTTGTCCCCTTTTTATTGCTTGTATTTTTCTTTCTTTTTCTATATATATATTTTTTCTCATTTTTTTTCTTTTCAAACTAAAATATATACAAGAACATCAATGCATATGGTTTACACATGATTAATACATGAGTATGTACCCAATTCCCAAGATTTTCAACACAAATACAAAATATACTTTTATCTCTACCCAATGTTCCCAACTTTCCTAAAATCAAATGATAAATACTCTCACTAGCCTAAGCTAATAAAAGATCCAAATTAAGGACATTTATTGTTTTTCACTTAGGCTTGTAATGTGCTACAACTAAGAATAAGTGGGTTAAGCATAGGCTCAAAATTGGTTAACAATGGCAGGTAAAAAGTAAGCTATTTGAACAATGACCTCAATCATATAAATAAATGTATACACAAAATAATGGACATAAAGAATCAAACAAACTAAAGATCACAATCGTAGGAAGAGAATAATGCACACAAGAATGAAAATAAGTGGTTATGTATGATGTAACCACACAATTAGGCTCAAATCTCACATGCTTGTGTTCTTAGCTCAAGAACATGATCCACAAAATATATAATTCAAGCAAGTTCTAAAAAAAAATTTTTTCAATCAATTGGGGTGCCCTATAGATAAAATTCTTGAAGAATTTCATTATTTTGACTAAGCTTAATATATACATATGCAAAATAAGAAAATGCATCTAAAAATCCTAAAATGAAATGCAAAAGTGTTGGGATTAGAAACTTGTTACTCAAAAATGCCGAGTGGTCGGACGACCTCCCCACATTTAAAAGTTTGCACCTTCCTCGGTGCACTAAATGAGCAAGGGGGTACGGTGACTTTCCGAGTTGCTACCTTCAGCTGGTAGATCAACCGGTTGCTGCGTGTTCTACTCTCGCTTCCATTTTTGCTTATGGTGCATCAAACATGAAAAATAAAATAAACACCGTAAGATGAGAAAATACAAAAGCAAGGATGCATGGATTGTTGGAGTGAGGTAAATTACTAGAATTGAGTGAGTGAGTTAATGTGACATTGATGAAAAATAGGCATGTGGGTCCTAACTTGCATGCGGTTTAAAACTCACACCCTAGTATTTAAAAGACATGTCACAATTACACAAAAGAAGTATGCACTTCACTCATTGTAGTGTGCTTGAAATACTTCAAAAGACTTGTAGGCTAAAACAACCCAACAAGTAGTGAGAAAGCATAAAAGCATTCAAACAAAAATCAAGCAATTGTGAAATTGGATAGTGCATGGACACTGATTGATGTGTAGGTAGACTTAGTGAACAAAATGGTATATGAAACTCACACAACAATCAATGAAACATATTGAAGTTGTTGCAACACCTAAGTGACATAGAGGTGAAACACATGGATGCTATGGAACTTAGGAAAAAGAGGATAGAAGTGAAAATCAATCACGTAGCAAGCATGGTCCAAAAAGCTTTACAAAGCTCAAAAATATGTCACTAGGTAAGCTTTCGATCTAATTTCACAACTCTACAATCTCAATGCATGAAATAAGTGATGTGAATAGGGGTAAACCATAAACAAGCATCACCGAAAAAAATGCAATGATAACATACAATTGCCTAGCAATGGATGATGAATGCATGATGGCCAAAACATGCAATTCAAAAGAGTTAAGAAACTTAAAGGCAATGTAACATTCACTTGGTGTTAACAAATGTTAAACATGAAAACTCAAAACCAAGTGACAAAATATAACCTCAACAAAGAAATCCAATAATGAAAATTAAAAACAATGATGTTAAAATAACATCTCATCAATAATCAGCAGCAAGAAACAGTAAATAAGATTAATAATCCAACACTTATAAAGAAAAATAGAAAACAAAATGAAAATGTACTAATTACACAATTAACTAACTGGTGGACGAAATTGTGATTCCCTTTTTTCTTGTAATTGGATTTATAAAAGATGTATACTCTGAGGGCATTGTTTATTTCCTTCACAATCTCGTTCAACTAACCAGCAAGTGTACTGGGTCGTCCAAGTAATAAACCTTACGTGAGTAAGGGTCGAATCCACAGAGATTGTTGGTATGAAGCAAGCTATGGTCACCTTGCAAATCTCAGTTAGGCAGATTTAAAATAGTTTATGGGTTTTCGAAAATAGAAATAATGAAAGGGATAAAGATACTTATGCAGATTCATTGGTGGGAATTTCAGATAAGCGGATGGAGATGCTGTAGAGCTCTCGGACGCCTGCTCTCCTACTCCTTCTACTCAGTCCTTCTTACTCCTTTCCATGGCAAGCTTTGTATAGGGGTTCACCATCAACTGTGGCTACTTTCATTCCTCACGGGGAAATAACCTGTGCGGCTGTCACTCGCACAGCTAACCAGTCTGGAGGCATCACCCATGGTTGATGGCTACATCCCATCCTCGCAGTGAAAACTATGCAAACGCACTCTGTCACAGTACGGCTAATCACCGGTTGGTTCCCGCTCATACTGGAATAGAATCCCTCTTTTGCGTCTGTCACTAACGCCCAGCAGGTTAAAGTTTGAAGCACGTCACGATCATTCATTACCGGAATCCTACTCGGAACACCACAGACAAGGTTGGACTTTCCGGATTCCCAGGATCCTACTCGGAATACCACAGACAAGGTGAGACTTTCCGGACCCTCATAAATGCCGCCAACTATCTAACTTATACCACGAAGATTCTGTTGGGGAATCTAAGAGATACGCATTCAAGCTCTGTTGCATGTAGAACGGACATGGTTGTCAATCACGCGCGTTCATAAGTGAGAATGATGATGAGGGTAATTTGACTCATCACATTCATCATGTTCTTGGGTACGAATGAATATCTTGGAATAAGAATAAGAGAGATTTGAATAAAAGAAGATAGAATTGCATTGATACTTGAGGTACAGCAGAGCTCCACACCCTTAATCTATGGTGTGCAGAAACTCCACCGTTGAAAATACATAAGCAAAGAGTTCAGGCATGGCCGAATGGCCAGCCCTCTCTAACGTGATCACAGGATTCAAAATACAATCCAGAATCCAGGATGTCTAATACAATAGATAAATGTCCTATATATACTAGACTAGCTACTAGGGATTACATGAGTAAGTAATTGATGCATAAATCCACTTCCGGGGCCCACTTGGTGTGTGCTTGGGCTGAGCTTGATGAATTCACGTGCTAAGGCATATCTTGGCGTTGAACTCTGAGTTATGACGTGTTTTGGGCGTTCAACTCCGGATCATGACGTTTTTCTGGCGTTTAACTCCAGACAGCAGCGTGTACTTGGCGTTTAACGCCAAGTTACGTCGTCATTCTTCGAATAAAGTATGGACTATTATATATTGCTGGAAAGCCCTGGATGTCTACTTTCCAACGCCGTTGAGAGCGCGCAAATTGGAGATCTGTAGCTCCAGAAAATCCATTTCGAGTGCAGGGAGGTCAGATTCCAACAGCATCAGCAGTCCTTTTGTCAGCCTTCTTCAGAGTTTTGCTCAAATCCCTCAATTTCAGTCAGAATTTACCTGAAATCACAGAAAAACACACAAACTCATAGTAAAGTCCAGAAATGTGAATTTAACATAAAAACTAATGAAAACATCCCTAAAAGTAGCTTAAACTTACTAAAAACTATATGAAAACAATGCCAAAAAGCGTATAAATTATCCGCTCATCACAACACCAAACTTAAATTGTTGCTTGTCCCCAAGCAACTGAAAATCAAATAGGATAAAAAGAAGAGAATATACTATAAAGTCCAAAATATCAATGAATATTAATTTAATTAGATGAGCGGGACTTGTAGCTTTTTGCTTCTGAACAGTTTTGGCATCTCACTTTTTCCTTTGAAGTTTAGAGTGATTGGCTTCTCTAGGAACTTAGAATTTCAGATAGTGTTATTGACTCTCCTAGTTAAGCATGTTGATTCTTGAACACAGCTACTTATGAGTCTTGGCTGTGGCCCTAAGCACTTTGTCTTCCAGTATTACCACCGGATACACAAATGCCACAGACACATAACTGGGTGAACCTTTTCAGATTGTGACTTAGCTTTGCTAAAGTCCCCAGTTAGTGGTGTCCAGAGCTCTTAAGCACACTCTTTAGCTTTGGATCACGACTTTAACCATTCAGTCTCAAGCTTTTCACTTGGACCTTCATGACACAAGCACATGGTTAGGGACAGCTTGATTTAGCCGCTTAGGCCTGGATTTAATTTCCTTGGGCCTCCTATCCATTGATGCTCAAAGCCTTGGATCCCTTTTTTTACCCTTGCCTTTTGGTTTTAAAGGCTATTGGCTTTTTCTATTGCTCCTTCTTTTCTATATTCTCTCTTTTTTTTTTTTTCGCAAGCTTACTTTTTCACTGCTTTCTCTTGCTTCAAGAATCAATTCATGAATTTTTCAGTTCATCAATAACATTTCTCTTTGTTCATCATTCTTTCAAGAGCCAACAATTTTAACACTCATAAACAACAAGATCAAAAATATGCACTGTTCATTCATTCATTCAGAAAACAAAAATTATTGCCACCACATCAATATAATTAAATTAAATTCACTAATAATTTCGAAAATTATGTACTTCTTGTTCTTTTGAATTAAAACATTTTTCTTTTAAGAGAGGTGAAGGACTAATGGATTTTATTCATAGCTTTAAGGCATGGTTACACACTAATGATCATGAAGTAGAGACACAAAAACATAGATAAACATAACATTTAAAAACCGAAAACAGAAAGAAAATAAAGAACAAGGAATGAATCCACCTCTTAGTGGCGTCTTCTTCTTGAAGGACCAATGATGTTCTTCAACTCTTCTATGTCCCTTCCTTGCCTTTGTTGCTCCTCCCTCATGGCTCTTTGATCTTCTCTTATTTCTTGGAGAGTGAGGGCGTGTTCATGGTGTTCCACCCTTAGTTGTTCCACGTTTTGGCTCAAGTCTTCTAGGGAGGTACTGAGTTGCTCCCAATAGTTGTTGGGAGGAAAGTGCATTCCATGAGGCATTTGTTGATGAACTTCCTCATGTTCTCCTTGGGGGCCGTGAGGAACTTCCCTTGTTTGCTCCATCCTTTTCTTGGTGATGGGCTTGTCTTCTTCAATGGAGACATCTCCATCTATGATAACTCCAGCTGAGTAGCATAAATGGCATATGAGGTGGGGGAAGGCTAGCCGTGCCATGTATGAAGGCTTGTCAGCTATTTTGTAGAGTTCATTTGCTATGACTTCATGAACCTCTACTTCCTCTCCAATCATGATGCTATGGATCATGATTGCCCGATCCACAGTAACTTCAGATCGGTTGCTTGTAGGGATGATGGATCTTTGGATGAACTCCAACCATCCTCTAACTACAGGCTTGAGGTCCAGTCTTCTTAGTTGGACTGGTTTGCCTTTGGAGTCTACTCTCCATTGGGCGCCTTCCACACAAATGTCCATTAGGACTTGGTCCAACCTTTGATTGAAGTTGACCCTCCTTGTGTAGGGGCGTTCATCACCTTGCATCATGGGTAGATGAAACGCCAACCTCACATTTTCCGGACTGAAATCTAAGTATTTCCCCCGAACCATTGTGAGATAGTTCTTTGGATTCGGGTTCATACTTTGATCATGGTTCCTTGTGATCCATGCATTAGCATAGAACTCTTGAACCATCAATAATCCGACTTGTTGCATGGGGTTGGTTATGACTTCCCACCCTCTTCTTTGGATCTCATGTCGGATTTCCGGATACTCATTCTTTTTGAGCTTGAAGGGGACCTCAGGGATCACCCTCTTCTTTGCCACAACATCATAGAAGTGGTCTTGGTGGCTCTTGGAGATGAATCTCTCCTTTTCCCATGATTCGGAAGTGGAAGCTTTTGCCTTCCCTTTTCCTTTTCTTGAGGAAACTCCGGTCTTGGGTGCCATTGATGGTGAATGAAAAATAAAAAGCTAGGCTTTTTACCACACCAAACTTAAAATTTGCTCGTCCTCGAGCAAAAAGAAAAGAAGAGTAGAAGAAGAAGAAGAATTTGGAAGAGAGGGAGAGAAGTGGGTTCGGCTATATGAGAGAAGAATGGGTAGTGTTGTGTGAAAATGAAGAAGAAAGGAGAGGTATTTATAGGGAGGGGGAGGGTTAGGTTTCGGTCAATTTGGGTGGGAATGGGTGGGAAATTGAATTTGAATGTAGTGGGGGTAGGTGGGGTTTATGGGGAAGAGGAGGTTGATGTGAATGGTGCATGGGGTAATTGGGAAGAGGAATTGATGTGATTGGTGAAGGTTTTTGGGAAGGGTGACATTGAAAATGAGATTTGGATTAGGAGAGTGTGATTAGGATTAAAAGAAAAGGTAGGTGGGGATCCTGTGGGGTCCACAGATCCTGAGGTGGGAATCCTGTGGGGTCCACAGGTCCTGAGGTGAAAAGAAATACCATTCCTTCACCCTATAGGCGTGCAAATTGCCTACATGCACCATTCTGGCGTTCAAACGCCCATTGGTGCATGTCCTGGGCATTAAACGCCCATGTGATGCTTGATTCTGGCGTTGAACGCCAGTTTCAAGCTTGTTTCTGGCGTTCAGCGCCATATTGTCCTCTGCGTGCGCATCCTGGCGTTAAACGCCAGGATGTTGCTTGTTTTGGGCGTTCAGCGCCAGGAAGATGCTCTGTTCTGGCGCTGAACGCTGGCTAGATGCATCTTCTGGGCGCTGAACGCCGGCCCGTGCGTCCTCCAGGGTGAAAAATTTTTTTCTTCTGTTTTTGACTCTGTTTTTAATTTTTTTTTTTATTTTTTCGTGACTCCTCATGATCATGTACCTAATTAAACATAAAAAATAACAAAATAAAATAAAATAAAATTAGATAAATAAAATTGGGTTGCCTCCCAACAAGCGCTTCTTTAATGTCAATAGCTTGACAGTGGCTCTCATGGAGCCACAGAGCAATCAAGTCAATGTTGTCTAGTCCCAACACCAAACTTAGAGTTTGGATATGGGGTTTGAACACCAAACTTAGAGTTTGGTTGTGGCTTCACAACACCAAACTTAGAGTTTGACTGTGTGGGCTCTTCTTGACCTTGAACTGAGTGAAGCTCTTCATGCTTATTCTCCTTTGTCACAGAGGGATTGCCATATGCTTGAAACACAAGGTATTCTCCATTCAATTGAAGGACTAACTCTCCTCTGTTGACATCTATCACAGCTTCTGCTGTGGCTAGGAAAGGTCTTCCTAGGATGATGCATTCATCATCTTCCTTCCTAGTATTTAGGATTACGAAATCAGCAGGGATGTAAAAGTCTTCAACTTTTATAAGCACGTCCTCTACTATCCCATGAGCTTGTCTCACTGACTTATCTGCCAATTGCAGTGAGAACAAAGCAGGTTGCACCTCAATGATCCCTAGCTTCTCCATTACAGAGAGTGGCATAAGGTTTATCCCTGACCCAAGATCACACAGAGCTTTTTCAAAGCTCATGGTGCCAATGGTGCAAGGTATCAAGAACTTGCCAGGATCTTGTTTCTTTTGAGGTAGAGTTTCCTGAATCCAAGTATCCAAATCACGAATGAGCAAGGGAGGTTCACTTTCCCAAGTCTCATTACCAAACAGCTTGGCATTCAGTTTCATGATAGCTCCTAGATATTGAGCAACTTGCTCACTAGTCACATCTTCATCCTCTTCAGAGGATGAATAATAGTCAGAGCTCATGAATGGCAGAAGGAGATTTAGTGGAATCTCTATGGTCTCTGTATGAGCCTCAGATTCCTCAGGATCCTTAATAGGAAACTCCTTCTTGCTTGAGGAACGTCCCAGGAGGTTTTTCTCACTAGGATTTTCGTCCTCCTCCTCCTTGATGCATTCGGCCATGTTGACTAAGTCAATGGCTTTGCACTCTCCTTTTGGATTCTCTTCTGTATTACTTGGGAGAATACTGGGAGGAGTTTCAATAACTTTCTTACTCAGCTGGCCTACTTGTGCCTCCAAATTTCTAATGGAGGATCTTGTTTCATTCATGAAACTGAAAGTGGCTTTGGACAGATCAGAGACTATATTGGCTAAATTAGAATTATTTTGTTCAGAGTTCTCTGTCTGTTGCTGAGAAGATGATGGATATGGCTTACTATTATTCAGCCTATTGCGTCCACCATTGTTAAAACCTTGTTGAGGTTTTTGTTGATCCTTCCATGAGAAATTTGGATGATTTCTCCATGATGAGTTATAGGTGTTTCCATAAGGTTCACCTAAGTAATTAACCTCTGCCATGGCAGGGTTCTCAGGATCATAAGCTTCTTCAGAAGCTACCTCTCTAGTACTGTTGGATGCATGTTGCAATCCATTCAGATTTTGAGAGATCATGTTGACCTGTTGAGTCAACACTTTGTTCTGAGCCAGTATGGCATTCAGAGCATCAATTTCAAGAACTCCTTTCTTCTGAGGGACCCCATTATTCACGGAATTCCTCTCAGAGGTGTACATGAACTGGTTGTTAGCAACCATGTCAATGAGTTCTTGAGCCTCTTCAGGCGTTTTCTTCAGGTGAATAGATCCACCTGCAGAATGGTCCAAGGACATTTTCGAAAATTCAGAGAGACCATAATAGAATATATCTAATAGGGTCCATTCTGAAAACATGTCAGATGGACATCTCTTGGTCAGCTGCTTGTATCTTTCCCAAGCTTCATAGAGGGATTCACCATCTTTTTGTTTGAAGGTTTGAACATCCACTCTCAGCTTGCTCAGCTTTTGAGGAGGAAAGAATTTATCTAAGAAAGCAGTGACTAGCTTATCCCAGGAGTCCAGGCTATCCTTAGGTTGTGAATCCAACCATATTCTAGCTCTGTCTCTTACAGCAAAAGGGAAAAGCATGAGTCTGTAGACTTCAGGATTGACTCCATTCGTCTTTACAGTATCACAGACTTGCAAGAATTCAGTTAAGAACTGATAAGGATCTTCAGATGGAAGTCCATAAAACTTGCAGTTTTGTTGCATTAATGCAACTAGTTGAGGCTTGAGCTCAAAGTTATTGGCTCCAATGGCAGGAATGGAGATGCTTCTTCCATCAAACTTGGACGTTGGCTTTGTGAAGTCACCAAGCATTCTCCTTGCATTATTATCATTATTATTTGCGTCTGCCATGTCCTTCTCCTGTTCGAAAATTTCTGAAAGGTTATTTCTGGATTGTTGTAATTTAGCTTCTCTTAATTTTCTTTTCAGAGTCCTTTCAGGTTCTGGATCAGCTTCAACAAGAGTGCCTTTATCCTTGTTCCTGCTCATAAGAAAGAGAAGAAAACAAGAAAAGAAAAAGGAATCCTCTATGTCACAATATAGAGATTCCTTTATGTTAGTAGAAGAAGAAAGGGGTAGAAGAATGAAGAAGGATGGATTCGGATTTGGATGAAGAGAGGTGAAGAGAAGTGTTAGTAATTAAATAATTAAATAGAAGAAGAGATGAGAGGGAGAGGATTTTCAAAAATAATTTTTGAAAATGGGGTTAGTATTTTCGAAAATTAGAGATAAAATATAATTAAAATTAAAATTTAAAACAAAAAGAATTTTTGAAAAAGAGAGGGAGAATTTTCGAAAATTAGAGAGGGAAAAGTAGTTAGGTGGTTTTGAAAAAGATAAGAAACAAACAAAAAGTTAGTTAGTTGATCGAAAAAGATTTGAAATCAAATTTTGAAAAAGATAAGAAGATAAGAGAAAGATAAGATATTTTGAAATCAAATTTTGAAAAAGATAAGATTTTTGAAAAAGATAAGATAAAAGATAAAATAAAAGTTTTAAGAAAAAGATATTTTGAAAGAGATTTAATTTTTAAAAATTACTTAACTAACAAGAAACTACAAGATAAGATTCTAGAACTTAAAGATTGAACCTTTCTTAACAAGAAAGTAACAAACTTCAAATCTTTGAACCAATCACATTACTTGTTAGTTAATTTTCGAAAATTTGTTATAAAAATAAGAAAAAGATTTTTGAAATTATTTTGAAAAATAATTTTGAAATTTTCGAAAATTATGTCAAAAATGAAAAAGATATGATTTTTGAAAAAGATTTTGAAAAGATAAGATTTTTAAAATTGAAATTTTGACTTGACTTGTAAGAAACAACTAATTTTGAAAATTTTTGACCAAGTCAACCCAAAATTTCGAAATTTTGGAGGAAAATAAGGAAAAGATATTTTTTGATTTTTAAATTTTTAAAGAAAAACACAAAAATGACCCAAAACATGAAAATTTTGGATCAAGACACAAGATGCATGCAAGAATGCTATGAATGTCAAGATGAACACCAAGAACACTTTGAAGATCATGATGAACATCAAGAACATAATTTTGAAAAATTTTGATGCAAAGAAAACATGCACGACACCGAACTTAGAAATTTTTAATGCATGGAAAATATGAATGCAAAAATGCACATGAAAAACAACAAAAGACACAAAACAAGAAATCATCAAGATCAAACAAGAAGACTTGTCAAGAACAACTTGAAGATCATGAAGAACACTATGAATGCATGAGATTTTCGAAAAATGCAAGAAAAATTTTGAAAGCATGCAATTGACACCAAACTTAAAAATTAACACAAGATTCAAACAAGAACACAAAATATTTTTGATTTTTATGATTTTATGATTTTTTTTTGTATTTTTATTATTTTTTTTCGAAAATATTTTTGGAAAAATGAAAAATAAAAGAAAAATTTTTGAAAAAGATTTTTGAAAAAAAAATTACCTAATCTGAGCAACAAGATGAACCGTCAGTTGTCCATACTCGAACAATTCCCGGCAACGGCGCCAAAAACTTGGTGGACGAAATTGTGATTCCCTTTTTTCTTGTAATTGGATTTATAAAAGATGTATACTCTGAGGGCATTGTTTATTTCCTTCACAATCTCGTTCAACTAACCAGCAAGTGTACTGGGTCGTCCAAGTAATAAACCTTACGTGAGTAAGGGTCGAATCCACAGAGATTGTTGGTATGAAGCAAGCTATGGTCACCTTGCAAATCTCAGTTAGGCAGATTTAAAATAGTTTATGGGTTTTCGAAAATAGAAATAATGAAAGGGATAAAGATACTTATGCAGATTCATTGGTGGGAATTTCAGATAAGCGGATGGAGATGCTGTAGAGCTCTCGGACGCCTGCTCTCCTACTCCTTCTACTCAGTCCTTCTTACTCCTTTCCATGGCAAGCTTTGTATAGGGGTTCACCATCAACTGTGGCTACTTTCATTCCTCACGGGGAAATAACCTGTGCGGCTGTCACTCGCACAGCTAACCAGTCTGGAGGCATCACCCATGGTTGATGGCTACATCCCATCCTCGCAGTGAAAACTATGCAAATGCACTCTGTCACAGTACGGCTAATCACCGGTTGGTTCCCGCTCCTACTGGAATAGAATCCCTCTTTTGCGTCTGTCACTAACGCCCAGCAGGTTAAAGTTTGAAGCACGTCACGATCATTCATTACCGGAATCCTACTCGGAACACCACAGACAAGGTTGGACTTTCCGGATTCCCAGGATCCTACTCGGAATACCACAGACAAGGTGAGACTTTCCGGACCCTCATAAATGCCGCCAACTATCTAACTTATACCACGAAGATTCTGTTGGGGAATCTAAGAGATACGCATTCAAGCTCTGTTGCATGTAGAACGGACATGGTTGTCAATCACGCGCGTTCATAAGTGAGAATGATGATGAGGGTAATTTGACTCATCACATTCATCATGTTCTTGGGTACGAATGAATATCTTGGAATAAGAATAAGAGAGATTTGAATAAAAGACGATAGAATTGCATTGATACTTGAGGTACAGCAGAGCTCCACACCCTTAATCTATGGTGTGCAGAAACTCCACCGTTGAAAATACATAAGCAAAGAGTTCAGGCATGGCCGAATGGCCAGCCCTCTCTAACGTGATCACAGGATTCAAAATACAATCCAGAATCCAGGATGTCTAATACAATAGATAAATGTCCTATATATACTAGACTAGCTACTAGGGTTTACATGAGTAAGTAATTGATGCATAAATCCACTTCCGGGGCCCACTTGGTGTGTGCTTGGGCTGAGCTTGATGAATTCACGTGCTAAGGCATATCTTGGCGTTGAACTCTGAGTTATGACGTGTTTTGGGCGTTCAACTCCGGATCATGACGTTTTTCTGGCGTTTAACTCCAGACAGCAGCGTGTACTAGGCGTTTAACGCCAAGTTACGTCGTCATTCTTCGAATAAAGTATAGACTATTATATATTGCTGGAAAGCCCTGGATGTCTGCTTTCCAACGCCGTTGAGAGCGCGCCAATTAGAGATCTGTAGCTCCAGAAAATCCATTTCGAGTGCAGGGAGGTCAGATTCCAACAGCATCAGCAGTCCTTTTGTCAGCCTTCTTCAGAGTTTTGCTCAAATCCCTCAATTTCAGTCAGAATTTACCTGAAATCACAGAAAAACACACAAACTCATAGTAAAGTCCAGAAATGTGAATTTAACATAAAAACTAATGAAAACATCCCTAAAAGTACCTTAAACTTACTAAAAACTATATGAAAACAATGCCAAAAAGCGTATAAATTATCCGCTCATCACTAACTAACTAAAAGAAGTGGTTATGGATGGTGTTTGGTAGTGTTGGATGATGATTGAAGGGTGGAAAGAGAAGAGAAGAAGGAAAGAAATGGAAAGAGGAGAAGAAAAGAAGGTGGGTGAATGTATGGAGGGGTGGAACTTCTGGATCCACGTGTATGCATCATGTACGCGTGCGCGTGGATGGTCGAAAATGCTTGGGGCACGCGTACGCATGGGTGACGCGTACGCGTGGGTTGGTGCTCTGTTTTTCAAAATTTTTCTAGTTTTTGCACTAAACCAAGCATTCCAAACCTCCAAACAACTACCAAAACACCACAAAACCTTATTTAACACACTAAACTACCGAAAAAACTTAACAAATCAAACAAAACATAAAACTAAACTAATTATTAGCAATATTTACAAAAAGAAAAAAAGGAAAGATGTTACCATGGTGGGGTGTCTCCCACCTAGCACTTTTGTTTATTGTCCTTAAGTTAGACTTCTGGGGAGCTCTTATCAAGGTGGCTTGTGCTTGAATCCATCCTTGAACATCCACCAATTTTTGGACTTCCATTGTGCTTCATCATTCAAAGTTAATAACTCCAAGCTTTGATGGAGTTCTTCACAAACCATGGGCTCCCAAAGTTGATCTTCCTTGTGCGATCCGGGATCCCACACTTTGTTCTCACACCCGTCCTTGAGTTAATCATGGTGATTTCCTCCGGGTGGCAAGAGAGATGAATTCTCATCGGAGCACCAAACTATCCTCCTAGACTCATTCAATTGAGCACTATACCAACCCTTGCTCCTTGAAGCTTCAACCATAATGAGCCTAGACTTACAACGCCAACCACTAAACATCCTCTTTTTACACTTAATTCCGCAAAGCGCCCTAAGTTGGCCATCCGTCTCAAGCAAACCAAATTCAAGTGGGATAATAGAGCTAAGAGTTAGAAGTTTTACCCACTCAAATGAAGGATTAGATGACAACCTAGGTGGAGGAGTTCCCAATGATCTTGACAAGGCGCGTTCTACTCCCGTCTATCCTCTCCTAGAGGCTTCCACTACTTGGCAAGATTCTTCAAGCCTTACCTCTTGCCAAACTCTCTCAAGTTCAAGCTCTTCTTCACCAATTTCTTCAAGCTCTTCCCCATCACTCAAATCATAAATAGGAGGTTGAGTGAAGTCTACCTCCTCATCAATTTTGAGCATAGTGGGGAAGGATTCTTCAAGCTCAAAAGGAACATATATTGGTATGGAATCATCATAAATAGGAGGGCCTATTACTTGGAACACTTCTTCCAATTCTTTAATTTCATTGTGCCTTGGAGGTTGTGCACTTTCCTCCTCAACATCAACTTCAAACTCCATGGAAGAAGGCTCTTCAACTTGTGATTCCTCTATGTACTCAACATATCCTAAGGTGCCAACCACTACTTTCTTTAGTTCAATCATCTCTACCTTCTCCTCTAGTTGCACTTCTTGCTTTAACTCCTTCTCTTCTTCACCTTGGAGCTTCAAGTTAATTCCCTCACTAAGCCCCTTGGTTACTTCTCCACATTCAACAATGGGAGTGCCTTGATCGCATAGGCTTAGGTGGGATGAGACTATGTTGCTAATGGCTTCTACCATGATAACTATTTTTGCTCTTAACTCCGCAAACTTCTTTTCATCATCCTCTTGTCGCCTTAAGATATGAGATTCAAGATCTCTCAATTCTAGCATGAGGGCTTCATCGGGAGGTGATGGTGGAAGAGAGGGTTCTTTGTTTGAGGGAAGGGTATTATAGTTGGAAGGTGGTTCATATTGGTGAAATTCTGGAGGTGGTGTGTATGGACTTTGAGGTTCATGGGAGTATGGGTGTTGGAGTGGTTTTAGATATGGTTCATATAGTGGTTGGTACGGTGGGTATGGGTTGGGGTCATATGAAGGTGGATGATGGTATGAGGCTTGTGAGTGTGGTTGAGGGTTATGTTGAAGAGGGGGTTCATATGCATATGATGATTGTGGTTGACAACCACAACGAGGGTCATCACATACATTAGGTTGGTATGCATCAAAATTTGAATTGTACCCATAAGGAACCGGAGGAGGTTGTTGCCAAGAAGGTTGTCCATAAGCTTGGTGCTCCTCCCACATTTGATCTCCAAATCCTTGATGCATGTTATCATTGTAAATTCCATCTCCTACAACATAGTTAGAACCACACTCATAGCCAAAGTCATGAGAATTCATAGTAAAAGAGAAAATAAAATAAAAGCTAACAAGAAACAAAGATAACAAAATCCTACAACTAGCAAAAACTAACAAACAAACCAAAAAACAAAATATTCACAATATATACAATAGCCAATAACATAGCACCATTGCAATCCCTGGCAACAGCGCCATTTTGATGATCAGCTTCTTGACGGATTATAATTTATCTAATGGAGTCTCGTTGTAAAGTATAGTTTCCAAACCAATCAATAATCCTTTCATACAAAAATTTTGTTTGTCAACAAAGAACAAACCCAAAGAAGAATTAACCGGAGTATTTAGACTCTGGGTCATCTCACGAGGATTGTAATGAAGTGGTCAATTATTGGCTATGAAGGAATATTTTGGGGTTTTTTTTTGGAATGAGAGACTTGAAAAGTAAATGGTAAGGAAATTCAAATAACAAAAAGGCCTTGGTAAGGATTGGTGGTCAAGGATCTCTATCATTATCACTAACCACAACATGAGAATTGGCAAGGATCAACCCCATTAAGTCATCCTCTAACTAATAAAGGAGAGTCAAATGAGTTATGTCAATCCAAGTCCATAAGTCCTAGTTCTCCACCAATTCAATTAGTGAGATCTAAGGTCAATGGCTTCCAATCATCAATCACTTGGATATTAGCAACTCAAGAGTTCCTAAGTTACCTTCCCAAGCCAAGAGCATAAAATCTACTCTAACATCCTTCCAAGCATTTTGTCAAACACTTGGAAGGCATACAAGGAAAGCATGGTAAATTGCAAGGAAAGATAAAATCTAACAACTACCAATTACAAAAAAGTAAAATCACAACTCAAATCAACAATAGAAGAACATCAAACATTAAATTGCATTAAAAATAAACCAAATCCATCATGAGTGCATGATTACAAAAGAGAGCAAAGAGGAAAATTAACACTACAAACCATGAGAGTGAAATAGTAGAAGCAAGAAATCATAAAGGAAATGAGATGGAAACATGTAATTGAACCTAGATCTAAGATGGAAATGTGCTAAACCTAACCTAATTCTAGAGAGAAGATGGAACTTCTCTCTCTAGAAACTACACTACATGATGCTCAGAAATACACTCAGAAACATGTTGGAATTGGGCCTGGGCTGCTCAGAAATCGCCCCCAGCATTTTGCCTTTAAGTGCGTCACGTGCGAGTATCAGCGCGCGCGCGTCATGTGCGTGTGCACGTCGATTGGCTATTTCATCATCTGCGCGGACGCGTCATGTACACGTGCGCGTCTCTATGCGAGATCACTTTTGCGCGTGCGCACCTTGTACGCGTGCGCGTCCATTGATGCATTCCCAATCTTGGTTTCTTCATGCATTCTCCATTTTGTATGCTTTTCTTCTCATTTCTTCCATCCAATACTTGCCTTATGAACCTGAAATCACTCAACAAACACATTAAGGCATCGAATGGAATTAAAGTGAGTAAAAATCACCAATTCAAGGGCCTAAAAAGCATGTTTCTACACTTAAGCACAAATCAAGGGAGAATTACAAAACCATGCTATTTTATTGAATAAATGTTGGAAAAGGTGGTAAAATCCCCTAAAATAAGCACAAGATAAACCACAAAATCGGGGTTTATCAGCGATTCTTGTTGGTTTAGCCTCCTCGATCTTCATTTTTCCCATCATTGCTAAGGACATTAGATTTATGCTGGCTCCCAAATCACATATAGCTTTTTCCACTATGATTTTCCCTATGATACAAGGGATTTGGAAGATCCCTGGGTCCTTCAATTTCTGGGGTAGCTTGTGTTGAATGATAGCACTACATTTCTCAGTTAGTACAACAGTCTCATCATTCTTCCAATTTCTCTTCTTGGTCATCAATTCGTATAAGAACTTAGCATAGAGCAGCATCTACTCTATTGCCTTAGCAAAAGGTATGTTAATCTGTAGTCTCTTAAAAATTTCCAAGAATCGTGAGAATTGATTGACATTTCCATTCTTTTTCAATCGTTGATGGTATGGAGCTTTTGGAATATATGGCTTCAACACTTCTTCTTCTTGATGTGAGTTGGGAGCAGGAGCTCGTGCTTCCTCTTGTCTTTCTTTGTTTTCATCTGTTTTCTTCTCTTGTGCTTCCTTTGATGTCTCCTTCAATTCCCTTCCACTCCTGAGTGTGATGGCTTTACATTCCTCCTTTGGGTTTGCAGCAGTGTTGTTACAAAGGCTGTGGTTAGGAACTTGCTTAAATAGGTAGCTAATCTATGTATCAAGCTTCTTGATGGCTGCATCCTGATTTTGCATATTGAATCGCACTTCCTCCCTGAACGCTCTATTATCTTGATCTTCCTTGCATATGCCTTCAAGTAGAGTCTCAATCCTAGAGAGTCTATCTTCAGATGACGATGGTGAGTTGAGATGAGAGGGTTGAGAACGGCCATTTTGGGTCTGATATGGATGTTGAGAAAAGTTGTTGGGTGGATGTTGATATAGCCTTTGAGTTGAGTGTTGATAGGTTGCATTGTTGTGTTGGTTGGGGTTGTGATGCCTCTAATCTTGGCCTTGGTCTTGTTGGTTTCCCCACCAAAAATTTGGGTAGTTCTTCCAACCAGGGTTATAGGTCTTGGAGTATGGATCGTAGGACTGTTTGGACGAGTTTCCAACATAATTAGCTTGTTCCTAGTCACTTCCTTCCTCTATGTTCACTCCTTCTTGAGCTCGTGGTGGGGTGGTAACTGCTGCAACTTGATTCCTTTCCATCTGCTTGGTAAGGTCAGCCAATTGCTTGGTGATCATCTTGTTTTGAGCTAGCAAGGCATCCATATGGTTTAGCTCCATTACTCCTCGGTTGTTGCTCCTATCAGAGGCATAGAAAAACTCATTGTTGGCCACAGTTTCTATGATGTCTATGGCTTCTTCAATAGTCTTCTTCTTGTTTAGAGATCCACTTGAAGAGTGTCCAATGCCTTCTTTGATTCATAAGACAAGCCTTCATAGAAAATGTGTAGCTGCACCCATTCATTGAACATGTCTGGTGGGCACCTCCTTGTTAAGTCTTTGTACCTCTCCCATGCTTGATAGAGAGTCTCACCATCTTGTTGCCTGAATGTTTGGACCTCAGCCCTTAATATGTTGACTCTTTGATAAGGATAGAATCTCGCCAAGAACATGTTCACCACATCTTCCCAAGTCGTCAGACTCTCCCTTGGAAAGGATTCTAGCCATTTAGATGCTTTGTCCTAAGCGAGAAGGGAAACAAGAGCAATCTATAGGTGTCGGGATGAACACCATTAGACTTCACAGTATCACATATTCTTAGGAAAGTAGTTAAGTGTTGATTAGGGTCTTCTTGGGCGCCTCCTCCAAATGAGCAATTGTTTTGAACAAGGGTAATGAGTTGAGGTTTCAATTCAAAGTTATTGGTATGTATGGTTGGTTTTTGGATGCTACTTCCACAATTTCTTGGATTTGGATTAATGTAAGAACATAGAACTCTTCTCTCTTGCCCATCATGGTTTGCTGCACATTCTCTGGCATGGTTATGTGTCTCCTCTTCATGATGGTCCTCCATGTTCTCCTCCATGTCTATCTCTAAGTTCTCCTCTTCTTTCTCTACACCAACAACCTTCTTCCCTCTTGCTTTCGTCCTTAATATAAGGAAGGTCCTCTCAGGTTCAGATTCAAAGGAGGTTAAAGCTCTTCTTCTTTTACATGTCATACAATCAGCAGATCATACAAGCAAGAGAAAAGTGAAAAAATCACTCTTGTTAAGATTGCTGTTAGTGTGAGTGACACAATTTATCAAATAGTTAGTGGATTAGTTGAATAGAAATGTAAATAACTAAGGAAATAAAACAAAAGGAAATAATAAAAGAAAATGGATGAGACTGGAAGTAAATAACAAAAACAAAATAAACAAAACAAAAGAAAATTGCTCAATCTAGTTACCATCTAATTTAATCATTATCAATACAAAATAATCCCCGGCAATGGCACCGTAATCTTGATGCACGAAAACTTGTATCGCTACAAATTTCCCTCGGCAAGTATATCGAATTATCGTCAAGTAAAAACTCACAATAGAGTGAGGTCGAATCCCACAGGGATTGATTGGTCGAGCAACCTTAATTAGAGGAGTGTTCTAGTTGAACTAAACAAAGTTGAGTTGAGAATTACAGAAAATTAAATGGCGGGAAAGGTAAATGATAAGAAATGTAAGTGCTGAAAATAAATGGCGGAATGTAAATTGCAGAAAAGTAAATTGTAGAATCTTAAATGGGAATTTGGGGAGATGAGCATCAAAGTAAATAGCAGAAATTAAAGAGAATGGGTAAGATCAGGAATGGGGGATTCATTGGGCTTAGGAGATGTTATATTCTCCGGATCAAGTTTATCTTCATCTCTTCCTCAATCAACGCATTCATTGATCTCATTGGCAATATTAAGTGATTGGATCCCAATTCCTTGGCAATCCAATCTCTCTAATCTTGAACAATTGCCCAATTCCTTCATTTAATTGCTCATGGGAAGAGATGAAGTATGGTCACTGATTATACCACATGCATTTCCAAATTAAAGTGTTGGTAGGATTATATGTCACTGTATCCATCCAAACCCCAATCTGGTCCAGCATGAGAAAGTATTTCTAGCATGATCTCCTCATTCCTCTTCCAAGGTTCTGAGGAGATCCAATTATAGAGAGCCTCTTTTCCAAGATAACTAAACAATTCGATGAAGATCGAAAGCTTTCAAGTAAAATCAAGAGAAAAGAAAGAGGAAGAAGAATGAAAACTACAATTGATCCATCAAATTACAACAGAGCTCCCTAATCCAATGAAAAGAGGTTTAGTTGTTCATAGCTATGGAAATAGAAAGCAGAAATGAAGAGTGCATTGTAAAGTAAACTAAATTGCAGAGAAAGTAAATATACAGAGTGTTTACAATTGTTGGATCCCCAAATCCCCAATTCCAATTCGCTTTCTAGTTCAAAACTACTCCTATATATGCTACTTCTCTGATATTCTATCGGCTCTACAAGTCTTGGATATGGGCCTTTGATCTTCAGTTGAAGCAGTTACAGACTTCAGTGGACTTATCTTTGCTTGCAGAAAGAAGTTAAGTCAGGCATGGTTCGCGTTAGTCAAGGCGTTAGTGGTGTTAACATTTAAGTGTAAATCCTGGCTCGAAGACATTAGTGACACTAACTTTGTCACTAACGTTCCAACCCATTTGAGCTACATTAACTCACATGTTAGTGGCACTAATGTGGCCACTAACGTAGCCCTTCCTAACCTTCGATAGCATTATTGGTTCTTGATGCATGAAAACTTGTCTCTCAACAAATTTCCCTTCGGCAAGTATACCGAATTGTCGTCAGGTAAAAACTCACAATAGAGTGAGGTCGAATCCCACAATGATTGATTGGTCAAGCAATTTTAATTGGAAGATTATGCTAGTTGAGCTAAACAGGATGTAGTTGAGAATTGCAGAAAATTAAATGGCAGGAAAGTAAATAACAGAAAATAAAGTGCAGAATCTTAAATGGGGATTTTAGGCAATGAGCATGAAAATAAATGACAGAAAGTAAAGAAAATGGGTAAGATCAGAAATGGGAAAATCATTGGGTTCAGGAGATGTTGCATTCTCCGGATCAAGTTCATTCTCATCTCTTCCTCAATCAATGCATTCATTGATCTCCTTGGCAATCTTAAGTGATTGGATCCCAATTCCTTGGCAATCCAATATCTCTAAGCTTGAACAATTGCCCAATTCCTTGATTTAATTGCTCATGGGAAGAGGTGAAGTGTGGTCACTGATTATACCACATGTATTTCCAAATCAAAGTGTTGGGAGGATTACATGTCACTATATTCGCCCAAACCCCAATTTGGTCTAACATGAGAAAGCATTTCTAGCATGATCTCCTCATCCCTTTTCCAAGGCTCAGAGGAGATCCAATTATGGAGAGTTTCTTTCCCAAGATAACAATCCAATTAGATGAAGATCGAAAGCTTTCTAGTAAGATCAATAGAAAAGAAAGAAGAAGAAGAATGAAAACTATAATTGATCCATCAAATTACAACAGAGCTCCTTAACCCAATGAAAAGGGTTTAGTTGTTCATAGCTCTAGAAATAAAAAATGGCAGAAAAGAAGAATCCATGCTAAAAGTGCAGAAAAGTAAATATACAGAGGTAGTTCTCCAAAGTGCCAAGCTTCTCTATAGTTCAAAACTACTCCTATATATACTACTCCTCTTGATCTTCTAGTGAGTTCTTCAAGTCTTGGATGTGGGCTCTGGATCTTGAGTTGAAGCAGTTCTAATCTTTAGTGGGCCCAGCTTGCAGAGAAGTATGAATTAGGCATGGGCGTTAGTGAGATTAACATTAAGTGACATTGTGGGTTCGAAAACGTTAGTGGCAATCACTTTTTCCACTAACGTTCCACCCTCAAATACCTCATGTTAACTCCAACGTTAGTGGCACTAACGTGACCACTAACGTTGCCTTCTAAATCTTTGCTAACGTTATTGGGACTCACTTTTCCCAATAACGTTGGCTTATACCCCTTTCGCAAGAGTTATTAGGACTTACCTTTCCCAATAACGTTGCTATGTGCCTTTTGTCCATACGTTAGAGTTCACGTTAGTGTAACTAATGTGGCTCTTAACGTGGGTATGCTTCACCTTCGAGAGCGTTAGTGACACTTACCTTTGTCACTAATGCTCCAAGTGCCTCTATTCTCCACATTAGAGCTCACGTTAACTAAGTTAACATGGCTCTTAACGTGGTAGTAATGCCATCTTCCAACGTTAGTAACAAAGGTGAGTGTCACTAATGTTGGCTCATCAATCATCAACTCCATGTTAACTCTCACATTAGTGGTCTTAACGTGACCACTAACGTGGGCAATGCTAGTTCATCCAACGTTAGTGACAAAGGTGAGTGTCACTAACGTTGGCGTTGTTCTTCTCTTCTATTTTAGAGTTTACGTTAACTTAGTTAACGTGACTCTTAACATAGCTCATTGCCAAGTCTTGGAACGTTAGTGGTGTTCACGTTTACCACTAACGTTAGAGTAGAACGTTAGTGGTGTTCACGTTTTCCCCTAACGTTGGAGTTCTCTTTTGTCTCCACGTTAATTACCATGTTAACTTAGTTAACGTGGCAAGTAACATGAGCTATTGATGGCTTCGCAGGCGTTATTGGTGATCACTTTTCTCATTAACATTGCAAGCTATTTACTATTCCACATTAGTGTTCACATTAACTAGATTAACGTGAGTCCTAACGTGGTACTTCCTTGCTTCCTTTGCCCTGAAATCAAGCAAATAAAGTGCATCAAAGCTCTATCCAAAGTCATGAGATTATGCATCATCAATTTATCATGCAATTCTAGCAAAATCCTCATGAAATCATATGAAATTCACAATAGTTGCTTGAATCAAGGTGTAAGTGTATTTTCATCCAAAACTTGCCTTATTTACTAAGAAAATGGATGAAACTACCCTAAAACAGTAAAGAAAAAGTCAGTGAAACTGGCCTAGATGCCCTGGCATCAGTTCTAACTTTGCCAATAATGCTACAACCTTGCTTTTTTCCCACGTTAATGGCCCATGTTAGTGTTACTAAGGAGGCCACCAACGTAGGCATGCCATGACACGAAAACATTAGTGACACTAACTTTGTCACTAATGTTACAAAACTCTTTCCCTTCCATGTTAGTGCTCATGTTAATGGCATTAACGTCGCTAGTAATGTGGGCATATTGGCCATCTCCAACGTTAGTGACAAAGTTAGTGTCACTAATGTTGCCTTCTTATACTCCTTTCTCCACGTTACCTCCTACGTTAGTGGCACTAACGTGGCCACTAACGTGGGTCAACTTGGCCTGATCCAACATTAGTGACAAAGTTAGTATCACTAACGTTGGCGATCATTTTTGCTCCACATTAGAGCTCACATTAATGGCATTAACGTGGCTCTTAACGTGGTTGTTTGTGGCCTTTGCAACGTTAGTGGTGTTAACTTTACCACTAACGTTGGAGCTTTGGTGCACGAATTTGTGATCATCAACAATGGCTACAAAGACTTGGTAGCGCTCTCAAACGTGAATCACACTTAGTCACAACTCCGCACAACTGACTAGAAAGTGCACTGGGTCGTCCAAGTAATACCTTACGTGAGTAAGGGTCGATCCCACAAAGATTGTTGGTATGAAGTAATCTATGGTCATCTTGTAGATCTCAGTCAGGCGGATTTAACTAATTTAAGAGATTATTGGTTTAAATATGATTAATAAAATAAATAGAAAATAAAGATAAAGTTACTCATGTAATCCAATGGTGGGAATTTCGGATAGGTGCATGGAGGTGCTGTGTTCTTTCTGAATCTCTGCTTTCCTGCTGCTTTCATCCAATCCTTCTTAATCCTTTCCATGGCAAGCTGTATGTAGGGCATCACCATTGTCAATGGCTACATCCCATCCTCTCAGTGAAAATGGTCCAAATGCTCTGTCACGGCACGGCTAATCATCTGTCGATTCTCAATCAGGTTGGAATAGAATCCCGTGATTCTTTTGCGTCTGTCAATAACGCCCAGCCTTCAGGAGTTTGAAGCTCGTCACGGTCATTCAATCCCGGAATCCTACTCGGAATACCACAGACAAGGTTAGACTTTCCGGATTCCCATGAATGCCGCCATCAATTCTAGCTTATACCACGAAGATTCTGATTAAGGAATCCAAGAGATATGAAGGTAGAACGGAAGTGGTTGTCAATCACGCGCGTTCATAGGTGAGAATGATGATGAGTGTCATGGATCATCACATTCATCAAGTTGAAGTGCAACCACTATCTTAGAACAGGAATAAATCGAATTGGATAGAAAATAATAGTAATTGCATTGAAACTTGAGGTACAGTAGAGCTCTACACCCTTAATCTATGGTGTGTAGAAACTCCACCATTGACAATACATAAGTGAAAGGTCCAGGCATGGCCGAGAGGCCAGCCCCCATGATCTGAGAACTAAACGTCCCAAGATTGAATAATACAATCAAAGATATCTAATAAATTAGTAAAAAGTTCTATTTATACTAAACTAGCTACTAGGGTTTACCGAGGTAAGTAATTGATGCATAAATTCACTTCTGGGGCCCACTTGGTATGTGCTTGGGCTGAGCTTGATCTATCCACGAGCTGAGGATTTTCTTGGAGTTGAACGCCAAGTTGTAATGTGTTTTGGGCGTTCAACTCCGGTTTGTGACGTGTTTCTGGCGTTTGACTCTAGACAGCAACATGGAACTGGCGTTGAGCGCCAGTTTACGTCATCTAATTACGAATAAAGTATGGACTATTATATATTTATGGAAAGCTATAGATGTCTACTTTCCAACGCCGTTGAGAGCGCACCATTTGTAATTTTATAGCTCCAGAAAATCCATTTTGAGTGCAGGGAGGTCAGATTCCAACAGCATCAGCAGTCCTTTGTCAGCCTCCTATCAGAGTTTTGCTCAGGTCCCTCAATTTCAGCCAGAAAATACCTGAAATCACAGAAAAACACACAAACTCATAGTAAAGTCCAGAAATGTGAATTTATCATAAAAACTAATGAAAACATCCCTAAAAGTAGCTAGATCCTACTAAAAACTACCGAAAAACAATGCCAAAAAGCGTATAAATTATCCGCTCATCACAACACCAAACTTAAATTGTTGCTTGTCCCCAAGCAACTGAAAATAAAATAGGATAAAAAGAAGAGAATATACTATAAATTCCGAAATATCAATGAATATTTATTCTAATTAGATAGCGGGACTTGTAGCTTTTTGCTTCTGAACAGTTTTGGCATCTCACTTGTTCCTTTGAAGTTTAGAATGATTCGCTTCTCTAGGAACTTTTAGAATTTCAGATAGTGTTGTTGATTCTCCTAGTTAAGTATGTTGATTCTTGAACACATCTACTTTTATGAGTCTTGGCCGTGGCCCTAAGCATTTTGTCTTCCAGTATTACCACCGGATACATAAATGCCACAGACACATAACTGGGTGAACCTTTTCTGATTGTGACTCAGCTTTGCTAGAGTCCCCAGTTAGAGGTGTCCAGAGCTCTTAAGCACACTCTTTTTGCTTTGGATCACGACTTTAACCACTCAGTCTCAAGCTTTTCACTTGGACCTTCATGACACAAGCACATGGTTAGAGACAGCTTGATTTAGCCGCTTAGGCCTGGATTTATTTCCTTGGGCCCTCCTATCCATTGATGCTCAAAGCCTTAGATCCTTTTTACCCTTGCCTTTTGGTTTTAAGGACTATTGGCTTTTTCTGCTTGCTTTTTCTTTTTCTTTCTATTTTTTTTTCACAAGCTTTTGCTTTTTCACTGCTTTTTCTTTCTTCAAGAATCAATTTTATGATTTTTCAGATCATCAATAACATTTCTCTTAGTTCATCATTCTTTCAAGAGCCAACAATTTTAACATTCATAAACAACAAGATCAAAAATATGCACTGTTCAAGCATTCATTCAGAAAACAAAGAGTATTGTCACCACATCAATATAATTAAACTAAATTCAAGGATAATTTTGAAATTTATGTACTTCTTGTTCTTTTGAATTAAAACATATTTCAATTAAGAGAGGTGAAGGATTTATGGAATTTATTCATAGCTTTAAGACATAGTTACTACATACTAATGATCATGAAGTAGAGACACAAAACATGGATAAACATGTAACATAAAAATCGAAAAACAGAAAAATAAGAACAAGGAATGAGTCCACCTTAGTGGCGTCTTCTTCTTGAAGGACCAACAATGTCCTTAAGCTCTTCTATGTCCCTTCCTTGCCTTTGTTGCTCCTCCCTCATTGCTCTTTGTTCTTCTCTTATTTCATGGAGAATGATGGAGTGCTCTTGATGTTCCACCATTAATTGTTCCACATTGTAACTCAAATCTTCTAAGGAAGTGTTGAGTTGTTAGCAATAGTTGTTGGGAGGAAAGTGCATCCTTTGAGGCATCTCCGGGATTTCTTGGTGATGAGCTTCCTCATGCGTCCCTTGGGTTCCATGAGTGGGCTCTCTTTGTTTGCTCCATCCTTTTCTTAGTGATGGGCTTGTCCTCCTCAATGAGGATGTCTCCTTCTATGATAACTCCAGCTGAGTAACATAAATGGCAAATAAGATGAGGAAAAGCTAGCCTTGCCAAAGTAGAGGACTTATCGGCTATTTTGTAGAATTCATGGGAGATGACTTCATGAACTTCTACTTCTTCTCGAATCATGATGCTATGAATCATGATGGCCCGATCCACAGTGACTTCAGATCGGTTGCTAGTGGGAATGATGGAGCGTTGAATAAACTCCAACCATCCTCTAGCCACAGGCTTGAGGTCTAGTCTTTTTAGTTGAACCGGCTTGCATTTGGAGTCTCTTTTCCATTGAGCTCTTTCCACACATATGTCCATAAGGACTTGGTCAAACCTTTGATTAAAGTTGACCCTTCTAGTGTAGGGGCATTCATCTCCTTGCATCATGGTCAAGTTGAACGCCAACCTCACATTTTCCGGACTAAAATCTAAGTATTTCGCCCGAACCATTGTAAGATAATTCTTTGGACTCGGGTTCATACTTTGATCATGGTTCCTAGTGATCCATGCATTGGCATAGAACTCTTGAACCATTAAAATTCTGACTTGTTGAATGGGGTTGGTTAGAACTTTCCAACCTCTTCTTTGGATCTCATGTCGGATCTCCGGATACTCATTTTTCTTGAGCTTGAAAGGGACCTCAGGGATCACTTTCTTCTTGGACACAACATCATAGAAGTGGTCTTGATGGGCTTTGGAGATGAATCTTTCCATTTCCCATTACTCGGAGGTGGAAGCTTTTGTCTTCCCTTTCCCTTTTCTAGAGGATTCTCCGGCCTTGGGTGCATCAATTGTTATGGAAAAACAAAAAGCTTATACTTTTACCACACCAAACTTAAAATATTGCTCGCCCTCGAGCAAGAGAAGAAAAAAGAGAAGAAGAAGAAGAAGAAAAGATGGAGGAGAAGGGGAGGTGTAGGTTTCGGCCAAGGTATAGAAGAGGGGGTTGTGTTGTGTGAAAATGAAGTAGAATGGAGGGGTTTATATAGGGAAAGGGGAGAGGGTAGGTTCGGCCATTTAGGGTGGGTTTGGGTGGGAAAGAATTTTGAATTTTGAAGGTAGGTGGGGTTTATGGGGAGGAGTGGATGGATGTGAGTGGTGAAGGGGGTAATTGGAAAGAGAGATTGAGGTGATTGGTGAAGGGTTTTTGGGAAAGTGTGTTATAGGATTATGAGGTAAGGTGGCAATATGTTAGGTGGGGATCCTGTGGGGTCCACAGATCCTGAGATGATCCTGTGGGGTCCACAGATCCTGAGGTGTCAAGGATTTACATCCCTGCACCAATTAGGCATGTAAAATGCTTTAGCATACCATTCTGGCGTATAAACGCCGAAGTGGTGCACGTTCTGGGCGTTCAATGCCCATGTGTAGCCTGTTTCTGGCGTTGAACGCCAGTTCCATGCTTGTTACTGGCGTTCAGTGCTAGCTTTCCTCAGGGCACATTCCTGGCGTCCAAACGCCAGGATGTTGCTTGTTTCTGGCGTTCAGCGCCAGATCCATGCTCTGTTCTGGCGTTGAACGCCAGCCAGATGCACCTTACTGGCATTTAAACGCCAGTAAGTCCTTCCTCCAGTGTGTGATTTTTCTTTTGCTGTTTTTGATTCTATTTTTAATTTTTGTATTTTTTTTGTGACTCCACATGATCATAGACCTAATAAAACACAAAATAACAATAGAATAAAAATAAAATTAGATAAATAAAAATTGGGTTGCCTCCCAACAAGCGCTCTTTTAATGTCACTAGCTTGACAGTGGGCTCTCATGGAGCCTTAGAAAAGTTCAGAGCATGATGAAGGTTTCCCAACACCAAACTTAGAGTTTGAATGTGGGGTATTCTCAACACCAAACTTAAAGTTTGGTTGTGGCCTCCCAACACCAAACTTAGAGTTTGATTGTGGGGGCTCTTTTTGACTCTGTACTGAGAGAAGCTCTGCATGCTTACTCACTTTTGTTACAGAGGGATGGCCGTGTGCCTTAAACACAAGTTAGTCCCCATTCAATTGAAGGACTAATTCTCCTCTGTTAACATCTATTATAGCGCTTGCTGTGGCTAGGAAAGGTCTTCCAAGGATGATGCATTCATCCTCTTCCTTCCTAGTGTCTAGGATTATGAAATCAGCAGGGATGTAAAGGCCTTCAACCTTTACTAATATGTCCTCTACTAATCCATAAGCTTGTCTTACTGACTTGTCTGCCAATTGTAATGAGAATAAGGCAGGCTGTACCTCAATAATTTCTAGTTTCTCCATTACGGAGAGTGGCATAAGATTTATGCCTAACTCCAGGTCACATAGAGCTTTTTCAAAGGTCATGGTGCCTATGGTACAGGGTATTAAGAATTTCCCAGGATCTTGTTTCTTTTGAGGAAGAGTTTGCTGAACCATGTATCTAGTTCACTAATGAGCAAGGGAGGTTCACCTTCCCAAGTCTCATTACCAAACAACTTGGCATTCAACTTCATGATAGCTCCTAGATATTGAGCAACTTGCTCTCCAATCATATCTTCAGCCTCTTCTGAGGAAGAATAGTCTTCAGAGCTCATGAATGGCAGAAGGAGATTTAGTGGAATCTCTATGGTCTCTATATGAGCCTCAGATTCCTTTAGGTCCTCAATAGGGAACTCCTTCTTTCTTGAGAGACGTCCCAGGAGGTCTTCCTCACTAGGATTTTCGTCCTTCTCCTCCCTTGTGCATTCGGCCATATTGATTACATCAATGGCCTTGCACTCTCCCTTTAGATTCTCTTCTGTATTGCTTGGGAGAATACTGGGAGGAATTTCAATGATTTTCTTACTCAGCTGGCCCACTTGTGCCTCCAAATTTCTAATGGAGGATCTTGTTTCACTCATGAAACTTAAAGTGGCCTTAGACAGATCAGAGACTATGTTTGATAAGTTAGAGGGGCTTTATTAAGAATTCACTATCTGTTGCTGAGAAGATGATGGAAAAGGCTTGTTATTGCTTAGCCTGTTTCTTCCACCATTATTAAAGCCTTGTGGAGGCTTTTCTTGATCCTTCCATGAGAAATTTGGATGATTTATCCATGATGAATTATAGGTGTTTCTATAAAGTTCACCCATGTAATTAACCTCTGCCATTGCAGGGTTCTTAGGATTATAAGCTTCTTCAGAAGCTGCCTCTTTAGAACTATTGGATGCATTTTGCCATCCATTCAGACTTTGAGAGATCATGTTGACTTGCTGAGTCAACACTTTGTTCTGAGCCAATATGGTATTCAGAGCATCAATTTCAAGAACTCCCTGCCTCTGAGGCGTCCCATTATTCACGGAATTCCTCTTAGAAGTGTACATGAATTGGTTATTTGCAACCATGTCAATAAGTTCTTGAGCTTGTGCAGGTGTTTTCTTTATGTGAATGGATCCACCTGCAGAATGGTCCAATGACATTTTGGAAAACTCAGATACACCATAATGGAATATATCTAATATGGTCCATTCTGAAAACATGTTAGAAGGACACTTTTTGGTCATCTACTTGTATCTTTCCCAAGCTTCATAGAGGGATTCACCATCTTTTTATTTGAAGGTCTGAACATCCACTCTAAGCTTGCTCAGCTTTTGAGGAGGAAAGAATTTATCCAAGAAGGCTATGACCAGCTTATCCCAGGAGTCCAGGCTATCTTTAGGTTGTGAGTCCAACCATGTTCTAGCTCTGTCTCTTACACCAAAAGGGAAAAGCATGAGCCTATAGACTTCAGGATCTACTCCATTCGTCTTTACAGTCTCACAAATCTGCAAGATCTCAGTTAAAAGCTGGTAAGGATCTTCAGATGGAAGTCCATGAAACTTGCAGTTCTGTTGCATTATAGCAACTAATTGAGGTTTCAGCTCAAAATTGTTTGCTCCAATGGCCAGAATGGAGATGCTTCTTCCATCAAATTTGGACGTTGGTTTAGTGAAATCACGTAGCATTCTCCTTGTATTGTTGTTGTTGGGTTCGGCTGCCATCTCCTTCTCTTGTTTGAAAATGTCAGAAAGGTTGTCTCTGGATTGTTGTAATTTAGCTTCTTTTAGTTTCCTCTTCAGAGTCCTTTCAGGTTCAGGATCAGCTTCAACAAGAATGCCTTTTTCCTTGTTCCTGCTCATATAGGGAAGAAGAGAACAAGAAAAGAAAGATGAATCCTCTATGTCACAGTAAAGAGGTTCCTTATTGTTAGTAGAAGAAGAAAGGAATAAAAGTGGAGAATCCAATCACAAGGGTGAGGATAAAGGCAGTGATTGGAGATGAAGAGAGGTGAAGATAAGTGTTAGTAAATAAATAAATAAATAGAAGAAGAGGAGAGATAGAAATTTTCGAAAATAATTTTGAAAAAGTAGTTAGTGATTTTCGAAAATTAAAGATAAGATATAATTAAAATTAAAATTTAAAACAATTAATTAATTAAAAAGAATTTTTGAAAAAGGGATGAGATATTTTTGAAAATTAGAGAGGGAAAAGTAGTTAGGTGGTTTTGAAAAAGATAAGGAACAAAAAAAAAGTAAAATAGTTAGTTGAAAAAGATATTAAAGTCAAATTTGAAAAGATAAAAAGATAAGAAGTTAGATAAGATATTTTGAAATCAAATTTTTAAAAAAGATAAATTTTTGAAAAAGATATGATAAAAAGATAAGATTTAATTTTTAAATTTAAAATTAATTACTTAACTAACAAGAAACTAAAAGATAAGATTCTAGAATTTAATGATTGAACCTTTCTTAACAGGAAAGTAACAAACTTCAAATTTTTGAATCAATCATATTAATTGTTAGCATAATTTTCGAAATTAAAGATAAAATTAAGAAAAAGATTTTTGGAAAACAATTTTCAAAATTTTCGAAAAAATAAAAAAATGAAAAAGATATGATTTTTGAAAATGATTTTGAAAAGATAAGATTTTTAAAATTGAAAATTTGACTTGACTTACAAGAAATAACTAATTTTAAAAATTTTTGACTAAGCCAACTCAAATTTTCGAAATTTTGGAGAGAAATAAAGAAAAGATATTTTTTATTTTTGAAGTTTTTTTTATGAGGAGAGAGAAAAACACAAATATGACCCAAAACATGAAAATTTTGGATCAGAACACTTAATGCATGCAAGAACACTATGAATGTCAAGATGAACACCAAGAACACTTTGAAGATCATGATGAACATCAAGAACATAATTTTGAAAAAATTTTTTGATGCAAAGAAAACATGCAAGACACAAAACTTAGAAATCTTTAATGCATGGACTCTAACAAACGAAAAATGCATATGAAAAACAACAAACAACACAAAACAAGAAAACATCAAAATCAAACAAGAAGACTTGTCAAGAACAACTTGAAGATCATGAAGAACACCATGAATGCATGAATTTTCGAAAAATGCAAGGAAAATTTTTAAAGCATGCAATTGACACCAAACTTAAAGTTGACTCAAGACTCAAACAAGAAACACAAAATATTTTTTATTTTTATGATTTTATGATTTTTTTGTATTTTTATTATTTTTTTCGAAAATATTCTTTAGAAAAACGAAAATAAAGAAAATTTTTTTTGAAATTTTTTTTGAAAACTTTTTGAAAAGAAAATCACTTAATCTGAGCAACAAGACGAACCGTTAGTTGTCCATACTCGAACAATCCCCGGTAACAGCGCCAAAAACTTGGTGCACGGATTTGTGATCATCAACAATGGCTCTAAAGACTTGGTAGCGCTCTCAAACGTGAATCACACTTAGTCACAACTCCGCACAACTGACCAGCAAGTGCACTGGGTCGTCCAAGTAATACCTTACGTGAGTAAGGGTCGATCCCACGGAGATTGTTAGTATGAAGCAATCTATGGTCATCTTGTAGATCTCAGTCAGGCAGATTTAACTAGTTTAAGAGATTATTGGTTTAAATATGATTAATAAAATAAATAGAAAATAAAGATAAAGTTACTCATGTAATCCAATGGTGGGAATTTCGGATAGGTGCATGGAGGTGCTGTGTTCCTTCTGAATCTCTGCTTTCCTGCTACTTTCATCCAATCCTTCTTAATCCTTTTCATGGCAGGCTGTATGTAGGGCATCACTGTTGTCAATGGCTACATCCCATCCTCTCAGTGAAAATGGTCCAAATGCTCTGTCACAGCACGGCTAATCATCTGTCGGTTCTCAATCAGGTTGGAATAGAATCCCGTGATTCTTTTGCGTCTGTCACTAACAACCAGCCTTCAGGAGTTTGAGGCTCGTCACAGTCATTCAATCCCGGAATCCTACTCGGAATACCACAGACAAGGTTAGACTTTCCGGATTCCCATGAATGCCGCCATCAATTCTAGCTTATACCACGAAGATTCTGATTAAGGAATCCAAGAGATATGAAGGTAGAACGGAAGTGGTTGTCAATCACGCGCGTTCATAGGTGAGAATGATGATGAGTGTCACGGATCATCACATTCATCAAGTTGAAGTGCAACGACTATCTTAGAACAGGAATAAATCGAATTGGATAGAAAATAATAGTAATTGCATTGAAACTTGAGGTACAGTAGAGCTCTACACCCTTAATCTATGGTGTGTAGAAACTCCACCATTGACAATACATAAGTGAAAGGTCCAGGCATGGCCGAGAGGCCAGCCCCCATGATCTGAGAACTAAACGTCCCAAGATTGAATAATACAATCAAAGATATCTAATAAACTAGTAAAAAGTTCTATTTATACTAAACTAGCTACTAGGGTTTACCGAGGTAAGTAATTGATGCATAAATTTACTTCTGGGGCCCACTTGGTGTGTGCTTGGGCTGAGCTTGATCTATCCACGAGCTGAGGATTTTCTTGGAGTTGAACGCCAAGTTGTAATGTGTTTTGGGCGTTCAACTCCGGTTTGTGACGTGTTTCTGGCGTTTGACTCTAGACAGCAACATGGAACTGGCGTTGAGCGCCAGTTTACGTCGTCTAATTACGAATAAAGTATGGACTATTATATATTTATGGAAAGCTATAGATGTCTACTTTCCAACGCCGTTGAGAGCGCACCATTTGTAATTTTATAGCTCCAGAAAATCCATTTTGAGTGCAGGGAGGTCAGATTCCAACAGCATCAGCAGTCCTTTGTCAGCCTCCTATCAGAGTTTTGCTCAGGTCCCTCAATTTCAGCCAGAAAATACCTGAAATCACAGAAAAACACACAAACTCATAGTAAAGTCCAGAAATGTGAATTTAGCATAAAAACTAATGAAAACATCCCTAAAAGTAGCTAGATCCTACTAAAAACTACCGAAAAACAATGCCAAAAAGCGTATAAATTATCCGCTCATCACAACACCAAACTTAAATTGTTGCTTGTCCCCAAGCAACTGAAAATAAAATAGGATAAAAAGAAGAGAATATACTATAAATTCCGAAATATCAATGAATATTTATTCTAATTAGATAGCGGGACTTGTAGCTTTTTGCTTCTGAACAGTTTTGGCATCTCACTTGTTCCTTTGAAGTTTAGAATGATTCGCTTCTCTAGGAACTTTTAGAATTTCAGATAGTGTTGTTGATTCTCCTAGTTAAGTATGTTGATTCTTGAACACATCTACTTTTATGAGTCTTGGCCATGGCCCTAAGCATTTTGTCTTCCAGTATTACTCAGCGTACGCATAAGTTTTAGTTTTGAGAATCCACGCGCACGCGTGGATAGGCTAACGTTGGAAGGAACGTTGCCAGTCCAACGTTGAGGCCAACGTTCTTCTAAAAGCTTTGAAAATTGGAATTGGGATTTCTGCATCCACGCGCACGCGTACATCATGCGCACGCGTGGATGTGCATTCTGACCCCAAGTGCGTAGACACGCAAAGCACGCATATGCATGGGTAGAGGAACGTTGGCACTCCAACATTGAGTCAAATGCCAATGAGAGCAAGCAAAACTAAATTTTTAAGAGACGTTTGATTCAACGTTGACAATCAAACGTGGACTTCAACGTAAAGCATCAGAACTTAGCACACCCAAGCAGAGCTCTTCTCAACAGCAAGGAAACCCATTGGAGCAACTTCAACCCAATTCAATTAAGGCCAAAAGCCCAATTCAGAGATGGAAGAATCAATGAAAGAAAGTGCATAAATAGCTTAGAAACTCTGCCAATTTTCATTTTCTTTGTAATTTCAATTCTGCAATGTATCTTTCAACTCCATTTTCCATTCTTAGAGCTATGAACAACTAAATCCCTTTCATTATTCAATGGATCAATATTAGTTTTCATTCATCTTCTTCTTTCTTTTCTCTTGATTTTGCTAGAAAGCTTTCGATCTTCATCTAATTGGATAGTTATCTTAGGAAAGAAGCTATTCATAATTGGATCTCCTCTGAACCTTGGAAGAGGAATGAGGAGATCATACTAGAAATGCTTTCTCAGATTGGATTAGATTGTGGTTTGGATGGATATCGTGAGATGTAATCCTACCAACATGTGTGGTATAATCAGTGACCATACTTCATCTTTTCCTATGAGCACTTAAATCAAGGAATTGGGAATTTGTTCATGCTTAGAGAGATTAGATTGCCAAGGAATTGGGATCTAATCACCTAAGATTGCCAAGGAGATCAATGAATGCATTGATTGAGGAAGAGATGAAAATGAACTTGATCTGGAGAATTATCACATCTCCTGACCCCAATGAGCTTCCCATTTTCTTATCTACCCATTCTCTTTACATTCTATTCTTTAATTTCATGCTTAATCCCCATTCCCATTTAATTTCTTGCAATTTAAGCTTTTGCTCTTTGTATTCCGTAATTTAATTTCTGTTATATTGATTTCTTGCAATTCAAGTTTCCCACCAATTTACTTTGTGCAATCCCAATTTCGATTCCAATTTATCTCAACTAGAAGAATTCTCCAATTAAAGTTGCTCAACCAACCAATTCCTATGGGATTCGACCTCACTCAATAGTGAGTTTTTACTTGACGACAAATCGGGTGTACTTGCCACTAGAAAATTGTTGAGACTCAGTTTTCGGGTGAATAAATCCTCTCTTCTCACCTAAATGGCACCACCAAAAGCCTCCGCATCAAAGAAAAGAAAGACCAAGGAAATTTGCTCTGGCTCATTAAGCTATAATGAGTTCAAGTTCCTCTCACTCTTCCACCAAAACCAGTTTTATGGGTCGGTGAGTGAAAGGAAAATCATCCCTGAAGTTGGATTCCAACTAGGGAGGAATAAGCACAGAGAAATTAATATAGATATCAACAATAGAGGCTGGACACTCTTGTGTAATCCACCAAAGGTGGTGGAAAGCTTGATATGGGAGTTCTATGCCAATGCTGTGCCTCAGCCCGGGCAACCCTATGATTATAAAAGCTATGTGAGGGGAAAGAGCATTGAATATAGCCCCTCCAACATAGACAAGATGCTGATGTTGAAGAGCACAAATTGCACCCGGAGCTATGAAGAAAAGGTGAAGCAACTAGATCCTAGATTTGAAGAAATTTTGAATGAGATATGCGTTGTCAATGTTCAAGGGATCAATGACAAGGATGGAAGGCCAAACCAATTATGGAGAAGATATTTGAGCCCCCAAGCTAGAGGGTGACTAGATTTTGTGAGGAGATCCCTCAACCCCACCTCCAACACTTCGGAGGATACTTTGGAGAGAGCTGTACTCATCTACAGCATCATGAAAGGGGAAATGTCAATGTTGGGGAGATGATTGCCAACAATATTCATAGGGTGCTGAAAAGAACCAAAGATAGCACAAGATTGGCCTTTGATAAACCCCATTTGTAGGGTTTATCTTGTGCTTAATTTAGGGGATTTTATAACCTTTTACCCACATTTATCCATTGAAATAGCATGGTTTTATGACTTCTTCTTTAATTGTGCTTAAGAGTGAAAACATGCTTTTTAGGTCTTAAAATAGCTAAATTTAATTCACCTTGATTCCATTAGATGCCTTGATATATTTGTTAAGTGATTTCAGATTTAGGAGGCAAAGATTGGATTAAGGGAATGAAGGAAAAGTACGTAAAAATGGAGAACTCATGAAGAAATGTAGGAATCGCAAAAGCTGTCAAGCCGACCTCTTCGCACTTAATCGACCATAACTTAAGCTACATAGGTCTAAATGATGCGGTTCTAGTTGGATTGGAAAGCTAACATCCGGGGCTTCGAAATGATATAAGATTTGCCATAGTTGCATTGCGCCTAGGGGCGCGCACGTGCACGGTACACGGATGCGCCGATGGTGGCACATGATCCACTTAATGAAACTCGTGGCTAGCAATTTTAGAAGCCTTATGGGCCCAATCCAACTCATTTCTGATGCTATTTAAGCCAAGGATTGAGGAGGGATGAGACACTTAGTTACCATTAGTTTAGTTTAGCTTAGTTTAGTAGTTAGAGTTAGTTTCTAGAGAGAGAAGCTCTCACTTCTCTCTAGAATTAGGATTAGGTTTAGATTAGAATTTCTAGATCTAGGTTTTAATCTTTGCTCTCATTTACTTCTACCTTTCAATTGCTTGTTGTCACATTCATTCTTCTTTTATTCTTTTGTTGTAATCTCCTTTATGTTGTTCTTATATTTTGTTGTAGATCTACTCTTGTTCCTTCTCTTTTCTTTCAATTCAATTTGATGTAATTCATTATAATTGTGTTTTTTTTAATTATTGTTTTTAATTCTTTGCAATAATTGTTGTTAGATTCTATTCTTGTTGTCAATTTGCTTTGCTTTTCTTTTGTACCTTCCAAGTATTTGATGAAATGCTTGGTTGGATTTTAGTATAGATTTTGTTCCTCTTGGCCTAGGTAGAGTAATTAGTGACTCTTGAGTTATCTAACTCCTTTGTTGATTGATAATTAGAAGTTGCTAATTGATTTGAATGCCTCTAAAGCTAGTCTTTCCTTTAGGAGTTGACTAGGACTTGAGGAATCAAATTGATTTATCCACTTGACTTTCCTCCATGGTTAGAGGTTAACTAAGTGGGAGCAATGAAGAATTTGTGGTCATGATTGAGGAGGATAACTAGGATAGGATTTCTAGTTCTCATATCTTGCCAAGAGTTTTATTAGTTGTTAGTTTATTTTCTTTGCCATTTATATTTCTTGTAATCTCTAAAACCCCAAAATATCTCATAACCAATAACAAGAAACTTTATTGTAATTCCTAGGGAGAACGACCCGAGGTTCAATACTTTGGTTTATAAATTTAGGGGTTTGTTTTAGTAACAAACAATCTTTTGTATCAAAGGATTACTGTTGGTTTAGAAACTATACTTTAAAATGAGATTTCATTAGTGAAATTCTAAACCATCAAAAATCTTATCATCAAAATGGCGCCATTGCTTGGGTTACTTGTTAGCTTTTGCTAGCTTTAGGACTTTGTTTCATTATTTTTTATTAGCTTTTATCTTTTATTTTCTCTTTTCATAATGAATTCTCACTTTGGCTATGAGTGTGATTACAACTATGTTGTAGGGAATGAGAACTTCAATGACAATATACATCAAGAATGGGACAATCAAAGGTGGGAGGAGCCACATGCATATGATCAATCCTCTTGGCAACAACCTCCACCAATGCACTATGAAGAAGAGCCATTTTATGATACACACCAATCAAATGGCTATGGTGAATCTCCTTGTGACTTTCAAGAACAACCACCATATGCCTGTGAGCCATATCCTCAACATAGCCCTCAACCATACTCACAAGTCCCTTTCCACCAAACACATCCATTTGACCTTAATCCATGATGACAAGTCATCATATACCCATTTTTCAAGCTAATTTCACTTGTTTTATTAGTCTTTATGCACTTTCTTGCATCCTAAATAAGTGATTTGGAGTGAAAATGCATAACTTCTTTAGATCAAGCAACTACCATTAAATTGATGCTAACTCATGAGGTTTAAGCTAATTTTAATTGAATTTTAATTGATTTATAAGCCTCGTGAATTTAGTGATACTTTGAGTAGTTGTTTTGATTGATTGCAGGTGAAGAAAAGAAGAAAAGAGAAAGCGTGGCTTAAGAAAGCGTGGCCCAAGGAGAAAAAGGCGTGGCGCATAAAGGAGGGAGCAAGCATTGCCCTCCACAAGGGCACACTGCCCTCTAGGAGAGCAACATGAGCAAACAAGCCAAGAAAGACAACGCTGCTCTACCCACGACAAGGACAGAGCACAAAATGGTGCCTTGGATCAAAGAAAAGAAAAACCTTGCCCTGCCCTTGAGGAGGGCAGTATCGGGCTCACCAAAGGGAGAAATTCAAAGAAAAAGTCCACCATTGCTTGCCACAAGAGTCGAACACGGAACCATGAGGAAACAAGAACTTAGGCCTCACTTTGGTGCCAAGAAAATCAAAGAAAAGAAGTAGCGTGCGCGTCACACAAGGATCGAACACGGGGCTTCAATTTGGAAACACTGCCCTGCCCTCCACGAGGGCAGGGCAGCATTTTGGTGATGCACACAGGCGCACCATTCTGGCGCACCAAGGGACGGTTCGGCAGCACCAGCAGCACGCACAGGCACCAAAAATTTCTGCCCTGCCCTCCGTGAGGGCAGGGCAGCATCTTGCGCACCAAACTCGCACACCACGCTCGCACCAAGGCCGCACGCATCAATTCCTGCCCTGCCCTCCACAAGGGCAGGGCAGCCTCCTGGAAGCAATTGTCTTGAGCTGAAAATTGGATTAAAAATCAAATTTAATTCATTTCTTCACAAAATCAAAAGCCCATCCAAATCCTAAGATCCAAGAATAGAAAGTGTATAAATAGGAGATAGTTTGGTGTAATTAGGACCTTTTTCCTTTACTTTTGCACTTTGAATTTTCCTTTGAACCTTTACTTTTATTTTGAGCTTTTGAACTTTCTCTTGGGGACTTCACTGAGATTTCAGAGAATTGGGGAGGAGAATTGATCTCTCTTCTTCCTCGTTCTTGTGTGGGCATTTTTCTTTTTCTTGTTTGAGTTTTGGGTGTGAAGAATTGAGGAAATTCTGTCTCAATCTCCATTCAAAATCTCTTTAATTCCTCTTCTGCATAATTAAGTTGAATTTCAATTCCTTTACTGCTTCTTCTTCAATTTCTTGTTAATTGCTTTATGGGCTTGGATCTGGGAAGGCAATTGAGATCTAGACTTTGCTCTCTAGTCTCTTGAGTCCTGAGATCCCATTTTCCTTTTTTGGTTCTTCTGTGAACCTCAGCTGCATGTTAATTTCCATTTCTGTTTGGATTCTAGTTATTCCTAATTCAATTTCTGCTTTATTACTTGTTGCACTTTAAATTCCCTTGCTGAAATTCTGAAATCCCAGTCCTCAATTCCCTTTTCCACTCAAGCAATTTACATTTCTTGCAATTTAAGTTACTGCAATTTACATTTCTTGCACTTTAAGTTTCAGTCATTTAATTTCTTGTTCTTTAAGATTCAGCACTTTTATTTTCCTGTCCTTTAATTTACTGCAATTCTTCCCTCTCCCTTTACATTCCAAGAAATTTAGCTTCTGTTAAAGATAAACCACTCAACCAATATTTGATTTGCTTGACTAAATCAACCACTAAACTAAAATTGCTCAATCCTTCAATCCCTGTGGGATCGACCTCACTCATGTGAGTTATTATTACTTGATGCGACCCGGTACACTTGCCGGTGAGTTTTGTGTCGGATCGTTTTCCGCACATCAAGTTTTTGGCGCCGTTGCCGGAGATTGAAATAGATTGACAATGATTAAGTGAAGTGGAGGTCTAGATCAAGCACTTTTTCTTTTCTGTTGCTTTAATTTTGACTAACACACTAACTGTTTGAAGAATTGCCTCTATCAACTCACTAACGGTTTGAGAGTTTGTCTCAACTAACTACACTCAATTCTCAAGAGTGCTGTTGTTTGTCCTTCCTGATTGTTTGCATGCCACAGGAAAATAGGGAAGCCAGAAGAAAAGCTATCATTGGAAAAGAAGTCTCTGCAGATGAAGAATAGCATGACATGAAGCCACCACTCATTACACTAATCAAGAAGTCTCTGCACATATCCACTTTTCTGAAGACTTGTAGTGCTATCAAAACTGATGGTCTAGATCTTGACACTTATAAGATCTTGTTATTCCCTTTCTCACTAAGGGGTGAAGCTGCACAATGGCTTGAAACTTTTCCTCAAGGAAGTATCACTAGTTGGGACGATTTGGTCACCAAATTTCTGGCCAAATTCTCCTCATCCCAACAGGTCATCAAGCTGGAAGAGGGGGAATATTCATTCACACAAGGAGAAGAAGAACCACTCTTCAAGGCATGGGAAAGATACAAGAAAGCAACTGATAAAGTGGGCTTCCGAGCTTTCTATGAAGGATTAACCCCAGAAACAAGAAAAGCAGTGGACTACTTCTCAGATGGCCTACTCAAAGCAACAACAACTACCCAAGGAATTGCAAACTTAAATGACAAAGGAGTCAACAACCAACATTCATTTGAGAAACCACAGAATGCAATCTCAGAAAAAGAAGTTGATTGCCTGTGGTGTTGCAAAATATGGAGCTGAGAGATAGAAAAGTTGATTGCCTGCAAACTGCTGCAGTGAATGCCCAATTTCCACCATGAAGACCTCATTCTTATCTGAGAATGAGGGAGTCTCAACATCAAGAACAAGGAAGTTTCAACCAGGGCAACTCCATGACCACAAACAATCAACATCACTCACCCACTAATACCACTCAAAGCCAATACTCACAACACAGACACTCCCAGACTCATCCCAACTGGAGAAGGAACGAGTACCAAAATCACAAACCAAGGGACTTCAATTATAACAATCCCAGCTTCACAAACCAACAAAAACACCATTATAGTAACAACAATCACTACATGCCACCACAACACCCACCCCTCCAAACTTTAACATCCCACAACCAACACATCTCACAAGACTCTCAGAGGATCACTAACTTGGAGATCTTAATGGAGAGAATGCTGAAACACCAAGAGGAGATAACAAAGAACCAAGAGATTTCAATCAGAGGAATTGAGGGGCAATTAGCTCAACTGGTGAAGCATTTTGCAGAAATGGGTGAAAAGAGAGCAAATATTTTCCCCAGAGCCACTGAAGACAAACTGACTAACAATGAAGATACTGCAAGGAAGGAAGGATGGAAAAAGATCATAGAGGAAAGTAAGAAAACCTTGGACGAAGAGAATACCAGCCAAGAAAAACACAACAAGGAATTCTTACGAGAAACAGAGGATAGAATTAAAGAAAAGCAAAAAATCCCCACTGGAAAATTTTTACTAGGGGATAGAGTAATGATAAACAGTCAAACCATGAAGGTGTCCCCACAGCTGTTTGATCACTACATTGTGACCAAGATCCTTCCACAGGAATTCATAGAGGTCATCAAAGAGGAAACCAGAAGGAAGTTCACCGTGAAGAAAGACAAGCTAAGGCACTGTGATTTTCAATCTTCATGATCAGCAGAATGGAGGAATGTCAAGCTAGTGACAATAAAAGAGCGCTTGTTGGGAGGCAACCCAACCTGAGGTAGTTTTCTTTTCATAAGCTTTGTCAATAAAAATGTTGAATAATTGGTATGGATTGCAAGGAGCTAAGTTTGGTGTTGCACACCAAAATGATTTGAGGAAAGAATGAAAGATTCTAAGTTTGGTGTTCCACCAAAAATATTATTTAAAAACACATTCTCACCTCCTGCATGATGCTAGCTACAAGCAACCAAACACATTATTCAACTGTTTAATTACTTTCTAGCTTTAATTTCATTAACCTTTAGCAAGGACACAAGGTTTCACATATGGTTAATTGTTGCATAAGAGGCAGTGGCAAACACTCAGTTTATGCATACTAACCATACAATTAAGGGCTTGAGAAGCAAGCAACTTTGAGAATTATGCAGGACATGAGTCAACAATTGAAGATATTATGCATCTTAACTCAAAGAAAACACAACAGAAGGAAGAATCAAAGGGCTGCAACTTCAAAGGTTATATCTAGACTTAATCTTGGCTACTGTGAAATGTTTTGAATATGGAAACCACTGTATGTCTTGCTAAAGTGTTTATCTAGTTGCAAGTGAAATTGTTTGTTAAGAATGCTAAATCTGCATGTTGTTTGTTATCCATCACTTAGTTAAATTTTGTTTTGTTTCCCACATGCTTGAATAAAAGAGAATTGTTTGAATTGAAAAGTGAAATATCCAATGTTGCATAAGTAAGAATGGAAGTTAATGGTGGTATATGTGTTTGATTAAATGCATAACTCATGAAATAATTGTTGCATACTATCATTTTCATTTAAGTGTGAGTTAGCTTGCTGTTATAAAGGTTCTTATCAATAAAGAAAAAGCCCTTGGGAACAAAAATAGAAAGAAAAGGAAGAAGAAAAGGCCAAAGTGGCAAGAAAAACAAAGAATAAAGGTTGGACACCAATAGCTTGGACCCTAGGACATATGCCTGTGGTGTTCTTGTACTAAGTTATGCTTGGATGAGTAAATTCTAAGGGGTATTTTAAAACCCGGTCACTTAGATCAACTGATTTGGGATGGCCAATTGAAAGTCCACAATAAAGAGCAACTTAGATACAGAACATTTAGTTATCCAAAGAGATGCTGGGCATCAATGATCCTAGGAAGAAATAGTGAGCCATGTGTCTGTGGTGGAAAGATGTTGAGTAAAAGAAAAGAAAAAAAATAAAGCCAAAGGCTATTACTGCAACATTAGACACCAAACCTCCAAAAGAATAATAAGCTTGTTAAGCATTATAAGAAAGAAAAGTTAGCAAGGAAGTAATTAAAAAGTAAGTCTTATAGCAGCAAGTTTAGCAAGCCTTTGAGGAAAGATGTATTTTATGTAACAGCAACAATAATTGAGTTATCATTGTCTGCATAAAGACTCCATAAATCAAGTTCTGCTATATGCCTAATAAGGATATGTGTTCTTTTCTTGTTCACTTCATTTTCTCTTAGTTTTGATGCTTGCTTGGGGACAAGCAAGATTTAAGTTTGGTGTTGTGATGACAAGTCATCATATACCCATTTTTCAAGCTAATTTCACTTGTTTTATTAGTCTTTATGCACTTTCTTGCATCCTAAGTAAGTGATTTGGAGTGAAAATGCATAACTTCTTTAGATCAAGCAACTACCATTAAATTGATGCTAACTCATGAGGTTTAAGCTAATTTTAATTGAATTTTAATTGATTTATAAGCCTCGTGAATTTAGTGATACTTTGAGTAGTTGTTTTGATTGATTGCAGTGAAGAAAATAAGAAAAGAGAAAGCGTGGCTTAAGAAAGTGTGGCCCAAGGAGAAAAAGGCGTGGCGCAAAAAGGAGGGAGCAAGCATTGCCCTCCACAAGGGCACACTGCCCTCTAGGAGGGCAACATGAGCAAACAAGCCAAGAAAGGCAACGCTGCCCTGCCCACGACAAGGGCAGAGCACAAAATGGTGCCTTGGATCAAAGAAAAGAAAAACCTTGCCCTGCCCTTGAGGAGGGCAGTATCGGGCTCACCAAAGGGAGAAATTCAAAGAAAAAGTCCACCATTGCTTGCCACAAGAGTCGAACACGGAACCATGAGGAAACAAGAACTTAGGCCTCACTTTGGTGCCAAGAAAATCAAAGAAAAGAAGTAGCGTGCGCGTTACACAAGGATCGAACACGGGGCTTCAATTTGGAAACACTGCCCTGCCCTCCGCGAGGGCAGGGCAGCATTTTGGTGATGCACACAGGCGCACCATTCTGGCGCACCAAGGGATGGTTCGGCAGCACCAGCAGCACGCACAGGAACCAAACTGGCGCACCAAAAATTTCTGCCTTGCCCTCCACGAGGGCAGGGCAGCATCCTGCGCACCAAACTCGCACACCACGCTCGCACCAAGGCCGCACGCATCAATTCCTGCCCTGCCCTCCACAAGGGCAGGGCAGCCTCCTGGAAGCAATTGTCTTGGGCTGAAAATTGGATTAAAAATCCAATTTAATTCATTTCTTCACAAAATCAAAAGCCCATCTAAATCCTACGATCCAAGAATAGAAAGTGTATAAATAGGAGATAGTTTGGTGTAATTAGGACCTTTTTCCTTTACTTTTGCACTTTGAATTTTCCTTTGAGCCTTTACTTTTATTTTGAGCTTTTGAACTTTCTCTTGGGGACTTCACTGAGATTTCAGAGAATTGGGGAGGAGAATTGATCTCTCTTCTTCCTCGTTCTTGTGTGGGCATTTTTCTTTTTCTTGTTTGAGTTTTGGGTGTGAAGAATTGAGGAAATTCTATCTCAATCTCCATTCAAAATCTCTTTAATTCCTCTTCTGCATAATTAAGTTGAATTTCAATTCCTTTACTGCTTCTTCTTCAATTTCTTGTTAATTGCTTTGTGGGCTTGGATCTGGGAAGGCAATTGAGATCTAGACTTTGCTCTCTAGTCTCTTGAGTCCTGAGATCCCATTTTCCTTTTTTGGTTCTTCTGTGAACCTCAGCTGCATGTTAATTTCCATTTCTGTTTGGATTCTAGTTATTCCTAATTCAATTTCTGCTTTATTACTTGTTGCACTTTAAATTCCCTTGCTGAAATTCTGAAATCCCAGTCCTCAATTCCCTTTTCCATTCAAGCAATTTACATTTCTTGCAATTTAAGTTACTGCAATTTACATTTCTTGCACTTTAAGTTTCAGTCATTTAATTTCTTGTTCTTTAAGATTCAGCACTTTTATTTTCCTGTCCTTTAATTTACTGCAATTCTCCCCTCTCCCTTTACATTCCAAGAAATTTAGCTTCTGTTAAAGATAAACCACTCAACCAATATTTGATTCGCTTGACTAAATCAACCACTAAACTAAAATTGCTCAATCCTTCAATCCCTGTGGGATCGACCTCACTCATGTGAGTTATTATTACTTTATGCGACCCGGTACACTTGCCGGTGAGTTTTGTGTCGGATCGTTTTCCGCACATCAATCCATATCCACCATACCAACCACATTTTGATTCATATGAGCCACACATAGAACCACAACCATTCCAATATCAATACTACCAAGAACCACCTCAATATACACCACCACCTTACCAAGAAGAACCACCTTCCTATAATGAATCCTTCCTCCAAGACAATGAACCCTCTTATCTACCCCAATCTCTAATGGATGAGACCCTTGGTATTCTTCTTCAAGGGCAAGATGAAATGAAAAGGGATGTGCAATAATTTGTGGATACCTTGACCGAGGTAGTAAATCATTTAGCCTCCCAATGCTTGAATATTCAAGGAACTCCCATAGCTACATGTGAAGGATCCAAGGAAGAGCATAGCATGAAGGAGAGATTGGAAACTCCAGTGGAGAAGGAGGAATGCTATGTTGTACTAGAACAATTGGAGAAGCCTATGATCATTGAAGAAAAGGAAGAAGTGGTTGAAGACATAGGAGATGCGGAACCTCCATGGGAAGCTAAAATCATAGAGATTTCCTCCAAGAAGATTGAATTTGATGTTGAGGAGGAATGTGCACAACCTCCAAAACAATTTTTGAATGAAGACTTGGAAGGAATGAAGCAAGAATTGAGTTCCCTTGGTGATGAAGATCAAGCATCAAACCTTCTTGGTGGTGAATCCTTTGAACTTGAAGACCCCTCTCCCAATGAGATAGAAAGTAATGTGGAGGTAGATTTCTCTCAACCTCCCATTTATGACTTCAGTGATGGAGAAGAGTTAGATGAAGTTTATGAACAAAGGATTGAGAATGAAGAAGTTTATGAAGTGGTGGAGATTGACAAGGAAACAAACAAGGGAGTAGAGCTTGCAAGGACATTGGAGATACATTCAAATGGGTAAGCCATTATCATCCATTCTTTCATTCAAGTGGGTAAGTTCCTTATACTTAAGCTTTATTATTCCCCTTGAATATGGGTTGATTGAAATGGATGGTCAACTTAGACATATTTGTGGCTTTAAGAGTAAGAAGGAGATGGTTAGTGGTTGGAAACATCATTCTAGGTTCATTATGGTTGCATGTTCAAAGTTTGATTGCAACGGTTGGTGTAGAATTAGATTGCTTGGGTCTAGGATGTTGTTTGGTTACTTAAATGAGAATTCCAAGATTATGCCACCCGAATGGATTAATGATGATCAACTTAAAGATGGGTGTAGAAGCAAGATATGGGATCCAGGGATAGATGTGGATCAATTTTGGGAGCCCGTGGTTTGTGAAGAACTCCATCAAAGCTTGGAGATATTGATTTTGAACAATGGAGCTTATTGGAGATTCAAGCATTGGTGGATGTTCAAGGATAGCTTCAAGCACAAGCCACCTTGATGAGGAGCTCCCCATAAGTCCAACTTAAGGACAATAAATAAAAGTGCTAGGTGGGAGACACCCCACCATGGTAAACGCTTTCCATTCTCTTGTATATATACTTAATAAGTGATTTGAGTTGCCATTATAGGTAGTTTTCTTCTTTTCTACACTCTTATACATTTTGTTGTGATTGATAGGTTGTTGTAGTGTATTTTGATTAGTCTAGATTGTTGTTAAAGTAGGTTACTTGAAGTACAAGTTTTTTTTTTTAAATTTTTTCGAAAAGTTGAAGATTTTTGTTAAAATTGCATTTTAGTTGCTTTAAAATGTTTATAGGTTAGGAGAGTGTTAAATTGTGTTCTTATGCTTCTAATAAAAAAGAAAAAAGAAAAAAAAACGGGCATCGGCGCGCTAGCACGCTATGCGCGCACGCGCGGATTGCACTTCCGCAACTTCTAGTACAACAACCCGAGAGTTGTGCGAGCTTTATGCTGGCATTGTGCTGGGAGCACAATCTCATCCACGCGTAAGCGCGCGGTGCACATGCGCACGGATTGTCCCTGCTGCATCCGCGCGTGCGCGCGGATTTGCACCCTGCTTTTCTCCTTTTTCCTTTCTCCTTTCTCCTTGTTTCTTCTTTTCTTCTTCTTTCTTTCTTTTTTTTTCTTCTTCCTCTCTTGGAAAATTTTTTTTCTTTTAATAAAAAAAAAAACAAATTTTAATGATAATAAAAAAATAATAATAATATAATAATAATAATAAATAAATAAATAAATAAAATACTAAAAATACAAATTTTTTTCTTTTCCTCCATTTTCTTTTAATGCATTTGCTTATTTTCATTCATTTCATTTTAGTTTTGTTTTTCTACCTTGTTTTCATTTTATTTTCTAAGTTTCTCATTTTAAGAATTGTGTTGAATTCTTATACTCAATTGTTGAGAATCTTCTTGCATTCTTTTGGTGCTCATGAACTTGTTTGATATTGATGGGTGATGAAATTTCTATGTCAATACTTAACATTTGATGATTTTTGCATCCTTTGTGCATTGGCATGAACTTCTATTGTCTTTCATGACCCATTCTTTCTTGTTTGAACTTGATGTTCAACATGCTCTTCATGCTTTGACTTTACTTTCGCATCAAGTATTAGTTGATATTCCCTTTGCTTATATTGTTTTCTTACTCACATGTAGTAGCTACCATGTAGTAGAGAACCATACCCTTATTTGGCATTAGCCCCCGCCTATGTTCTATTTACTTTCATATTTTTGTTATAGGCTTAATTTTCTTTCTTTTTCTTTCCTTTTAGTTTGGCCACCAAGAAGGAAGAAAAAGGAAAAGCTTTTAAATGGGGCAACAAACAAGTCACCCGCACGACCTTTTGAAGAAATTCACTAGTTGTAGCAACCCGTCCACCTTGCGCTTCTAAGCATGCACCGAGGACGGTGCAATCTTCAAGTGTGGGAAGGTCGTTCGACCGATCTCCGTAGGTAACAATTCCTTTTCAACACTAATTTTTTATTTTCTTTGTTAGATAGTTATTGCATTGCATGATAGGTTGCATGTTAGTTAGAATTTATACATATTTTTACCATTTCTTTCTCATTAGGACTACTTGGTTAAGGTGATGATTTCTTTTCCAGGAAACTATTTTTAGGGCACCCTATCAATTTGAGAAAATATTTTTGTTGAACTTGCTTGAAAGAATTTATCTCGGAACATAGTTTTTGAGCTAAGAACACACAAGCATGTGAGTTTTGAGCCTAATTGCGTGGTTACATCTTATAACCACTTATCTTCCTTCTTATGTGCATTATTCTCTTTCTATGATTGTAATCTTTGCTTTGTTTGAGTCTATATGTCCATTATTCCTTATATTCATGCATTTATATGATTGACGCCATTATTTCATTAGCTCACTTACCCATATAGCCTACCTTTTATCTTCCATTGTTAGCCAATTTGAGCCTACAATTAACCCACTTTGTTCTTAATTTAGCACATTACAAGCCTTAAAGCAAAAAATAACAAATGTCTTTAATTTGGATCTTTGATTGGCTTAGGCTAGTGTGTGTATGTATCATTCAAGTGTGGGAAACATGGGACATTGGTTGGGAAAAAGGGTGTGTTTTTGTTTTGTATTTATATATTGGGAATTGGGTACATACTCATGTATTAATTAAAATGTATAGTGATGTGTGGAAAACGATCCAACACAAAACTCACCGGCAAGTGTACCGGGTCGCATCAAGTAATAATAACTCACATGAGTGAGGTCGATCCCACAGGGATTGAAGGATTGAGCAATTTTAGTTTAGTGGTTGATTTAGTCAAGAGAATCAAGTATTGGTTGAGTAATTTGTAGCAGACAAAAGATAAATTGCAAGAAATGTAAAGGGAGAGGGATAAAAGTAAAAGTGCTGAATCTTAAAGAACAAGAAATTAAATGACTGAAACTTAAAGTGCAAGAAATGTAAATTGTGGTAACTTAGAGTGCAAGAAATATAAATTGCTTGAATGGTAAAGGGGTTGAGGGACTGGGATTGCAGAATTCAAACAAGCAGAAGTAAATTGCATTAAACAGAAGAGTAAAAGATGAATTGAATTGAAACAGATCTCAAAAAGTAAGGATAGAATGCTTTGAAATATAAAACAGAAAATGACTTGTGCTTAATTGTAGAAAATTAAAAGATGGTTGAAGATCTCAGGAGTGGAAGAGACTAGAAAACAAGTCTAGATCTCAAATCCTTCCTTGATCCAACAAGAACAATTGCAAAGGAGAATGGAAAAGTGAATTGCAGAAGAAAAGAAGAGATGAAGTAGTAAACAAAAATTGAAATTCAATTATGCAGAAAAAGTAAACAAGAGATCTCAAGGTGAGATTGAAACAGAAGTTCTTCAATTCTCCACCCAAGATCCAAAGCAAGAAAAATAAAGAGTGTTCAAGCAAGAACAAGGAAGAAGAGAGATCAATTCCCCTTCCCAATTCTCTAAGATCTAAACTCAAAAGTAAAAGCTCCAAAATGAAAATCAAACTTTCAAAGTGAGTCTAGAGGTAAAAGTAAAAGAAAAAATATTGAGGGTAAAAGATCCTATCTAAATCAAACTAGCTTCTATTTATACACTTTCTATTCTTGAATTTTAGAATTTGGATGGGCTTTTAATTTGGTGAAGAAATGAATTAAGTTGGATTTTTAATTGAATTTCAGCCCAAGTTGCTCCCAGGGGATGCTCTGCTCTTGTGGAGAGCAGTGCATTGAAGCCTTGTGTGGGGATCCTTGTTGCGTGCCAAGGTTGGTGAGACATCAGGATGCTGCTCCGCTCTTGTGGAGAGCGGAGCAGTGGTGTCATGTGTGCATCCTGCCCGTGCGCCCAAGCTCCCTTCTGGCCGTGTCAAGCATGCCCATGTGCGTGCCAAGGTGTAGTGCTCTGCTCTCCTTGTGGGAAGCGCAATGGGGCTTCCAATGGGGAGTCCCAAGTTCGAAACTTGCTGGATGGCTCTTTGGATCAAATTTCCTTGGTTTCCTTGGCACCAAAGTAGCGCCTAGACTTTTACTTTCTTGGAGGCCTTGTGTTCAAATTTCCTTGGTTTCCTTTCATTTGAGCGCTACTTCCTTCCCTCTTGAGCATGGGTTCGAAACCCATGGGTGGCACTTGGAGTTAATTTTTCTTCAATTTTTCCATTAGGAGCCCGAAATTGCTCTTGAGGAGAGAAGAGCAGAATTTTTGCTCTTCCTTGTTTCTTGGCTTGAATTTGTGCTCCGCTCTCAAGGGGGGTAGGGTAGTGAAGCCTTGCATGCTTGGTTCATTGTTGTACTCCCTTGGAGAGCAGTGTGGCTTCCCTCCTTCATTTTGCCACACTATTTTCTTCCTTGGGCCACACTTCTTAGGCCACACTTTCTTCTTTTCTTCTTTTCTTCACCTACAAATAATCAAAACAACCAATCAAAGTATCACCAAATTCACAAGGTTTATAAATCATTAAAATACAATTAAATTTAGCTTAAACCTCATGATTTTAGCATCAATTAAATGGTGGTTGTTTGATTCAAAGAAACCATGCATTTCCATTCCAAATTATTTACTTAGAATGCAAAAAAGTGCATAAAAACTAGTGAAACAAGTGAAATTAGCTTGAAAAATAGGCATATGATGACTTGTCATCACAACACCAAACTTAAATCTTGCTTGTTCCCAAGCAAGCACTGAACATAAGAGAAGATAGAATGAAATAAAGAAGTATATATGTCCTCCTTAAACACAATAGTTGAATTTGGTTTATGGGGTTTTATGCAGATCAATAGTAGTTCCTTTATTACTTGGTGTCAAAACAAACAATGTCTCATAAAGGGTTCACAAAGGTTGCTGCTCTAACACCTTACTTTTTGCTTATTTCCCTTGTTAGCTTTTTCTTCTTTCTTTTGCATTAGAGAGCTTATTGCTTATTGAAGGCTTGGTGGTAAATGTTGCAGTGGCCTTTGGCTTGATTTCACTCAACATTTCTTCACCACAGACACATGGCTCACCTTTTTCTTTCTAGGATCATTGATGCCCAGCATCTCTTTGGATAACTAAATGTTTTGTAGCTAGGTTGCTCTTTGATGTGTGGAAAACGATCCAACACAAAACTCACCGGCAAGTGTACCGGGTCGCATCAAGTAATAAAACTCACGGGAGTGAGGTCGATCCCATAGGGATTGAAGGATTGAGCAATTTTAGTTCAGTGGTTGATTTAGTCAAGCAAATCAAGTATTGGTTGAGTGATTTTGTATCCAACAGTAAGTAAATAGCAGAAAATGTAAAGGGAGAGGGTGAATTGCAGAAATTAAAGAGAACTAAAAGTAAAAGAGCTGAATCTTAAAGAACAAGAAATTAAATGACTAAAACTTAAAGTGCAAGAAATGTAAATTGCAGTAACTTAAAGTGCAAGAAATATAAATTGCTTGAATGGAAAAGGGATTTGAGGACTGGGATTTCAGAATTTAAGCAGAGGAAATTAAATTGCAACAATTATCAAAGCAAGAGATGATTTAAATTCTATTAGATCTCAAACAGAAAGGGAAATTAAATTGCAGCAGGGGTTCACAGAAGAACCAAATGTGATCTCAGGACTCCAGAGACTAGATAGCAAAGTCTAGATCTCAATTGCCTTCCCAGATCCAAGTTCACAAAGCAATTAACAAGAAATTAAAGAAAAAGCAGTAAAGGAAATGTAATTGAACTCAATTATGCAGAAGAGAAATTAAAGAGATCTTGAATGGAGATTGAGACAGAAATTCCTCAATTCTTCACACCCAAGACTCAAACAAGAAAAGTAAAAATTGCTCAAGCAAGAACGAGGAAGAAGAGAGATCAATTCTCCTTCCCAATTCTCTCAAATCTCAGTTCAAAGCTCTCAGAGAAAATGAAGTTTCAAAATGTAAAAATTCCAAAAATCCAAAGAAGGGTCAAAAGTTAAAAGGGAAAGTAAAAGGTCCTAATTACATCAAACTATCTCCTATTTATACACTTTCTATTCTTGGATTTTGGAATTTGGATGGGCTTTTGATTTGGTGAAGAAATGAATTAAATTGGATTTTTAATCCAATTTTTAGCCCATGAGAAAGTGGCTTCCAGGAGGCTGCCCTCCCCTTGTGGAGGGCAGAGCAGGAAATGGTGCGTGCGGCTCATTGCGTGCGTGCTTGGTGTGTGTGATGCTACAGGATGCTGCCCTGCCCTTGTGGAGGGCAAGGCAGAGTTTTCATGGTGCGCCAAGCTTGCTGCCCGTGCGTGCTTGCTGGCCGAAACTCCCTTGGTGCGCCCAATCTTGTGCGCTGGCCATGCACCACAAAAATGCTGCCCTGCCCTTGTGGAGGGCAGGGCAATGTTGCCAATGGTAAGGTTCCAAGTTCGAAACTTGGTGGAGGCACACGCTGCTTCTTTTTCTTTGGTTTTCTTGGCACCAAAGTAATGCTTAGTTCCTTGCTTCCTCATGGTGCCGTGTTCAATCCTGGGAGAATGAAAGCAAGCCAATTTTTGCTTGATTTTATTGTGCTTGAGCGCTACTCCTTTCCTCTTTGTCCTTGGGTTCGAAACTTGTGGCAAGCATTGGTAAGCTTTTTCCTTGAATTTATTTCTTTGATGAGCCCGATATTGCTCTTGAGGAGGGCAGGGCAGAGTTTTTGCTCCCTTTGGTCCTTGGCATCAAATTGTGCTCTGCCCTTGTTAGTGAGCAGGGCAGTGTTGCTTTTCAAAGTTTGGCTCATTATGTTGCTCTCCTGGAGGGCAGTGTGCTCTCCTGGAGGGCAGTGTAGCTTCCTCCCTTCCATGCGCCATACTTCTCATCTATTGGCCACACTTCTTAAGCCACGTTTTTCTTCTTTTCTTCCCTTCTTCACCTACAAGAAACCAAAACAACCACTCAAAGTATCTCTAAATTCATAAGGTTTATAATTCATTAAAAATCAATTAATTCTTGCTTAAACCTCATGATTTAGCATCAATTTAATGGTAGTTGCTTGATTTAAAGAAGTTATGCATTTTCATTCCAAATCACTTACTTAAGATGCAAGAAAGTGCATAAAGACTAATAAAACAAGTGAAAGTAGCTTGAAAAATGGGTATATGATGACCTGTCATCACTCTTTATTGTGGACTTTCAGTTGGCAATCCCAAATCAGTTGATCTAAGGGGCCAAGTTTTGAAATACTCCTTAGAACTTACTTGTCCAAGCATATCCTAGTACAAAAACACCACAGGCATGTGTCCTAGGGTCCAAGCTATTGGTGTCTAGCCTTATTATTTGTTTCTTTGCCAGCTTCTGGCTTTTTCTTCTTCTTTTTCTTCTGGTTTTGATTTATTTGCAAGGGACTTCCATTAATTGAAGGATCATAACAGCAAACTAGCTTAAGCTTCAAGTAACATGTCATTATGCAGCAATTATTCTATGAGCTAATATTTGAATCAAACACATACCACCACTAACTTTCATTCTAAATTTTGCAACATTGAACAATTACTTTTCTAAGTCAAACATCTTTCTTTTATTCAAACAGTAGGGGAAACAAAAAAAATTCAAAGCTAAGTGATGGATAACAAACATTATGCAGATCAGCATACTTAATCAAACAACTTCACTTGCAACTAGATGAACACTTTAGCAAGACATACAAGAATTCCTAAATTAAAACATTTCACAACAACAAGGATTAAGTGTATATACAACCTTTTGGGTTGCAGCTTTTTATTCTTCGTCTTGTTGTATCCCTTTTGAGTCACAATGCAAATTGTCTTCAATTGTTGGCTAATTTCCTGCATAATTCTCAAAAGTTGCTTGCTTCTCAAGACCTTAAATGAATGGTTAGTATGCATAAATTGAGTGTGTCTTTTGGATTTATTTTGGTGTGGGAGCACCAAACTTAATTGCTTGCCACTCCCTCCGATGCAACAGGTTAACCATATGTGAAATCCTTGTGTCTTTGCTAGAGGTTATGGAATTAAAGCTAGAAAGGTGTTAGATAGTTGAATAATTTGTCTGATTGCTTGGAGCTAGCATTATGCAGGAAGTAAGAATGTGCTTTTAAGTGAGATTTTGGTGGAACACCAAACTTAGAATCCTTCATTCTCCCTTAAATTGTTTTGGTGTGCAACACCAAACTTAGCTCCTTGCAATGCATACCAATTATTCAGCATTTTTATTGAAAAAGCTATGAAAAGAAAACTACCTCAGGTTGGGTTGCCTCCCAACAAGCGCTTCTTTATTGTCACTAGCTTGACATCCTTCATTCTGTTGATCATGGAAATTGAAGATCACAGTGCCTTAGCTTGTCTTTCTTTACCGTGAACTTCCTTTCGGTTTCCTCTTTGATGACCTCTATGAGTTCCCGTGGAAGGATCTCAGTCACAATATAGTAATCAGACAGCTGTGGGGGCACCTTCATGGTTTGAATGTTTAGCAGTACTTTATCCCCTAGTAAAAATTACTCAGTAGGAATTTTCTGATCTTCTTTATTTCTATCATCTGTCTCTCCTTGTAAGACTTCTTTGTTGTGTTCTTCTTGGCTGATACTTCCTTTGTCCAAGGTTTTCTTACTTTCCTCTATGATCTTTTTCCATTCTTCCCTTTTTGCAGCATTTTCGTCGTTATTTGGTTTGTCTTCAGTAATGTTGAGAGGGATTTCCTCCTTCTTAGTTGTTTTTGAAAAATGCTGAGCCAATAGCAGTATGTGTTCTCTAAGCTTCTATTTGCATCCATATGGTTTTTGGTTTCATGGGCTTGAACTTCCATGAGTTTCTCTATCATCATTTCCAAGTCCGAGATTCTCTAAAAAAGTTGTAAATGTGTGAGATGAACTAGTTGATGTGGGAAACCTTGTGAAGGAATTTCATAGGTATTGCACGGATAAGAGGTGGGTGTTGCAGAGTGAGTTGTTATGAAGTTGGGAGTGCATGTTTTGTGAGTATTGGTTTTGATTGGCATTATTGGATGAGTGACGTTGGTTGTTTGTGGTCATGGATTTGCCCTGGTTGAAACCTCTTTGTTCTTGATGTTGATACTCCCCCATTCTCAGATAAGAATGGGGCCTCCATGGTGGAAATTGTGCATTCACTGCAGTAGAACGCAGGCAATCAACTTTTCTAGCTCTCGGCTCCATGTGTTGCTGGGTTTGATGGTGCATTTGTTTGTTCAGGTTCATGACTACATTTACTCCTTCAAGATTCATCACTTCTTTTTTTGAAATTGCATTCTGTTGTTTCTCAAATGAGTGTTGGTTGTTGACTCCTTTGTTATTGAAATTTGCAGTTCCTTGGACAGTTGTTGTCGCTTTGAGTAGGCCATCTGAGAAGTAGTCCACCGCTTTTCTTGTTTCTGGGGTTAGTCCTTCATAAAAAACTTGGAAACCCACTTTTCTGTTTGCTTTCTTGTATCTTTTCCATGCCTTGAAGAGTGGTTCTTCTTCTCCTTGTGTTAATGGATGTACCCCTTCTTTCAGCTTGATGATCTGTTGGGGTGAGGAGAATTTGGCTAGAAACTTGGTAACCAAATTGTCCCAACTAATGATACTTCCTTGGGAAAAGGTTTCAAGACATTGTGAAGCTTCAACCCTTTAGTGAGAAGGGGAATAACAAGAGCTTATAGGTGTCATGATCTATACCATCGGGTTTGAGAACACCACAAGTCTTCAGAAAAGTGGATTTGTGCTGTTTAGGATCCTCCAATGGATTTCCGCCATAGGAACAATTGTTGTTAACTAGTGTAATGAGTGGTGGCTTCATGTCATGATATTCTTCTTCCGCAGAGACTTCTTCTCCAATAATATTCTTCCCTCTGACTTCTCTTCTCAACCTTCTGATAGTCTGTTCCTCTTGACCTTCAGAATTTGGAACTTCTCTTCTTTCCTGTGACATGCAAACCAATACAAGGAACACACAATGGTACTTTTTTTTGAAAATTGAGTGCAGTTAGTTGAGATAAAATTTCAAACAGTTAGTGTGTTGATAGAGGCAAATCTTCAAACAGTTAGTATGTTAGTAAAAATATAAGAAAGAAAATGCTTGATCTAAACTACCACCTCACTTAATCATTGTCAATCTATTTCAATCCCCGGAAACGGCACCAAAAACTTGATGTGTGAAAAACGATCCAACATAAAACTCACCGGCAAGTGTACCGAGTCACATCAAGTAATAATAACTCACATGAGTGAGGTCGATCCCACAGGAAATTGAAGGATTGAGCAATTTTAGTTTAGTGGTTGATTTAGTCAAGCAAATCAAGTATTGGTTGAGTAATTTGTAGCAGACAGAAGATAAATTGCAAGAAATGTAAAGGGAGAGGGATAAAAGAAAAAGTGCTGAATCTTAAAGAACAAGAAATTAAATCACTGAAACTTAAAGTACAAGAAATGTAAACTGCGGTAACTTAGAGTGCAAGAAATATAAATTGCTTGAATGGTAAAGGGGTTAAGGGACTGGGATTGCAGAATTCAAACAAGCAGAAGTAAATTGCATTAAACAGAAGAGTAGAAGATGAATTAAATTGAAACAGATCTCAAAAAGTAAGGATAGAATGCTTTGAAATATAAAACAGAAAATGACTTGTGCTTAATTGCAGAAAATTAAAAGATGGTTGAAGATCTCAGGAGTGGAAGAGACTAGAAAATAAGTCTAGATCTCAAATCCTTCCTTGTCCAACAAGAACAATTGCAAAGGAGAATGGAAAAGTGAATTGCAGAAGAAAAGAAAAGATGAAGTAGTAAACAGAAATTGAAATTCAATTATGCAGAAAAAGTAAACAAGAGATCTCAAGGTGAGATTGAAACACAAGTTCTTCAATTCCCCACCCAAGATCCAAAGCAAGAAAAATAAAGAGTGCTCAAGCAAGAACAAGGAAGAAGAGAGATCAATTCCCCGTCCCAATTCTCTAAGATCTAAACTCAAAAGTAAAAGCTCCAAAATGAAAATCAAACTTTCAAAGTGAGTCTAGAGGTAAAAGTAAAAGAAAAAATATTGAGGGTAAAAGATCCTAACTAAATCAAACTAGCTTCTATTTATACACTTTCTATTCTTGGATTTTAGAATTTGGATGGGCTTTTAATTTGGTGAAGAAATGAGTTAAGTTGGATTTTTAATTGAATTTCAGCCCAAGTTGCTCCCAGGGGGATGCTCTGCTCTTGTGGAGAGCAGAGCATTGAAGCCTTGTGTGGGGATCCTTGTTGAGACATCAGGATGCTGCTCCGCTCTTGTGGAGAGTGGAGCAGTGGTGTCATGTGTGCATCCTGCCCGTGCGCCCAAGCTCCCTTCTGGCCGTGTCAAGCATGCCCATGTGCGTGCCAAGGAGTAGCGCTCTGCTCTTCTTGTAGGCAGCGCAATGGGGCTTCCAAAGGGGTGTCCCAAGTTCGAAACTTGCTGGATGGCTCTTTGGAGCGAATTTCCTTGGTTTCCTTGGCACCAAAGTAGCGCCTAGACTTTTACTTTCTTGGAGGCCTTGTGTTCAAACCTTGGAGGTTGAAAACAAGTCAATTTTAGCTTGTTTTCCTTTCATTTGAGCGCTACTTCCTTCCCTCTTGAGCTTTGGTCCGAAACCCATGGGTGGCACTTGAGGAGCCCGAAATTGCTCTTGAGGAGAGCAGAGCAGAATTTTTGCTCTTCCTTGTTTCTTGGCTTGAATTTGTGCTCCGCTCTCAAGGGGGGGCAGGGTAGTGAAGCCTTTCATGCTTGGTTCATTGTTGTGCTCCCTTGGAGAGTAGTGTGCTCTTGGGGAGAGCAGTGTGGCTTCCCTCCTTCATTTTGCCACACTATTTTCTTCCTTTGGCCACACTTCTTTGGCAACGCTTTCTTCTTTTCTTCTTTTCTTCACCTACAAATAATCAAAACAACCAATCAAAGTATCACCAAATTCACAAGGTTTATAAATCATTAAAATACAATTAAATTTAGCTTAAACCTCATGATTTTAGCATCAATTAAATGGTGGTTGTTTGATTCAAAAAAACCATGCATTTCCATTCCAAATCACTTACTTAGAATGCAAGAAAGTGCATAAAAACTAGTGAAATAAGTGAAATTAGCTTGAAAAATAGGCATATGATGACTTGTCATCATATAGACCTTATGCATTGATGTTCTTGTATGTAGCTTGAAAAAATAAAAAAATGAGGAAAAATAAAAGAAAAAAGAAAAAATATAATAAATGTGAAAAAGAAAAGAAAAGAAAAAAATAGAAAAAAAGAGAAAAGAAATAAAAAGGGGACAAAATGACCTAAAGCGAAGCTCAATAAAGATCAATGCATAGGTGTTGTGAAATGAAAAAAATGCATGAGTATGTGAAAAAGTGAGGAATGGGTAGTTAGGTTAGTACTTAATTGTATAGGTTGTTATATAGGTTAGGTGGGAGACTTATGTTAATCAAAGATCCAAATTCAAGCTCACTTAACCAAATATACAATCCTACCTTGACCCTAGCCCCATTACAACCTATGAAGAGACCTCATAATAATTGTGTACATGCATTGAATAATTGTTGATTGTTAGATAAAAAATAAATCTTGGAAAGCATGAGTAGGGGAGAATTGAGAGAATCGACCCTATACACTTGAGCGACTAGAGTGCAAACACTTCCGGTGAGGGTTAGATGCTCAATTCCTTAATTCCCGGCTTTCATGAGTGTTCTTCTTGCAAATCTACTTGAACTTCATTTTGATATTCGAATTGGTAGGATTCATGACTCGTCATGGGACCTTAGCCCTACTTGTGTATGTATGTCTTAGAGATTGATTTAATTTTAACCAAGTAGGTAGAATCATTTTGCATTTAGTTGCATTCATATAGATAGATGCATATAGTTTAGGTCGCATTTAGATTAGCTCACATTGAATAAATGTTGATGCCCTTTGCTTTCTCTTGGTTTAAGCATGAGAACATGCTTGGTTTAAGTGTGGGGAGGTTGATAAACCCCATTTGTAGGGTTTATCTTGTGCTTAATTTAGGGGATTTTATAACCTTTTACCCACATTTATCCATTGAAATAGCATGGTTTTATAACTTCTCCTTTAATTGTGCTTAAGAGTGGAAACATGCTTTTTAGGTCTTAAAATAGCTAAATTTAATTCACCTTGATTCGATTAGATGCCTTGATATGTTTGTTAAGTGATTTCAGATTTAGGAGGCAAATATTGGATTAAGGGAATGAAGGAAAAGTATGTAAAAATGGAGAACTCATGAAGAAATGTAGGAATCGCAAAAGCTGCCAAGCCGACCTCTTCGCACTGAATCAACCATAACTTGAGCTACAAAGGTCCAAATGATGCGGTTCTAGTTGGGTTGGAAAGCCAACATCTGGGGCTTCAAAATGATATAAGATTTGCCATAGTTGCATCACGCATATGGGCGCGCACGCACACGGTACGTGGACGCGCCGATGGTGGCACATAATCCACTTAATGCAACTCATGGCCAGCGATTTTAGAAGCCTTGTGGGCCCAATCCAACTCATTTTTGATGCTATTTAAGCCAAGGATTGAAGAGGTTGAAGAGGGATGAGACACTTAGTTACCATTAGTTTAGTTTAGCTTAGTTTAGTAGTTAGAGTTAGTTTCTAAAGAGAGAAGCTCTCACTTCTCTCTAGAATTAGGATTAGGTTTAGATTAGAATTTCTTGATCTAGGTTTTAATCTTTGCTCTCATCTACTTCTACCTTTCAATTCCTTGTTGCCACATTCATTTTTCTTTTATTCTTTTGTTGTAATCTCCTTTATTTTGTTCTTATACTTTGTTGTAGATCTACTCTTGTTCCTTCTATTTTCTTTCAATTCAATTTGAGGTAATTCATAATAATTGTGTTTCTTTTGATTGTTGTTGTTAATTCTTTGCAATAATTGTTGTTAGATTCTATTCTTGTTGTCAATTTGCTTTACTTTTCTTTTGTACCTTCCAAGTGTTTGATAAAATGCTTGGTTGGATTTTAGTATAGATTTTGTTCCTCTTGGCATAGGTAGAGTAATTAGTGACTCTTGAGTTATCTAACTCCTTTGTTGATTGGTAATTAGAAGTTGCTAATTGATTTGAATGCCTCTAAAGCTAGTCTTTCCTTTAGGAGTTGACTAGGACTTCAAGAATCGGATTGATTCATCCACTTGACTTTCCTCCATGGTTAGAGGTTAACTAAGTGGGAGCAATGAAGAATTTGTGGTCATGATTGAGGAGGATAACTAGGATAGGATTTCTAGTTCTCATATCTTGCCAAGAGTTTTGTTAGTTGTTAGTTTATTTTCTTTGCCATCTATATTTCTTGTCTAAAATCTCAAAAACCCCAAAATATCTCATAACCAATAACAAGACACTTTATTGTAATTCCTAGGGAGAACGACCCGAGGTTCAATACTTCGGTTTATAAATTTAGGGGTTTGTTTTAGTAACAAACAATCTTTTGTATCAAAGGATTATTGTTGGTTTAGAAACTATACTTTACAATGAGATTTCATTAGTGAAATTCTAAACCGTCAAAAATCCAATCGTCAGCCTTCCCAAGCATCATTCAAAGGCTGTGTGATAAGGCTGGAGTGGAGAAGGTAATTGATGAAATTTTGGTGGAACAAGACAAGTCAATCACTGCCAAGAAGATGGAGAAGGTGGTGGCCATCAACCTACTACAGAGAGCAATGAAGCATAGTGCTCATGCTCAAGAACTACAAGGGCCATCACAACATGAAGATGCCTTTGTTCAACCACCATATCTACCACTTCCACCACCAATTCCACAATTCCCTGAAGGTTTCAATTGGGAAGAGATGCAAGGAAATAACCATCAAATGCGAGGGGACATCAACCACTTGAGAGAGGATGTAAGCCAACTTAGGGAGCAACAAAAGCAATGGGACCAAATGCAAAAAGGCATTCAGCAACTCCAAGGGAGTATAGAGAACATGAAAGAACAACAAGGTCAATTCCACTGGAGAGAGATGCAAGGTACCCTCAACATAATCATGGAGCAAATCGAGTGCAGTAGAGGAACCTTCCTTAATTTAGGCATCTTTATGAAGCTAGGACTACTTCAAGAAGGCAGTATGATATAAATACACAAGCAAAGCTGAATCACTTGTGCAATACTGTGGCTGCCTTGAACCCCAGTTATCCAACATTCATGCAAGGTATGAAGGAGCTGAGTGCTAGGCAAGAAGATATATTGGCCAAGCACAAGAAAGATGCGATGACTTATATGAGAAGACTGGGCTTTTGGAAGCCAAGAGATACCCCTGCACAAGAAGGAGCATCCAAGAAGAAGGATGGTGATGAGTGATGAGCTATATTTTGTCGGTATAGAATTTTCCAATGGAATTATGTCGTGAGTATAGTCTAAACCAAGAAACTATAACGCATCAAACATAAAAAATGTAAGTCCACAATTCAAAATCAATAACCGAGAGTATTAGTCCCGAGTCAGTCTCCCTAGGAGTTTCCCTAAGATGCACATCATTGGTTAGGAGTTCTCTTGGTGTTTGAGGTTGAATACGAGAAATGTGAACAAGCTTGCATAAAAGCAATGAGCAAATGACAAGTAAACTAACAGACACAAGAAATTGAACTAAACAAAGGAGAATGACAATCAATCAATGTAAAAGCCTTGGCTAGGGTTGGGAATTGGAATTCCTATCCTCATTGCCTCCAACAATTGTGATAAGAATTGGTTGTTACTCCACTTAGTTAACCTCTAACTATGAAGGAAAGTCAAGTGAAAATAATCAATTTGAGTCTACAAGTCCTAGTAAAGTTCTAAGGAGAGACTAGAATTAGTGTCATTCAAGTCAATTAGCAATTTCCAATTATCAATCAACAAAAAACTTTGACAATTCAAGTGTCTCCAATTATCCAACCCCTAAGCCAAGAGTAAAAATCTACTCCATAGCTATAGTTGACATTTTCTAAAACAATTGGTGAGCAATAACGGAAGACATTGTGAAATTGAGAAGAGAATTTGAATTCAAGCTATCTAATTCAAGCAATTAACAACAATCAAGTAATCAACAACAATGAACATGAAATTCCTCAATGCATTAATAGAAATCAAAATAACAAGATCCAAATCCAAGATCCACAATGCTAGAGCAACAAGAACACTAAATTGAGAGTAGAAGAGTGAGATCTACAAACTAGAACAATGTAGAATTGAAATTGAATTCAGATCTAACCAAAGGATCCCAGTGAAATTGGCGTTGAGAAAGCCAAAACCTAGAGAGAAGTTAGAGTTTCTCTCTCTAGAAACCTCCAAAAATAACTACCCAAAAATATCTAAATGTGTGTAATCTCTGAATCCCCTTCAATCCTTGGTCCTTTATGTCTTTTCCCGCCAGAATTCTGCTCAAAACTGGGCCAGAAGCTCCACTAAAATTTCCAGCCACATTTTCACTAAAGAGGTCACGTGTCGAGCGTCACATGTACGCGTGGGTCATGCGTACGCGTCGATGAGATTTGTGATTCACGTAGCTATGCGTACGCATCGATGAGAATTCTGCCCACCACGCGTATGCGTCCACATTTGTGCGCCTATCCCAGATTCCTGCTCCCATGCATGCGCGTCGATGCCAATGCTCCAAAGCTCCACTTTTCATGCTTCTTCCTTTTATGCATGCTTTCTTCCATTATTCTAAACCATTCTTGCCCTCTATAAACTTTAGAATCACTCAACAAACAGATCACGGCATCGAATGGTAATAGAGGGAGATAAAAATATAGCACAATTATGGCCTAAAAAGCATGTTTTCAACCATCAAGCGAAATTGGGAAGGGAACACAAAACTATGCATTTTACATGGATAAGTGTGATAGAATGCTGATAAAACCCTCTAAATTCTACACAAAGTAAAGCCTAAAAATTGGGGCATATCAAATCTCCCCACACATAATCCTAGCATGTCCTCGTGCTAAAAGGAATTGAAAGACCAAAGAATAATAGGTAAATGGGAATTTATTAAATGCAAATTACCTATATGAAGGCGACTAATGCAAATGTATCTATCTACTTGGTCAATGGTGGATCAACTTCCAAGAATATATATAAGCGCATAGGGCCAAAACGACAAAACAATTCATGACTCTACCAATTCAAAGCATCAAAGTGGAGTGTACATAACTTGCATGAAGAAAGCTCATGAAAGCCGGAAACAAGGAATTGAGCGCCAAACCCTACCCTCACCGGAAGTGTTGGCACTCTATTCTCTCTAGTGTTTAGGGTTGATCACTGATGACAAGTCATCATATACCCATTTTTCAAGCTAATTTCACTTGTTTTATTAGTCTTTATGCACTTTCTTGCATCCAAAGTAAGTGATTTGGAATGAAAATGCATAACTTCTTTAAATCAAGCAACTACCATTAAATTGATGCTAACTCATGAGGTTTAAGCTAAATTTAATTGATTTTTAATTGATTTATAAGCCTTGTGAATTTAGTGATACTTTGATTGGTTGTTTTGATTATTTGAAGGTGAAGAAAGAAAGAAAAAAAGGAAAAACGTGGCTTAAGAAAGCGTGGCCCAAGGAGAAAAGAGTGTGGCGCATGGAAGGGAGGAAGCAAACATTGCCCTCCACAAGGGCACACTGCCCTCCAGGAGGGCAACATAATGAAACAAGCTTTGAGAAGCAACACTGTCCTGCCCACAACAAGGGCGGAGCACAATTTGATGCCAAGGATCAAGGAGAGCAAAAACTCTGCCCTGCCCTCCTCAAGGGCAATATCGGGCTCCAATCAAGAATAATTCAAGGAAAAAGATTACCAATGCTTGTCACAAGGATCGAACTCGGCACCATGAGGAAGCAAGGAACTAGGCCTTAATTTGGTGCCAAGAAAACCAAGGAAAAGAAGTAGCGTGTGCTTCCAACGAGCTTCGAACGCGGGGCTTCACTTTTGGAAACACTGCCTTGCCCTCCGCGAGGGCAGGGCAGCATTTTGTGGTGCACAGCCAGCGCACCAGATTGGCGCACCAAGGAGTCTCGGCCAGCAAGCACGCACGCACGGGCAGCAAAATCTGGCGCACCAAAAAACTCTGCCCTGCCCTCCATAAGGGCAGGGCAGCATCCTGCAGCACCACACGCACCAACCAACACGCACCAAGGGCCACACGCACCATTTTCTGCCCTGCCCTCCACAAGGGCAGGGCAGCCTCCTGGAAGCAATTTTTCATGGGCTAAAAATTGAATCAAAAATCCAATTTAATTCAATTCTTCACCAAATCAAAAGCCCATCCAAATCCCAAGATCCAAGAATAGAAAATGTATAAATAGGAGATAGTTTGATGTAATTAGGACTTTTCTTTTGAGCTTTGAACCTTTCTTTTATTTTTGAATTTTGAACCATCTCTTGGAGACTTCACTGAGAGCGAGGGACGGAGATTTCAGAGAATTGGGGAGGAGAATTGATCTCTCTTCTTCCTCGTTATTGCTTGAGCATTTTTACTTTTCTTGTTTGAGTCTTGGGTGTGAAGAATTGAGGAATTTCTGTCTCAATCTCCATTCAAGATCTCTTTAATTTCTCTTCTGCATAATTGAGTTTAATTACATTTCCTTTACTGCTTCTTCTTTAATTTCTTGTTAATTGCTTAGTGAACTTAGATCTGGGAAGGCAATTGAGATCTAGACTTTGCTTTCTAGTCTCTGGAGTCCTGAGATCCCATTTTCCCTTTTGGTTCTTCTGTGAACCCCTGCTGCAATTACATTCTCACTTCCTGTTTGAATTCTAGTTAATACAAACTCATCTTCTGCTTTATTAATTGTTGCAATTAAATTTCCCTTGCTGAAATTCTGAATTCCCAATCCTCAACTCCCTTTTCTATTCAAGCAATTTACATTTCTTGCATTTTAAGTTACTGCAATTTACATTTCTTGCACTTTAAGTTTCAGTCATTTAATTTCTTATTCTTTAAGATTCAGCACCTTTACTTTCCGTTCTCTTTAATTTCTGCAATTCATTTTACATTTCCTGTTATTTACTTACTGTTGGATACAAAATCACTCAACCAATACTTGATTCGCTTGACTAAATCAACCACTAAACTAAAATTTCTCAATCCTTCAATCCCTATGGGATCGACCTCACTCCCGTGAGTTTTATTACTTGATGCGACCCGGTACACTTGCCGGTGAGTTTTGTGTTGGATCGTTTTCCACACATCAAGTTTTTGGCGCCGTTGTCGGCGATTGAATTAGATTGACAATGATTAAGTAAGGTGGTGGTCTAGATTAAGCATTTTTTTTCTTTTTAACTAAGCACATTAACTGTTTGACACATTGTGTCACCTAACCCTCTAACCACAATCTAGCATTAGAATGTCCATGTTTCATTTGGTTTGTTTGTGATTCTTGCAAGTCATGGAGGCTGAGGTGCGTGAAGAGGGAGTGAGCAACAATACCCAGCCTGCAAGAAGGGTGTTGGCCTCTTACACTATCCCCAATGCAAGAAATTGCGGGAGTAGCATACTCACTCCCAATGTTCATGCAAATAATTTTGACTTGAAGCCTCAACTTATCACTCTGGTGCAGAACAATTGCTCCTATGGAGGAAGTCCACTTGAAGATCCAAACCAACATTTATCCATCTTCCTCAGGATTTATGAAACTGTCAAAACAAGTGGTGTGCATCCAGACATCTACAAGCTACTACTGTTTCCATTCTCTCTGAAGGATAAGGCCACTCAATGGCTAGAGACATTTCCCAAACAAAGCATCAATAATTGGGAAGACTTAGTGAGCAAATTCCTAGCCAAGTTCTATCCTCCCCAAAGGATTATCAAGCTGAAAACAGAGGTGCAAACATTCATTCAAATGGATAGAGAGTTGCTGTATGATGCCTGGGAGAGATACAAGGCCTTAATCAGGAAATGTCCCCCAGAATTGTTTAGTGAGTGGGATAGACTCCAAAACTTCTATGAAGGGTTGACTCAGAAAGCTCAAGAAGCATTAGATCATTCAGCAGGAGGCTCATTGCAGCTAATGAAGACAACAGAGGAAGCCCAAAACCTCATAGAGATGGTGGCAAACAATCAATATTTCTTTGCTCATCAAAGACAACGCCAAGCAGCCCAGAGAAGGGATGTGCTGGAGCTTGAAGGCGTTGACGTTCTCTTGGCACAAAACAGACAGATGCATCAACAGCTTCAGCAACAAATAGAAATGATGGCCAAGAAAATTGATGGACTGCAAGGTGTTGCAGTAAACACACAACGCCAATTTCAAACCTCACATGGGTGGAATCAATCTGAAGTAAGTTTTGGGACATTCAATTTTGAGCAACAAAGCCCTGAGCAGGTGCAATGCATGAATAATACTTCAAGTTCATTTCAACACAATTTTCATGGTGATGCACACAAGACACCCTGGAAGACTCATTCTAATTCAAGGTGGGGTGAGCATCAGAATCAAGGACAAAGGGACTTCAACTCTGGCAGCCTCAGCAACAGAAGCAACCATAACCATTCATCCAATAATACTAACCAATTCAAAAATTCACAAAACACATATCACCAACCCCATAATAACTCACAAAACCACCAGAATAACTTTTCCACATCCACATCCCAACCACAAAGTATCCCCACAATTAATTCAAACAACTTCCAACAACAACCATCTCATTTCACACAGCCACAACCAAATTCAGACTCTCAAAGAATCTCAAGTCTAGAGAAAATGATGGAGAAACTCATGAAAAATCAAGAGATGGCAAGACAAGATCAGGAAGCTGTAAGGAAAGATCAGACCCTGGCATTCAAAAACCAAGAAACCTCAATCAGAAACCTTGAGAGACACATGGGGCAAATGGCTAAGCAAATTTCAGAAATGGATGAGAAGAGAGCAAATGCCTTCCCCAATGTCACTAAAAAACTCCCAAAGGACAAAGGAAAAGCCACAAAATGGGAGGAGTGCAAAGTAATCACAGTGGGAAGTGAGAAGACTATGAAGAAGGAAGCCATCAATCAGGACAAACACAACAAAGAAGTTCCACAAGAAGAGACAGAGGGGAAAAGTAAAGAGGATCAAGAAACCAAAAATGTACAAATTTCAAAGGGATACAAGAACACCCTTGAATCACAACTACAAGAGAAGAGGGAAGGAGTGAATCCTTGTGTCCCCAAACTTCCATACCCTCAGAGGTTTAAAAAAGAAAATGAGAATAAGCAATACTCAAAATTCCTGGACATATTCAAAACACTCAGCATCAATATTCCTTTCTTGGAAGCACTTGAACAGATGCCACTATATGTCAAATTCATGAAGGAAGTGCTGACAAAGAAAAGATCCCTGAAGGAAGGACAGATTGTTGAGATGACAAAGGAATGTAGTGCTATCCTCCAAAGAGAGTTGCCAGAGAAGAAAGATGATCCTGGGACTTTTTACATACCTTGCACCATAGGAAATATAACAATTGAGAAGTCATTCTGTGACCTCGGTGCAAGCATAAACTTGATGCCTTTGTCTCTAATGAGGAAACTTCAAATTTCTGAGCTGAAGTCCACACAAATAGTTCTCCAATTGGCTGACAAATCCACTAAGCAAGCACTGGGAGTTGTGGAGAATGTGTTGGTAAAAGTGGGAAAATTCTTTCTCCCTACTGACTTTGTTATCTTAGATATAAAAGAGGACCCTAACACTCCCATCATCCTGGGAAGGCCTTTCCTAGCTATGGGCAGAGCATTGATAGATGTGGAAAAAGGGGAATTGTTGCTGAGAGTGCATGATGAACATCTAGCATTCCATGTTTTTAAAACCTTGCATGAACCCATTCAAGAAGAAGATTTTATGAAGGATAAGGCCAGAAATCAAAGTTTGAAGGAGGCAGTCAATGAGTTAACTCCAAGACTTCTAAATCCATGCTTGAAAGCAATAGAGATGGTGCAACGAACCAAAGAAGTCAAGGAGGAACTAGATCCAAAACCCCCAGATGATAAATTCAACATCCCAGATAAAGAACAACCAAGACAGGGAGTATCTTTTGAGAAAGAAAAGAAGAAAAGGCCAAGAGGGAGGAGAAACAAGAAAATCCCTACTGAAGGCTTTTCACCAGGGGATAAAGTGGTGTTAAACACCCAACCAATAAAGGTGTCTCCACAATTATCTGAATACTACACTGTGAACCGGGTCCTTTCACTTGAACACCTATAAATCATCAAAGAGGAGACTGGAAGGAAGTTCACAATAAGAGGTGAAAAGCTGAGGCACTATGATTTTCAGCCTCCATGATCAAAGAATAGAGGATGTCAAGCTAGTGACAATAAAAGAGCGCTTGTTGGGAGGCAACCAAACCTGAGGTAGTTTTCTTTTCATAGATTTTTCAATAAAAATGTTGAATAATTGGTATGGATTGCAAGGAGCTAAGTTTGGTGTTGCACACCAAAACAACTTAAAGGTGAATGAAAGATTCTAAGTTTGGTGTTCCACCAAAAATCTCATTTAAAAACACATTCTCACCTCTTACATAATGCTAGCTCTAAGCAATCAAACAAATTATCCAACTATTTAACTGCTTTCTAGCTTTAATTCCATAACCTTTAGCAAGAACACAAGGTTTCCCATATGGTTAACTTGTTGCATCAGAGGCTGTGGCAAATAATTAAGTTTGGTGTTCACACACCAAAATAAATCCAAGAGCCACACTCAATTTATGCATACTAAACCAGGCACTTAAGGGCTTGAGAAGCAAGCAACTTTGAGAATTATGCAGGACATGAGTCAACAATTGGAGATATTATGCATCTTAACTCAAAGAAAACACAGCAGCAGGAAGAATCAAAGGGCTGCAACTTCAAAGGTTGTATCTAAACTTAATCCTTGTTGCTGTGAAGTGTTTTAAATCTGGAAACCATTATATGTCCTGTTAAAGTGTTTAGCTAGTTGCAAGTGGAATTGTTTGTTAAGAATGCTTATTTGCATAAGTGCTTGTCATCCATAATCGATCTGAATTTTGTTTTGTTGCCCATATGCTTGAATAAAAGAGAATTGTTTGAATTGGAAAGTAAATATCCAATGTTGCATGAGTTAGAATGGAAGTTAATGGTGGTGTATGTGTTTGATTAAATGCATAACTCATGAAAATAATTGCTGCATAGTATCATTTTCATCGAAGTGTGAGCTAGCTTGCTGTTATAAAGGTTCCTATCAATAAAGAAAAAAAGCCCTTGAGAACAAAAGAAAATGAAATAGAAAGAAAAGGAAGAAGAAAAAGCCAATGTGGCAAGAAAAACAAAGAATAAAGGTTGGACACCAATAGCTTGGACCCTAGGAATATGCCTGTGGTGTTCTTGTACTAGGATATGCTTGGATAAGTAAATTCTGAGGGGTATTTTAAAACCCGGTCACTTAGATCAACTGATTTGGGATGGCCAATTGAAAGTCCACAATAAAGAGCAACTTAAATACAGAACATTTAGTTATCCAAAGAGATGCTGGGCATCAATGATCCTAGGAAGAACTAGTGAGCCATGTGTCTATGGTGGAAAGATGTTGAGTAACAATAAAGCCAAAGGCTACTACTGCAACATTAGACACCAAGCCTCCAAAAGAATAATAAGCTTGTTAAGCAACATGAGAAAAGAAAAGTTAGCAAGGGAGCAAAGAAAGAATAAACCTTATAAGAGCAAGTTTAGTAAGCCTTTGAGGAAAGATGTATATTATGTAACAGCAACAATAATTGAGTTATCATTGTCTGCATCAAAACTCCATAAACCAAGTTCTACTATATGCCTAATAAGGATATGTTTTCTCTTCTTGTCCATTTCATTTTCTCTTAGTTTTGATGCTTGCTTGGGGACAAGCAAGATTTAAGTTTGGTGTTGTGATGACAAGTCATCATATACCCATTTTTCAAGCTAATTTCACTTGTTTTATTAGTCTTTATGCACTTTCTTGCATCCTAAGTAAGTGATTTGGAATGAAAATGCATAACTTCTTTAAATCAAGCAACTACCATTAAATTGATGCTAACTCATGAGGTTTAAGCTAAATTTAATTGATTTTTAATTGATTTATAAGCCTTGTGAATTTAGTGATACTTTGATTGGTTGTTTTGATTATTTGAAGGTGAAGAAAGAAAGAAAAAAAGGAAAAACGTGGCTTAAGAAAGCGTGGCCCAAGGAGAAAAGAGTGTGGCGCATGGAAGGGAGGAAGCAAACATTGCCCTCCACAAGGGCACACTGCCCTCCAGGAGGGCAACATAATGAAGCAAGCTTTGAGAAGCAACACTGTCCTGCCCACAACAAGGGCGGAGCACAATTTGATGCCAAGGATCAAGGAGAGCAAAAACTTTGCCCTGCCCTCCTCAAGGGCAATATCGGGCTCCAATCAGGAATAATTCAAGGAAAAAGATTACCAATGCTTGCCACAAGGATCGAACTCGGCACCATGAGGAAGCAAGGAACTAGGCCTTAATTTGGTACCAAGAAAACCAAGGAAAAGAAGTAGCGTGTGCTTCCAACGAGCTTCGAACGTGGGGCTTCACTTTTGGAAACACTGCCCTGCCCTCCGCGAGGGTGATGAGCGGATATTTTGTACGCCTTTTGGGGGTAATTTCATGTAGATTTTAGCATGTTTTAGTTAGTTTTTAGTAGAATAATATTAGTTTTTAGGCAAAAATCATATTTCTGGACTTTACTATGAGTTTGTGTGTTTTTCTGTGATTTCAGGTATTTTCTGGCTGAAATTGAGGGAGCTGAGCAAAAATCTGACTTAGGCTGAAAAAGGACTGCTGATGCTGTTGGATCCTGACCTCCCTGCACTCGAAATGGATTTTCTGGAGCTACAGGAGTCCAATTGGCGCGCTCTCAACGGCGTTGGAAAGTAGACATCCAGGGCTTTCCAGCAATATATAATAGTCCATACTTTGAGCGAGGATAGACGACGTAACTTGGCGTTAAACGCCAAGTTCATGCTGCTGTCTGGAGTTAAACGCCAGAAAAACGTCATTATCCGGAGTTGAACGCCCAAAACACGTCATAACCTGAAGTTTGACGCCAAGAAAGGCCTTTGCACGTGGAAAGCTTTAGTCTCAGCCCCAGCACACACCAAGTGGGCCCCAGAAGTGGATTTCTGCACCAATTATCTTAGTGTATTCATTTTCTGTAAACCTAGGTTACTAGTTTACTATTTAAACAACTTTTACAGACATATCTTGTACCTCATGACATTTTCAGATCTGAATTACATACTTTGTGATGGCATGAGTCTCTAAACTCCATTGTTGGGGGTGAGGAGCTCTGCAGCGTCTCGATGATTTAATACAATTCCTTTGTTTTCCATTCAAACACGCTTGTTCTCATCTAAGATGTTTATTCGCGCTTAACTGTGGAGAAGGTGATGATCCGTGACACTCATCACCTTCCTCAACCCATGAACGTGTGCCTGACAACCACCTCCGTTCTACATCAGATTGAATGAATATCTCTTAGATTCCCCAACAGAATCTTCGTGGTATAAGCCGGATTGATGGCAGCATTCATGATAATCCGGAAAGTCTAAACCTTGTCTGTGGTATTCCGAGTAGGATTCCGGGATTGAATGACTGTGACGTGCTTCAAACTTTAACTTGCTGGGCGTTAGTGACAGACGCAAAAGAGTGATTCTATTCCAGTAGGAGCGGGAACCAACCGGTGATTAGCCGTACTGTGACAGAGTGCGTGAGCATAGTTTTCACTGCGAGGATGGGAAGTAGCCACTGACAACGGTGACACCCTACATAGAGCTTGCCATGGAAGGAACCTGCGTGTGAGAAGAGGATCTCAAGGAAGAGTTGAAGTCAGAGGACAAAGCATCTCCAAAACTCCAATATACTTCCCAGTGCTGCAAATCAAAGTAACATTATTCCCTCTTTTATCAATTCCAGTAATTTCACTTTTAATCCAAATTAATCCTTTTTGACATCCTAACTAAGACTAATAAAATAAATATTGATTGCTACAAACCAATAATCTCTGTGGATTCGACCCTTACTCACGTAAGGTATTACTTGGACGACCCAGTACACTTGCTGGTTAGTTGAACGGAATTGTGCCCACTCGTACCAAAAACCCTAAGTTCCACAATTCTACAATAAATATATTAATGCTATATTGATGTGATCACAATTTCGTCCACCAAGTTTTTGGCGCCGTTGCCGGGGATTATTGAGTTTGGACAATTGAAGGTTTATTTTATTTCTTAGATTAGGAATAATTTGTTTTTATAGAGTCATTAAATTTTGATAGGATAGTTTCTTTTAAAAAAAAATTTCTTTTCAAAAATTATTTTTCTTAATTTATTGTTAATTTTCGTGAGTTTAGTGTCTTGTTCTAAGTTTGGTGTCAATTGCATCTTTTATATTTTTCTTGGAAATTTTCGTGTGAGTGTTCTGTGTTCTTCCTTGATCTTTAAGTTGTTCTTGATAATTGGTTATATCCTTTGGAACCTTTTTCAAAAATAATTTTTCTTGGATTGAATCTTGTGCCAAACTTTAAGTTTGGTGTTTTATTGTTAATCTTTTTATAATTTTCGAAAATTTTCTTGAAGTTTTCTAAAAATTTTAAGTTTGGTGTTCTTCCTTGTGTTCTTGGTGTTCTTGTGAATCTTCAAAGTGTTCTTGAGTTTTTCTTGTGTCTTGATCTTAAAATTTTTAAGTTTGGTGTTCCTTGGTGTTTTCCCTCCAAAAATTTTTGAAAATTAAGGAGCATTAGATCTAAAAATTTTAAGTCTTGTGTCTTTTGTGTGTTTTTCTCTTTCTTTATAAAATTCAAAATTCAAAAAAAAAAATTTTTGTTTTCCAACCAATTTTAAAAACTACTTTTTCGAAATTTCTAATATAAAATCCAAATTTCAATTTCAAATTTTTCGAAAATTTTCACAAAGTATTTTCAAAATATTTTTACAAATTCCATTTTTATTTATTCCATTATTATAAAATAAATAATAGCAACATACATACCATCTCTTTTATTCCATTATGGAATTAAATGGGAGTGATCAGTCCAAGAGGACTCTGGGGTCATATGCTAACCCCACTACTGCTTCATATGGGAGTAGTATCTGTATACCTTCCATTGGAGTTAGTAGCTTTGAGCTGAATCCTCAGCTCATTATCATGGTGCAGCAAAACTGCCAGTACTCTGGTCTTCCACATGAAGAACCTACAGAGTTTCTGGCACAATTTCTGCAAATTGCTGATACAGTACATGATAAGGAAGTGGATCAGGATGTCTACAGATTACTACTGTTTCCATTTGCTGTAAAAGATCAAGCTAAGAGGTGGTTAAATAACCAGCCTAAGAACAGCATAAAAACATGGAAACAACTATCAGAAAAATTCCTGAATCACTATTTCCCTCCCAAACGGATGACACAGCTAAGGCTAAGCATCCAAGGCTTCAAACAAGGAGATAATGAATCCCTTTATGATGCTTGGGAGAGATACAGAGAGATGCTAAGAAAATGCCCCTCTGAAATGTTTTCAGAATGGGTGCAATTAGACATCTTCTACTATGGGCTTACAGAAAAAGCTCAGATTTCTCTAGACCACTCAGCTGGTGGATCTATACATATGAGAAAAACAATTGAAGAAGCTCAAGAGCTCATTGATACAGTTGCCAGAAATCAGCATCTGTATCTGAACAGTGAATCTTCCGTGAAAAAAGAAGCCAAAACAGTAACTGCAGAACTCAGTCCGGTGGATCAGGCTAATGAATTTAATCAGCAATTAGACTTTCTAACTCAGCAGCTAGCCGAATTCAAGGAAATATTACAGGAAACAAGAATGGCTAACAGAAACATGGAAGTGCAATTAAAGCTGACAGAAAAGCAACTGTCAAAACGAATAGCAGAAGAATGCCAAGCAATTCAATTAAGAAGTGGGAAAACATTAAATACCTCACTTCAAAGTAGCAAGAAGACAGGAAATGAACAAATGGCTACTAAAAATCCCTCTGAGGACAAGCAGAGCCCAGAAAGGGATAAGGCTGGCGCTGAACGCCCAGACCATGCTCATTCCTGGCGTTCAACGCCAGAAACAAGCATGGATCTGGCGTTGAACGCCCAAAAAGAACATGGTTCTGGCGTTCAAACGCCAGTAACAAGCAAGGAGATGGCGTTTAACGCCACTCCAGTTTCCACACCTGGCATTCAAATGCCAGTGGGAAATCAGTCACATACGAGTGCTGATAACAATCCTTCTAAAAAGGCTTCCCAACCCACTTCTGTAGGTAATAAACCTGCAACAACTAAAGTTGAGGAATACAAAGCCAAAATGCCTTATCCTCAAAAACTCCGCCAAGCGGAACAGGATAAGCAATTTGCCCGCTTTGCAAACTATCTCAGGACTCTTGAAATAAAGATTCCGTTTGCAGAAGCACTTGAGCAAATACCTTCTTATGCTAAGTTCATGAAAGAGATCTTAAGTCATAAGAAAGATTTGAGGGAAACTGAAACAGTTTACCTCACTGAAGAATGCAGTGCAGTCATTCTAAAAAGCTTACCTGAGAAGCTTAAAGATCCTGGGAGCTTTATGATACCATGCACATTAGAAGGTGTTTGTACCAAGCAAGCTTTATGCGATCTTGGGGCAAGTATCAACCTAATACCTGCATCTACTATCAGAAAGCTTGGTTTGACGGAAGAAATCAAACCAACCAGGATATGTCTTCAACTTGCTGATGGCTCCATTAAATACCCATCAGGCGTGATTGAAGACATGATTGTCAAGGTTGGGCCATTTGCCTTTCCTACTGACTTTGTGGTGCTGGAAATGGAGGAGCACAAGAGTGCAACTCTCATTCTAGGAAGACCTTTCCTAGCAACTGGCCGAACCCTCATTGATGTCCAAAAAGGGGAAGTGACCTTAAGAGTCAATGAGGAGGAGTTCAAGTTGAATGTTGTTAAAGCCATGCAACATCCAGACACCCCAAATGACTGCATGAGTGTTGATCTTATTGATTCTCTGGTAAGAGAGGTCAATATGGCTGAGAGTCTCGAATCAGAGCTGGAGGACATCTTTAAAGATGTTCAGCCTGATTTGGAGGAATCAGAGAAGATAATAGAACCTCTGAAAATCCCTCAAGAAGAGGAGAAACCTCCAAAACCCGAGCTCAAACCATTGCCACCATCCCTGAAATATGCATTTCTGGGAGAAGGTGAAACCTTTCCTGTAATTATAAGCTCTACCCTAGAGCTACAGGAAGAGGAAGCACTAATTCAAGTGCTAAGGACGCACAAGACAGCTCTTGGGTGGTCCATTAGTGATCTTAAGGGCATTAGCCCAGCCAGATGCATGCACAAAATCTTGTTGGAGGATGACGCCAAGCCAGTGGTTCAACCACAAAGGCGGCTGAACCCAGCTATGAAAGAAGTGGTGCAAAAAGAGGTCACTAAATTACTAGAGGCTGGGATTATTTATCCTATTTCTGACAGCCCCTGGGTGAGCCCTGTTCAAGTTGTCCCTAAGAAGGGTGGCATGATAGTGGTTCATAATGAAAAAAATGAACTGGTTCCTACAAGGACAGTTACAGGGTGGCGTATGTGCATTGATTACAGAAGACTCAATACAGCCACCAGAAAGGATCATTTTCCTTTACCATTCATAGACCAGATGCTAGAAAGACTAGCAGGTCATGAATACTACTGCTTCCTGGATGGATATTCAGGTTATAATCAAATTGCAGTAGATCCCCAAGATCAGGAGAAAACGGCCTTCACATGTCCATCTGGAGTATTTGCATACAGAAGGATGCCATTTGGCCTGTGCAATGCACCTGCAACTTTTCAAAGGTGCATGCTCTCTATTTTCTCTGATATGGTGGAAAAATTTCTGGAAGTCTTCATGGATGACTTTTCAGTATTTGGAGACTCATTCAGCTCCTGCCTTAACCATTTAGCACTTGTTCTGAAAAGATGCCAAGAGACTAACCTGGTTTTAAACTGGGAAAAATGTCACTTTATGGTGACTGAAGGAATTGTCCTTGGGCACAAAATTTCGAACAAGGGGATAGAGGTGGACCAAGCTAAGGTGGAAGTAATTGAAAAATTACCACCACCTGCTAATGTTAAGGCAATCAGAAGCTTTCTGGGACATGCAGGGTTCTATAGGAGGTTTATAAAAGATTTTTCAAAAATCGCCAAACCTCTGAGCAACCTGCTAGCTGTAGACACGCCATTCATCTTTAATGAAGAGTGTCTGCAGGCATTTGAAACTCTGAAAGCTAAATTGGTTACAGCACCAATCATCTCTGCACCAGACTGGACATTACCATTTGAACTAATGTGTGATGCCAGTGACCATGCCATTGGTGCAGTGTTGGGACAAAGGCATGACAAGCTTCTGCATGTCATTTACTATGCCAGCCGTGTGCTAAATGATGCACAGAAGAATTACACAACCACAGAAAAAGAGCTACTTGCAGTGGTTTACGCCATTGACAAATTTAGATCCTACTTAGTAGGATCAAAAGTGATTGTGTACACTGATCATGCTGCTCTTAAATATCTACTCACAAAGCAGGATTCAAAACCCAGACTCATCAGATGGGTGCTGCTTCTGCAAGAGTTTGATATAGAAATAAGAGACAGAAAAGGGACAGAAAATCAAGTGGCAGATCACCTGTCCCGAATAGAACCAGTGGAAGGGGCATCCCTCCCTCTCACTGAAATTTCTGAAACCTTTCCGGATGAGCAATTACTAGCCGTCCAGGAAGTGCCATGGTTTGCAGACATTGCAAACTACAAGGCAGTGAGATTCATACCCAAAGAGTACAGTAAGGTGCAATCAAAGAAATTAATCACAGATGCAAAATACTATCTTTGGGATGAACCATATCTCTTTAAGAGATGTGCAGACGGAGTGATCCGTAGATGTGTGCCTAAAGAAGAAGCACAGTAGATCCTTTGGCATTGCCATGGATCACAGTATGGAGGACATTTTGGAAGCGAACGAACAGCCACAAGAGTCCTCCAGAGTGGCTTCTACTGGCCTACTCTCTATAAAGATTCCCGAGCATTTGTGCTTAACTGTGATAGTTGCCAGAGATCAGGCAACCTGCCTCACAGTTATGCTATGCCTCAACAAGGAATCTTAGAAATTGAGTTGTTTGATGTATGGGGCATTGACTTTATGGGACCTTTCCCACCATCATACTCAAACACCTATATTCTGGTGGCAGTGGATTATGTATCCAAATGGGTGGAGGCTATTGCAACACCCACTAATGACACTAAAACAGTGTTAAAATTCCTCCAGAAACATATCTTCAGCAGATTTGGTATCCCTAGAGTGTTAATCAGTGATGGGGGTACTCATTTCTGTAATAAACAGCTCTACTCTGCTCTAGTACGTTATGGAGTCAACCACAGAGTGGCTACTCCATATCACCCACAAACTAATGGGCAGGCTGAAGTCTCAAATAGAGAACTTAAAAGAATCCTGGAACGGACTGTAATTAACCGTAGAAAGGATTGGGCAAGAAGCTTGGATGATGCTCTGTGGGCATACAGAACAGCATTTAAGACCCCTATAGGGACCTCTCCATACCAGCTTGTGTATGGAAAGGCATGTCACTTGCCAGTAGAACTGGAACACAAGGCCTACTGGGCAACCAGATTCCTGAATCTTGATGCCAAATTAGCTGGAGAAAAACGATTGCTCCAGTTAAATGAGCTAGAGGAGTTTAGACTCAATGCTTTTGAAAATGCGAAAATCTACAAGGAAAAAGCAAAAAGATGGCATGATAAGAAATTGTCATCCAGAGTCTTTAAACCAGGACAAAAAGTTCTGCTATTCAACTCTAGGCTCAGATTATTCCCTGGGAAGTTAAAATCCCGGTGGAGAGGTCCATATGTGATCACAAGTGTATCACCATATGGATACATAGAACTTCAGGATAATGACTCTAACAAAAAGTTCATTGTCAATGGACAAAGAGTTAAACACTATCTTGAAGATAATTTCGAGCAAGAATGCTCAAGACTGAGATTACATTGAATATCAGTGTCAGTCCAGCTAATGACATTAAAGAAGCGCTTGCTGGGAGGCAACCCAGCCATTTACAAAGTTTATTTACTGATTAAATAAATTTTCTTTTCTTTACAGGTTTGAGTCCAAGAATCTTCAAAGGTGAATTAGTAATTGATTGAAGTCCCAAGAGTTACAGAGAAATTTGGAAGCTCACTGGCATGAAAAAGCCAGTAAGAAATACTTTGGGCGTTAAACGCCCAAAAGAAGCACCCACTGGGCGTTCAACGCCAGTAAGGGTAGCCTTCTGGGCGTTAAACGCCAAGAAGAAGCATCTTCTGGGCGTTAAACGCCAGAAAGATGCACCTTCTGGGCGTTTAACGCCAATCTGCTAGCATTCTGGGCGTTTAGAAAAACGCCCAGTAAAGAAGGACCTCCTGGCGTTCAACGCCAGGAAGAAGCATCACATGGGCGTTGAACGCCCAGGAGAAGCAACATGTGGGCGTTAAACGCCCAAACCATGCACCATGTGGGCGTTTAACGCCAGGATGGTGGGAGGAGGTACAATTTCGTTTTTCTTTGCAATTTTTTCAAAATTTTTATGTTTCCATTCATGATTTCTTGCATAAACATATTTTAAATTATCACTTTCAATTCCAAAAAGTTTATCCTAATTTCTAAAATCCAATGATTGCAAATTTTTTAGATTTATCTTAACCCAAAAGAACAAATGGCTTTCCAATTCAATCCATCATCTTTTCAAATTTGTTTCCAACACATCTTTAACTCCTTTTAAAAATCCTTTTCAAAATTAAAATTCAATTCTATCTTTTAAATTTTGATTCATATCTTTTCTTTTTTTTAAAATTATATCTTTTTCTGATCATATCTTTTAAAATTATATCTTTTATCTTATCTCTTTCTTAATTTTTTTTTCGAAAATTACCCACCCCCCCTCCCTATATCTTGTGTTCGGCGCCCTCCCCATCATCACCATTCCACATTGCTCTCCTCCTATCCCTCTTCTTTCTTCTCTTTTGCTTGAGGACAAGCAAAGCTCTAAGTTTGGTGTGTTTTCCCGTGATCACAAAAACTATTGTGTCTCTTGATCATGGCTCCCAAAGGGAAACAAACCGCCCCAAGAGGAAAGAAAGAAAGCGTTCCAAAGCCACTTTGGAACCAAGGGAAGTTCTTAACTAAAGAACATTCAGACCATTACTACAAGATAATGAGTCACAGATCAGTGATCCCGGAAGTCAGATTTGATCTGAAAGAAGATGAATATCCGGAGATCCAAGAGCAAATTCGAAACAGGAATTGGGAAATTCTGGCCAATCCTGAAACGAAAGTGGGGAAGAACATGGTTCAGGAATTTTATGCTAATCTATGGCAGACAGAAAGGCAAAGAATCATTGGAGCTGCTATCTTTGACCATAAGACAGTGGTCAGAGGAAAAATCATTCATACCAATGCTGACAGGATCAGGGAGATATTCAAGATCCCTCAACTGAAAGATGACCCGGACTCCTTTAATAGGAGAATGATGAGGGTCAATAAAGGGTTGGACAAGGTTCTGGAGGATATATGCATCCCTGGAACCAAGTGGACTACCAGTACAACTGGCATCCCAGTTCAACTCAAAAGAGAAGATCTAAAACCAGTAGCCAGAGGCTGGCTGGATTTTATCTGTCGTTCCATATTGCCCACCAGCAACCATTCTGAAGTTACCATCAAAAGAGCTATCATGATTCACTGCATCATGTTGGGAAAAGAAGTAGAAGTCCATCAGCTGATCTCCTGTGAGCTATATAAAATAGCAAACAGGAATTCTAAGGACGCCAAATTGGCTTATCCGAGCCTAGTTTCTACGCTTTGCAAAGAGGCTGGAGTAAAGATGGGAATAACTGAATATATCCCAATTGAAAAGCCCATTACTGGAACATCAATGATCAGGCAACAGCAACAAGAGGATCCTGTCAGAAGGAGAGCACAGGAAGCCCTCCCAGAACTGCCCCAATTCGAATATTGGGAACAGCTTGAGGCTTCTGTTTCCAGATTGCAAGAAGCTATGGATCAAATAAAGGAAGAATAGAATAATCAAGGTAGCATGATTTGCAAACTGCTCAAGGAACAGGAGGAGCAAGGGCGTGATCTAAGGGAGCTGAAGCGCCAAAAATTAATCCTTGAACCACACCCAAAAGAATTAGAGGAGCATCCACTCCTCAAAACAACAGGTTGTTGAGTTCCAATTTTTCTGTTTTAAACTTAGCAGAGATTATTCCCTTTAGAAATTAACCTTAGAAGGTATTTATTAGTAATTAGGATGTCTATTTTGATTTTATTTCCAATTAAGTTATAATTTATTTTTCTCATCATCACTAGGCATGAATAAAGTAGTAGATTTTCTTTTAGAATAAAGAAGTAATTTATATTTTTCGAGTTCTTAATAAATAAAATTATAATTAATTAAATGTGGTGGCAATACTTTTTGTTCTCTGAATGAATGCTTGAACAGTGCATAAGATGTACTTTGAATTTGATGAATATTGGCTCCTGAAAGGACAAAGAACACGAAAAATATTGTTAAGGATCTGAAAAATCATGAAATTGATTCTTGAAGCAAGAAAAAGCAGTTCAAAAAAAAATGGCGAAAATTTTAGCAAAGATCCAAGGCTTTGAGCATTAATGGATAGGAGGGCCCAAGGAAATAAAATCCAGGCCTAAGCGGTGGTGCGCGAAATTGTGATCACTACAACTTCGCACAACTAACCAGCAAGTGCACTGGGTCGTCCAAGTAATACCTTACGCGAGTAAGGGTCGATCCCACGGAGATTGGTGGTATGAAGCAAGCTATGGTCACCTTGTAAATCTCAGTCAGGCAGACTCAAATGGGTATAGTGATAAACGAATAAAGCATAAAGATAAAGATAGAGATACTTATGTATATCATTGGTGAGAGCTTCAGATAAGCGAATGAAGATGCCTTCCCTTCCGTCTCCCTGCTTTCCTACTGTCTTCATCCAATCCTTCTTACTCCTTTCCATGGCAAGCTCGTGTAGGGTTTCACTGTTGTCAGCAGCTACCTCCCATCCTCGCAGTGAAAGCTAATGCACACACTCTGTCACAGTGCTGCCAATCACCGGTTTGGTTCCCTCCCCTACCGGAATAGAATCACTCTTTTGCGTCTGTCACTAACGCCCAGTAGGTTACAGGTTTGAAGCACGTCACAGTCATTCAATCATTGAATCCTACTCAGAATACCACAGACAAGGTTTAGACCTTTCGGATTCTCTTGAATGCCGCCATCAGGTCCTGCCTATACCACGAAGATTCCGATTAAAGAATCCAAGAGATATTCACCCAATCGAAGGTAGAACAGAGGTGGTTGTCAGTCACATGTTCATAGGTGAGAATGGTGATGGGCATCAATCATCACCTTCATCAAGTTGAAGAACAAGTGATATCTTGGACAAAGAACAAGCGGAATTGAATGGAAGAACAATAGTAATTGCATTAATACTCGAGGTACAGCAGAGCTCCACACCTTAATCTATGGTGTGTAGAAACTCCACCGTTGAAAATACATAAGAACAAAAGTGATCATTGGTTTCGGCCCCAGAAAGGGAACCAGAAGAACCAAGATGAAGATACAATAGTAAAAGGTCCTATATATAGAGAACTAGTAGCCTAGGGTGTACAGAGATGAGTAAATGACATAAAAATCCACTTCCGGGCCCACTTGGTGTGTGCTTGGGCTGAGCAATGAAGCTTTTTCGTGCAGAGACTCTTCTTGGAGTTAAACGCCAGCTTTTATGCCAGTTTGGGCGTTTAACTCCCATTTGGGTGCCAGTTCCGGCGTTTAACGCTGGGATTTCTGAGGGTGACTTTGTACGCCGGTTTGGGCCATCAAATCTTGGGCAAAGTATGGACTATCATATATTGCTGGAAAGCCCAGGATGTCTACTTTCCAACGGCGTTGAGAGCGCGCCAATTGGGCTTCTGTAGCTCCAGAAAATTCACTTCGAGTGCAGGGAGGTCAGAATCCAACAGCATCTGCAGTCCTTTTTGGTCTCTGAATCAGATTTTTGCTCAGGTCCCTCAATTTCAGCCAGAAAATACCTGAAATCACAGAAAAACACACAAACTCATAGTAAAGTCCAGAAAAGTGAATTTTAACTAAAAACTAATAAAAATATACTAAAAACTAACTAGATCATACTAAAAACATACTAAAAACAATGCCAAAAAGCATACAAATTATCCGCTCATCACAACACCAAACTTAAATTGTTGCTTGTCCTCAAGCAACTGAAAATCAAATAAGATAAAAAGAAGAGAATATACTATAGACTCCAAGTTATCAATGAAACTTAGCTCCAAATTAGATGAGCGGGACTAGTAGCTTTTTGCCTCCGAACAGTTTTGGCATCTCACTTTATCCTTTGAAATTCAGAATGATTGGCTTCTTTAGGAACTCAGAATCCAGATAGTGTTATTGATTCTCCTAGTTAAGTATGATGATTCTTGAACATAGCTACTTATTGAGTCTTGGCTGTGGCCCAAAGCACTCTGTCTTCCAGTATTACCACCGGATACATACATGCCACAGACACATAATTGGGTGAACCTTTTCAGATTGTGACTCAGCTTTGCTAAAGTCCCCAATTAGAGGTGTCCAGGGTTCTTAAGCACACTCTTATTTGCCTTGGATTACAACTCTTATTATATATTTTTTTCGTTTTTCTTTTTTTTTCTTTTTCTCTCTCTTTTTTTTTCGAATTTTTTTGTATTCACTGCTTTTTCTTGCTTCAAGAATCATTTTTATGATTTTTCAGATCCTCAGTAACATGTCTCTTTTTTCATCATTCTTTCAAGAGCCAACAATTTTAACATTCATGAACCACAAATTCAAAAGACATATGCACTGTTTAAGCATACATTCAGAAAACAAAAAGTATTGTCACCACATCAAACTAATTAAGCTAGTTTTAAAGATGAATTTGAAATCCTGTACTTCTTGTTCTTTTGTGATAAAAACAGTTTTCATTTAAGAGAGGTGATGGATTCATAGGACATTCATAACTTTAAGGCATAGACACTAAGACACTAATGATCATAAGACACAAACATAGATAAACATAAGCATAAATTTTCGAAAAACAGAAGAATAAAGAACAAGGAGATTAAAGAACGGGTCCACCTTAGTGATGGCGGCTTGTTCTTCCTCTTGAAGGTCTTATGGAGTGCTTGAGCTCCTCAATGTCTCTTCCTTGTCTTTGTTGCTCCTCCCTCATGATTCTTTGATCTTCTCTAATTTCATGGAGGATGATGGAGTGTTCTTGATGCTCCATCCTTAGTTGTCCCATGTTGGAACTCAACTCTCCTAGGGAGGTGTTTAGTTGCTCCCAATAGTCTTGTGGAGGGAAGTGCATCCCTTGAGATGAATCTCTCCATCTCCTATGACTCGGAGGTGAAAGCTTTTGCCTTCCCTTTCCTCTTTCTAGAGGTTTCTCCGGCCTTGGATGCCATAAATGGTTATGGAAAAACGAAAAGCAACGCTTTTACCACACCAAACTTAAAAGGTTTGCTCGTCCTCAAGCAAAAGAAGAAAGAAGAGAGTAGAAGAAGAAGAAATGGAGGAGAGGGAGATGGCTTTGTGGTTCGGCCAAAAGGGGAAAAAGTAGTGTTTAGGGTGTGTGAAAATGAAGGAGTGAAGATGATAGTGGGATTTAATAGGTGGGGGTTTTTGGGAGAGAGGTGTTAAGGTGATTGGTAAATGGGTGAAGAAGAGAGAGGGTGGTGGGTTTGGTGGGGATCCTGTGGGGTCCACAGATCCTTAGGTGTCAAGGAAAAGTCATCCCTGCACCAAATGGCATTCAAAAACACGTTTTGAGCCAATTCTGGCGTTAAACGCCGGGCTGGTGCCCCTTTCTGGCGTTTAACGCCAGGTTCTTGCCCTTTTCTGGCGTTTAACGCCAGTCTGGTGCCCCTTTCTGGCGTTAAACGCCCAGAATGGTGCCAGACTGGGCGTTAAACGCCCAACTGCTAGCCTCACTGGCGTTTAAACGCCAGTGAGTTCTTCCTCCAGGGTGTGCTGTTTTTCTTCCTGTTTTTCATTCTGTTTTTGCTTTTTTCATGGATTTTGTGACTTCTTATGATCATCAACCTACAAAAGACATAAAATAACAAAAGAAAATAGTTAATTATGAAACATTGGGTTGCCTCCCAACAAGCGCTTCTTTAATGTCATTAGCTTGACAGAGGACTCTCATGGAGCCTCAGGAATGCTCAGAGCTATGTTGGAACCTCCCAACACCAAACTTAGAGTTTGAATGTGGGGGTTCAACACCAAACTTAGAGTTTGGTTGTGGCCTCCCAACACCAAACTTAGAGTTTGACTGTGGGGGCTTTGTTTGGCTCTGTTTTGAGAGGAGCTCTTCATGCTTCCTCTCCATGATGACAGAGGGATATCCTTGGGCCTTAAACACCAAGGATTCTTCATTCACTTGAATGATCAACTCTCCTCTATCGACATCAATCACAGCCTTTGCTGTGGCTAGGAAAGGTCTGCCAAGGATGATGGATTCATCCATGCACTTCCCAGTCTCTAGGACTATGAAATCAGTAGGAATGTAATGGTCTTCAACCTTAACCAGAACATCCTCTACAAGTCCATAGGCTTGTTTTCTTGAATTGTCTGCCATCTCTAGTGAGATTTTTGCAGCTTGCACCTCAAAGATCCCTAATTTCTCCATTACAGAGAGGGGCATGAGGTTCACACTTGACCCTAAGTCACACAAGGCCTTCTTGAAGGTCATGATGCCTATGGTACAAGGTATTGAAAACTTCCCAGGATCCTGCCTCTTTTGAGGCAATTTCTGCCTAGACAAGTCATCCAGTTCTTTGGTGAGCACAGGGGGTTTATCCTCCCAAGTCTCATTTCCAAATAACTTGTCAGTTAGCTTCATGATTGCTCCAAGGTATTTAGCAACTTGCTCTTCAGTGACATACTCATCCTCTTCAGAAGAAGAATACTCATCAGAGCTCATGAATGGCAGAAGTAAGTCCAATGGAATCTCTATGGTCTCATCTTGAGCCTCAGATTCCCAAGGTTCCTCATTGGGGAACTCATTGGAGGTCAGTGGACGTCCATTGAGGTCTTCCTCAGTGGCGTTCACTGCCTCTTCTTCCTCCCAGAATTCGGTCATGTTGATGGCCTTGCACTCTCCTTTTGGATTTTCCTCAGTATTGCTTGGGAGAGTGCTTGGAGGAAGTTCAGTAATTTTCTTGCTCAACTGACCCACTTGTCCTTCCAAATTTCTAATGGAAGATCTAGTTTCAGTCATAAAACTTTGAGTGGTTTTGACTAGATCAGAGACCATGGTTGCCAAGTCAGAATTATTCTGCTTGGAACTCTCTGTCTGTTGCTGAGAAGATGATGGAAAAGGCTTACTATTGCTAAACCTGTTTCTTCCACCATTATTGTTATTGAAACCTTGTTGGGGTCTCTGTTGATCCTTCCATGAAAGATTTGGATGATTCCTCCATGAAGGATTGTAGGTGTTTCCATAGGATTCTCCCATGTAATTCACCTCTTCTATTGAAGGGTTCTCAGGATCATAAGCTTCTTCCTCAGATGAAGCTTCCTTAGTACTGCTTGGTGCATTTTGCATCCCAGACAGACTTTGAGAAATCATATTGACTTGTTGAGTCAATATTTTATTCTGAGCCAATATGGCATTCAGAGTGTCAATCTCAAGAACTCCTTTCTTCTGACTAGTTCCATTGTTCACAGGATTTCTTTCAGAAGTGTACATGAATTGGTTATTTGCAACCATTTCAATCAGTTCTTGAGCTTCAGTAGTCGTCTTCTTCAGATGAAGAGATCCTCCAGAAGAGCTATCCAAAGACATCTTGTACAGTTCAGAGAGACCATCATAGAAAATACCTATGATGCTCCATTCAGAAAGCATATCAGTGGGACACTTTCTGATCAATTGTTTGTATCTTTCCCAAGCTTCATAGAGGGATTCTCCTTCCTTCTGTCTGAAGGTTTGGACTTCCACTCTAAGCTTACTCAATTTTTGAGGTGGAAAGAACTTTGCCAAGAAGGCATTGACTAGCTTTTCCCAAGAGTCCAGGCTTTCTTTAGGTTGAGAATCCAACCATGTTCTAGCTCTGTCTCTTACAGCAAAAGGGAATAGCATCAGTCTGTAGACCTCAGGGTCAACCTCATTAGTCTTGACTGTGTCACAGATTTGCAAGAACTCAGCTAAAAACTGATGAGGATCTTCCAGTGGAAGTCCATGGAACTTGCAATTCTGTTGCATTAGAGAAACTAATTGAGGCTTAAGCTCAAAGTTGTTTGCTCCAATGGCAGGGATAGAGATGCTTCTCCCATAGAAGTCGGGAGTAGGTGCAGTAAAGTCACCCAGCACCTTCCTTGCATTGTTGGCATTGTTGTTGTTTTCGGCTGCCATTTGTTCTTCTTCCTTGAAGAGTTCGTTCAAGTGCTCTAAAGAGAGTTGTGCTTTGGCTTCTCTTAGCTTTCTCTTCAAGGTCCTTTCAGGTTCAGGATCAGCCTCAAGAAGAATGCCTTTGTCTTTGCTCCTGCTCATATGAAAGAGAAGAGAACAAGAAAATATGGAATCCTCTATGTCACAGTATAGAGATTCCTTGAGGTGTCAGAGGAAGAAAAATGGAAGACAGAGGTAGAAAATTCGAACTTATCAAAGAAGATGGAGTTCGAATTTTGCATTAAGGAATAGTGTTAGTCCATAAATAGAAGGATGTGAGAAGAAGGGAAGTAATTTTCGAAAATTTAAGTAAAAGATTTTGAAAACATTTTGAAAAACACTTGATTGATTTTCGAAAATAAGAGTGGAAAAGAAATCAAGTGATTTTTGAAAAAGATTTGAAATTAGAAGTTAAAAAAAATTTGATTGAAAACTTATTTTGAAAAAGATGTGATTAAAAAGATATGATTGAAAAGTTATGGTTTTAAAAAGATGTGATTGAGAAGATATGATTTGAAAACAATTTTAAAAGATATGATTTGAAAACAATTTGAAAAGATATGATTTTAAGAATTAATGACTTGCCTAACAAGAAAAGATATGATTCAAACATAAAACCTTCCTCAACAGAAAAGGCAAAAAATGTTCAATCAAATCATTAATTGTTAGTAAGTATCTTTGAAAAAGGAAAGAAATTGATTTTGAAAACATTTGATTGAAAAGATATGATTTGAAAAAGATTTGATTTTGAAAAACTTTGAAAACTTGAAAAAAAATTGATTTTGAAAACAAAATCCTCCCCCTTGTGCCATCCTGGCGTTAAACGCCCAGAATGGTGCACATTCTGGTGTTTAACGCCCAATGCACTACCTTTTTGGGTGTTAAACGCCCAACCAGGCACCCTGGCTGGCGTTTAAACGCCAGTCTGTCCTTCTTCACTGGGCGTTTTGAACGCCCAGCTTTTTCTGTGCAATTCCTCTGCTGTATGTTCTGAATCTTCAATTCTCTGTATTATTGACTTGAAAAGACACACATTAAAAATATTTTTGGATTTTTAATAATAAAAATGCAACTAAAATCAAATAACAATGCATGCAAGACACCAAACTTAGCAGTTTGCATACTACTGACACTAATGAGAATGCATATGAGACACATACAACACTCAAGTCAATTGAATTCAAAGATCAGAGCACGAAAATCATCAAGAATAACTTGAAGATCAGTGAAGACACATGCATGAATACAGTAAGAACAGAAACATGCAATTGACACTAAACTTAAGATGAGACTCTAGACTCAAACAAGAAATATTTTTGGATTTTATGATTTTATAATTTTTTTGTGCTTTTTCGAAAATTAAGTGAAAAGGAAAATAAAGGTATCAAAATTCTTAATGAGAATTCCAGGAATCATGCAATGTTAGTCTAAAGCTTTAGTCTAAAGAAATTAGACATGGCCGGCCAAGCTTCAGCAAGACATTGCATTCAAGAGCTAAATTGATGAGAATCAATCAGCTTTGGTGATGATAAGAACATTACCTTGAAACACTAGAATTCATTCTTAAGAACTCTGAAGAAAAATACCTAATCTAAGCAACAAGATGAACCGTCAGTTGTCCATACACAAGAACAATCCCCGGCAACGGCGCCAAAAACTTGGTGCGCGAAATTGTGATCACTACAACTTCGCACAACTAACCAGCAAGTGCACTGGGTCGTCCAAGTAATACCTTACGCGAGTAAGGGTCGATCCCACGGAGATTGGTGGTATGAAGCAAGCTATGGTCACCTTGTAAATCTCAGTCAGGCAGACTCAAATGGGTATAGTGATAAACGAATAAAGCATAAAGATAAAGATAGAGATACTTATGTATATCATTGGTGAGAGCTTCAGATAAGCGAATGAAGATGCCTTCCCTTCCGTCTCCCTGCTTTCCTACTGTCTTCATCCAATCCTTCTTACTCCTTTCCATGGCAAGCTCGTGTAGGGTTTCACTGTTGTCAGCAGCTACCTCCCATCCTCGCAGTGAAAGCTAATGCACACACTCTGTCACAGTGCTGCCAATCACCGGTTTGGTTCCCTCCCCTACCGGAATAGAATCACTCTTTTGCGTCTGTCACCAACGCCCAGTAGGTTACAGGTTTGAAGCACGTCACAGTCATTCAATCATTGAATCCTACTCAGAATACCACAGACAAGGTTTAGACCTTCCGGATTCTCTTGAATGCCGCCATCAGGTCCTGCCTATACCACGAAGATTCCGATTAAAGAATCCAAGAGATATTCACCCAATCGAAGGTAGAACAGAGGTGGTTGTCAGTCACATGTTCATAGGTGAGAATGGTGATGGGCGTCAATCATCACCTTCATCAAGTTGAAGAACAAGTGATATCTTGGACAAGAACAAGCGGAATTGAATGGAAGAACAATAGTAATTGCATTAATACTCGAGGTACAGCAGAGCTCCACACCTTAATCTATGGTGTGTAGAAACTCCACCGTTGAAAATACATAAGAACAAAAGTGATCATTGGTTTCGGCCCCAGAAAGGGAACCAGAAGAACCAAGATGAAGATACAATAGTAAAAGGTCCTATATATAGAGAACTAGTAGCCTAGGGTGTACATAGATGAGTAAATGACATAAAAATCCACTTCCGGGCCCACTTGGTGTGTGCTTGGGCTGAGCAATGAAGCTTTTTCGTGCAGAGACTCTTCTTGGAGTTAAACGCCAGCTTTTATGCCAGTTTGGGCGTTTAACTCCCATTTGGGTGCCAGTTCCGGCGTTTAACGCTGGGATTTCTGAGGGTGACTTTGTACGCCGGTTTGGGCCATCAAATCTTGGGCAAAGTATGGACTATCATATATTGCTGGAAAGCCCAGGATGTCTACTTTCCAACGGCGTTGAGAGCGCGCCAATTGGGCTTCTGTAGCTCCAGAAAATCCACTTCGAGTGCAGGGAGGTCAGAATCCAACAGCATCTGCAGTCCTTTTTGGTCTCTGAATCAGATTTTTGCTCAGGTCCCTCAATTTCAGCCAGAAAATACCTGAAATCACAGAAAAACACACAAACTCATAGTAAAGTCCAGAAAAGTGAATTTTAACTAAAAACTAATAAAAATATACTAAAAACTAACTAGATCATACTAAAAACATACTAAAAACAATGCCAAAAAGCATACAAATTATCCGCTCATCAAGCGGCTAAATCAAGCTGTCCCTAACCATGTGCTTGTGTCATGAAGGTCCAAGTGAAAAGCTTGAGACTGAATGGTTAAAGTCGTGATCCAAAGCTAAAGAGTGTGCTTAAGAGCTCTGGACACCACTAACTGGGGACTTTAGCAAAGCTGAGTCACAATCTGAAAAGGTTCACCCAGTTATGTGTCTGTGGCATTTGTGTATCCGGTGGTAATACTGGAAGACAAAGTGCTTAGGGCCACAGCCAAGACTCATAAAATGACTGTGTTCAAGAATCAACATACTACACTAGGAGAATCAACAATACTATCTGAATTCTGAGTTCCTAAGGATGCCAATCATTCTGAAAATTTAAAGATACAGGGAGATGCCAAAACTGTTCAGAGACAAAAAGCTACAAGCCCCGCTCATCTAATAAGAATCTGAGCTTCATTTAAAACTCGAGAATATTATTATTTCTTTATTTCTGTTAGAACCTATTTTATTCATCTAGTTGCTTGAGGACAAGCAACAGTTTAAGTTTGGTGTTGTGATGAGCGGATATTTTGTACGCTTTTTGGGGGTAATTTCATGTAGATTTTAGCATGTTTTAGTTAGTTTTTAGTAGAACAATATTAGTTTTTAGGCAAAAATCATATTTCTGGACTTTACTATGAGTTTGTGTGTTTTTCTGTGATTTCAGGTATTTTCTGGCTGAAATTGAGGGAGCTGAGCAAAAATCTGACTTAGGCTGAAAAAGGACTGCTGATGCTGTTGGATCCTGACCTCCCTGCACTCGAAATGGATTTTCTGGAGCTACAGGAGTCCAATTGGCGCGCTCTTAACGGCGTTGGAAAGTAGACATCCAGGGCTTTCCAGCAATATATAATAGTCCATACTTTGAGCGAGGATAGACGACGTAACTTGGCGTTAAACGCCAAGTTCATGCTGCTGTCTGGAGTTAAACGCCAGAAAAACGTCATTATCCGGAGTTGAACGCCCAAAACACGTCATAACCTGAAGTTTGACGCCAAGAAAGGCCTTTGCACGTGGAAAGCTTTAGTCTCAGCCCCAGCACACACCAAGTGGGCCCCAGAAGTGGATTTCTGCACCAATTATCTTAGTGTATTCATTTTCTGTAAACCTAGGTTACTAGTTTACTATTTAAACAACTTTTACAGACATATCTTGTACCTCATGACATTTTCAGATCTGAATTACATACTTTGTGACGGCATGAGTCTCTAAACTCCATTGTTGGGGGTGAGAAGCTCTGCAGCGTCTCGATGATTTAATACAATTCCTTTGTTTTCCATTCAAACACGCTTGTTCTCATCTAAGATGTTTATTCGCGCTTAACTGTGGAGAAGGTGATGATCCGTGACACTCATCACCTTCCTCAACCCATGAACGTGTGCCTGACAACCACCTCCGTTCTACATCAGATTGAATGAATATCTCTTAGATTCCCCAACAGAATCTTCGTGGTATAAGCCGGATTGATGGCAGCATTCATGAGAATCCGGAAAGTCTAAACCTTGTCTGTGGTATTCCGAGTAGGATTCCGGGATTGAATGACTGTGACGTGCTTCAAACTTTAACTTGCTGGGCGTTAGTGACAGACGCAAAAGAGTGATTCTATTCTAGTAGGAGCGGGAACCAACCGGTGATTAGCCGTACTGTGACAGAGTGCGTGAGCATAGTTTTCACTGCGAGGATGGGAAGTAGCCACTGACAACGGTGACACCCTACATAGAGCTTGCCATGGAAGGAACCTGCGTGTGAGAAGAGGATCTCAAGGAAGAGTTGAAGTCAGAGGACAAAGCATCTCCAAAACTCCAACATACTTCCCAGTGCTGCAAATCAAGGTAACATTATTCCCTCTTTTATCAATTCCAGTAATTTCACTTTTAATCCAAATTAATCCTTGTTGACATCCTAACTAAGACTAATAAAATAAATATTGATTGCTACAAACCAATAATCTCTGTGGATTCGACCCTTACTCACGTAAGGTATTACTTGGACGACCCAGTACACTTGCTGGTTAGTTGAACGGAATTGTGCCCACTCATACCAAAAACCCTAAGTTCCACAATTCTACAATAAATATATTAATGCTATATTGATGTGATCACAATTTCGTCCACCAGAGGGCAGGGCAGCATTTTGTGGTGCACAGCCAGCGCACCAGATTGGCGCACCAAGGAGTCTCAGCCAGCAAGCACGCACGCACGGGCAGCAAAATCTGGCGCACCAAAAAACTTTGTCCTGCCCTCCACAAGGGCAGGGCAGCATCCTGCAGCACCACACGCACCAACCAACACGCACCAAGGGCCGCACGCACCATTTTCTGCCCTGCCCTCCACAAGGGCAGGGCAGCCTCCTGGAAGCAATTTTTCATGGGGTAAAAATTGAATCAAAAATTCAATTTAATTCATTTCTTCACCAAATCAAAAGCTCATCCAAATCCCAAGATCCAAGAATAGAAAGTGTATAAATAGGAGATAGTTTGATGTAATTAGGACTTTTCTTTTGAGCTTTGAACCTTTTCTTTTATTTTTGAATTTTGAACCTTCTCTTGGAGACTTCACTGAGAGCGAGGGACGGAGATTTCAGAGAATTAGGGAGGAGAATTGATCTCTCCTCTTCCTCGTTCTTGCTTGAGCATTTTTACTTTTCTTGTTTGAGTCTTGGGTGTGAAGAATTGAGGAATTTCTGTCTCAATCTCCATTCAAGATCTCTTTAATTTCTCTTCTGCATAATTGAGTTTAATTACATTTCCTTTACTGCTTCTTCTTTAATTTCTTGTTAATTGCTTTGTGAACTTAGATCTGGGAAGGCAATTGAGATCTAGACTTTGCTTTCTAGTCTCTGGAGTCCTGAGATCCCATTTTCCCTTTTGGTTCTTCTGTGAACCCCTGCTGCAATTACATTCTCACTTCCTGTTTGAATTCTAGTTAATACAAACTCATCTTCTGCTTTATTAATTGTTGCAATTAAATTTCCCTTGCTGAAATTCTGAATTCCCAATCCTCAACTCCCTTTTCCATTCAAGCAATTTACATTTCTTGCATTTTAAGTTACTGCAATTTACATTTCTTGCACTTTAAGTTTCAGTCATTTAATTTTTTGTTCTTTAAGATTCAGCACCTTTACTTTCCGTTCTCTTTAATTTCTGCAATTCATTTTACATTTCCTGTTATTTACTTACTGCTGGATACAAAATCACTCAACCAATGCTTGATTCGCTTGACTAAATCAACCACTAAACTAAAATTGCTCAATCCTTCAATCCCTGTGGGATCGACCTCACTCCCGTGAGTTTTATTACTTGATGCGACCCGGTACACTTGCCAGTGAGTTTTGTGTTGGATCGTTTTCCACACATCAATCACTCAATCCTCCTCTAATCATCCTTTCCCCGATTTGTTTGTCATCTAACAATCGACAATTATCCAATGCATGCATAGACCTATCATGAGGTCTTTCATAGGTTGTAATGGCCCTTGGGTCAAGGTAAGGTTATATATAGCTAGGTGAGCTCAAAATTTGAATCTTTGATTAACCTAAGCTTCCCACCTAACCTATATAACAGCTTATGGAAATCTAATATAAACCTAACTACCCATTCTTTTTTTTCCACATACTCACGCATTTTCTTTTCTTTGTCATTCCCCATATGCATTGATTATTATTGAACCTTACTTTGGGGCATTTTGTCCCCTTTTATTTCCTTATTTTTCTTTTTCTTCTCTTTCTTCATCTTTTTTTTCTTTCTTTTTGAACTAAAAAAAATTATACAAGAGTATCAATGCATATGGCTTCACATTTAATGCATGAATATGTACCTAATTCCCAAGATCTTTAATAAACACCCTCTTACCTCAACAATTGTCCCCAGTTTCCCCACACTTGAATGATACACACTCACTAGCCTAAGCTAATCAAAGATCTAAATAAGGACAATTATTGTTTTTCGCTTAAAGGCTTGTAATGTGCTAATATTAGGAACAAAGGGGTTTATCATAGGCTCAAAGTTGGCTAACAATGGTTGATGAAAGGTAAGCTATTTGGGTACATGAGCTAAATGAAATGATGGCCTCAATCATATAAATACATGTCTACATGGGATAATGGACATAAAGAATCGAACAAATCAAAGATCACAATCATAGAAAGAGAATTAATGCACACAAGAATGGAAATAAGTGGTTATAAGATGTAACCACACAATTAGGCTCAAGTCTCACATGCTTGTATTCTTAGCTCAACAACTATGTTCCAGAATACATTCTTCAAGCAATATCAACACAAAATTTCAAATTGGTAGGGTGCCCCAGAGATGATTTCTTGGAAAAGAAGTTATCACCCTAATCAACAAAGTAGTCCTAACATGAAAGGAGTGTTCAAAAGCAAAAACTAACCATGAATTTATCCTAATTAACAAAGGAAAATTAACATTATGGGTGTTGCTAGGGAAAAATTATTACCTACGGAGATCGGTCGAACGACCTCCCTACACTTAAGAATTAGCACGATCCTCTGTGCTAGTGGTAAGGCGCAAGGGGCGATCTGGTCGGGAACTTCCACTATCGCTATCATGAGTGCTATCTTCACTGAAGTTTGAAGTGGATGTGGAGATCTCCGGCTCCTCCATAAGCGGGGTTACGAAACTTAAAAGCTTCTTCACAAAAGCAAATTTGTGTTGGTTCCGCCGTTCATATCGGTCCATCTTCTTATGGAGATCCACAAGCAGTTGGTGGTTTGATCATTGTTGTGGTGTAGATGAGGTGGTAGAGATGGTGGAGGGAGGATCAAAAAAATACCTGAAATCATAGAAAAACACACAAACTTATAGTAGAGTCCAGAAATGTCATTTTTTCATAAAAACTAATGATTATATACTAAAAACTAACTAAATCATACTAAAAACTACCTAAAAACAATGCCAAAAAGTGTATAAATTATCCGCTTATCACAACACCAAACTTAAATTGTTGCTTATCCCCAAGCAACTGAAAAAAAAATAGAATAAAAAGAAGAGAATATACAATGAATTCCAATGAAGCGTAGCTCCAATTAGATGAGCGGGACTAGTAGCTTTTTGCTTCTAAACAGTTTTGGCATCTCACTTTATCCTTTGAAGTTCAGAATGATAGGCATCTCTAGGAATTCAGAATTAAGATAGTGTTATTGATTCACCTAGTTCAGTATGTTGATTCTTGAACACAGCTACTTTATGAGTCTTGGCCGTGACCCTAAGCACTTTGTTTTCCAGTATTACCACCGGATACATAAATGCCACAGACACATAACTGGGTGAACCTGTTCAGATTGTTACTCGGCTTTGCTAAAGTCCCCAGTTAGAGGTGTCCAGAGTTCTTAATCACACTCTTTCTGCTTTGGATCACGACTTTAACCACTCAGTCTCAAGCTTTTCACTCGGACCTTCATGACACAAGCACATGGTTAAGGACAGCTTGATTTAGTCGCTTAGGCCAGGATTTTATTCCTTTGGGCCCTCCTAATCATTAATGCTCAAAGCCTTGGATCCCTTTTACCTATGCCTTTTGGTTTAAAGGGCTATTGACGTTTTCTGCTTGTTTTTTCTTTTTCTTTCTTTTTCTTTTTCACCATTTTTTTTCGCAAGCTTTGTTATTCACTGCTTTTTCTGCTTTAAGAATCAATTTTATGATTTTTCAGATTATCAATAACATTTCTCTTTATTCATCATTCTTTCAAGAGCCAACAATTTTAACATTCAATAAACTTCACTATCAAAAATATGTACTGTTCAAGCATTCATTCAGAAAACAAAAAGCATTGCCACCACATCAAAATAATTAGACTAATTTCAAGATAAAAGTCGAAATCTATGTACTTCTTGTTCTTTTGTAATTAGGAACATTTTTTATTTAAGAAAGGTGAAGAATTTATGGGACATTCATAGCTTCAAGGCATAGACACTAGACACTAATGATCATGTAATAAAGACACAAAGATAGACAAACATAAAGCCTAAAAATCGAAAAATAGAAAGATAAGAACAAGGAAATCAAAGAACGGGTCCACCTTAGTGATGGTGGCTGTTCTTCCTCTTGAAGATCCAATGGAATGCTTGAGCTCCTCTATGTCTCTTCCTTGCCCTTGTTGCTCTTCCCTCATGGCTATTTGATCCTCTCTAATTTCATGGAGAATAATGGAGTGCTCTTGGTGCTTCATCCTTAGTTGCTCCATATTGAAACTCAAATCTCCCAAAGAGGTGTTGAGTTGCTCCCAATAGTTGTGTGGAGGAAAATGCATCCCTTGAGGCATCTCAAGGATTTCTTGATGAGGGACTTCCTCATGCTCTTGTTGAGGTGACACAAAAATTGTTATCGGTCTAGATTTTTCTTCTTAAACAAAGGAATTACTTCGTTTTAAGCATAGCTCCAAACCAATAAACAACTCTTACATCAACCTAAAATATGGTTTTGTCACAAGTAGAAACCCTAAATGAAAATTAACCGAAGTATTTAGACTCCGAATCGTTTCACAAGGAATTACAATGAAGTGTATGATTATTGGCTATGAAGGATGTAAGGGGGGTTTTGATTGATAAGAGTGCAAGAAATTAAATGATAATGAAAGTAAATCAAGCAAATAACTAAAGAAAGCAAGTAATAAGGAGAGACATTCATGGCAAGAATTGAGATCATAGGCTTTCTATCCTAGTCATATAATGATTAATTTATCTTATTTAGTCAACTCCAACAAATAGAAGAAGGTATCATGTTATCTTCACATAGGGAGAATGTCAAACAAGACTAATCAATCATATCACAATAATAACAAGAATCTATCTCATTTCTTTATCTCCAATATTGGAAGAAGGTATCACATTATCTTCCATGAGAGAAAGTCAAACAAGACTAGTTAACCTCAATCCAAATGTACTAATCAACTCACTAATAGAATTAGCAAAAGATTAGAGTCAATGGAATTCATATTAACTAACAACTCCAGATCACCAACATTAGTTGGGTATTCATGACTCAAGATTGTCTAATTACTCTTTCCAAGCCAAGAATGCTCAAAGTCTACTCTAAAGCCCAACCAAGCATTTTGTCAAACACCTGGTGGGTGTATAAGGAAAGCATGGTAAATGTGCAAGAATAGTAAATCTACCAACTATCAATTGCAAGAAAAGTAAATTCACAACGCAAATCAACATTAAAGAAATATCATCATTAAATTTCATCAAATGTAAACAAGATCCAACATGAGTGTTCATAGACATAAATGAGACATAAAAGTAAAATTGACAAAAGAACTAAGAAGAATAGAGTAGTAGAAACAAGAAATTGGAAAGGAAACAAGATGAAATCAAGAAATCATGCCTAGATCTAAGATGAATTAACCTAACCTAATTCTAGAGAGAAGAGGGAGCTTCTCTCTCTAGAAACTAACCTACATGATGCTAAGCTACCAAACAATTGCTCCCCCTTTGCCCAAGCTTGAATTATGCATGAAATAGCATTAGAAATGAATTGGGTTGGGCCCAAAGTGCTTCAGAAATTGCCCCCAGCGATTTCATCTTTAGTGGGCCACGAGCAGCATCGGCGCGCATGCGTACATGGCGCGTGCGCGCCCCTAAACGCAATACAACATATGGTAAATTTTATATCATTTCGAAGCTTCGGATGTTAGCTTTCCAACGCAACTAGAGCCGCCTCATTTGGACATCTGTAGCTCAAGTTATGATCAATTGAGTGCTAGGAGGTCAGGCTTGACAGCTTTACGGTTCCTTCATTTCTTCATGAGTTCTCCCGTTTTGATGCTTTTCTCCTCATTTCTTCCATTCAATACTTGCCTTATGAACCTGAAATCACTCAACAAACACATCAAGGCATCAAATGGAATTAAAGTGAATTAAAATCACCCATTTTAGGGCCTAAAAACCATGTTTTTACACTTAACCGCAAATCAATGGAGAATTGCAAAACCATGCTATTTCATTGAATAAATGTGAGAAAAGTTGATAAAATCCCCTAAATTAAGCACAAGATAAACCACAAAATCGGGGCTTATCAAATCTTCCTACACTTAAACCAAGCATGTCCTCATGCTAAGAATAAAGAAGGACAAGAAAAGGGTATGAACATTTATTCAATGCAAAGAAACTGTATGAAAAGAGTATGATAAGCTTTCAGCCAGCACTCCCGAACCAGTTGGTTCAAGGTACTAGGTGTTGAAACACCTCTAAGGACCTACTCCCTCAAGTCTCTCCTCCACACATACACACCACAGGCATATGGTTTTCTATTTTCTTCCTTACACTACAAGAAAAACACCCATTCAAGTACACTTAAAAAGTGTAGCCAAAACCAAAAAAAAATGATGCCTTAGGAAAAGGCTACGCTTTTTAAGCTTCGGAGACACTTTTGTAGGCGATGCCTATAGTAGTGTTGCCTATTCTCAAAGGCTACGCTTTTCTGTAGCAAAGGCTACGCTTCTCGCCTTTGAGAATAGGGTACGCTTTTTAAGTGATGCTGTTCAGAACCTAAGGCTACGCTTTTCAGCACTAATAGTTACCATAATTCTAAGGAATAGGCTACACTTTTCAGAGCTACTACATCACTTTATAAATGTAGCAAATAGTATACCTATAGCTACTCTATATAAGTGTAGCCTTTTGTCCCTCATATTTTTTTTTAAAATTTCTGTTTATATATATATATATATATATATATATATATATATATAAACAGAAATTTCTAACAATTTTTTTATCTAAACTCTAATATTTGAGAATATAATATATATAATCCTGTATCGTTAATTAAATTAGTTAATTATTATAAAATAAAAATGTATACGCCCAAAATAATACCATACAATAATCTTTAAACAATAAAAATTATACTGAAACAAAATATAAGTATACAATGAACCAAAAATATTGGAATGATCATAATTTTGAGCATTCATACATCTCAAAGTAGAATAAGTATACTCATATAATGCACTTAGAGTTTACTACTAATAAACTAGGAAAAATCAAAATATTATATCACATAAATGTATCTTAGCTTCTAATAAAAGACATCATCATCAACCATACATCTTTTAATTTCCACCTTTGTCAATAAATCATTATGATAAGCATCTCAATCTTCATTCACATCTTCAGAATTATCCTGCATAATTATATAGAAAAATAATTATAATTTGAAAAAGTACAAGAAGAAAAAAGTAATTAACAGATTAATAACACATACAATATCCGAGAGGCATAGGATAATTGAAACTACTCTACTTTTCATATCACCAAAGTCTTTTGCTTTAAAATAACAATCACATTCCGGGGGATACTATAAATCACCATGAAGGACAACTAAAAAACGGACTAACACAACTCATACTAAATGGAAACTAAAATCAGAAAAATCAGAAAACCAAAACCAGAAAAATCAGAAAAAGCAGAAAAACCAGAAAAATTACAGCTTTCACCCTGATAACAATAATATTAAAATTACATAATGAAAAAACAAAACCAAAAAAACCAAATCACAGCTTCCATCTTCTTCAATTTAATTAAATCACCATGAAGGACAACTAAAAAACAGACTAACACAACTTCATACTAAATGGAAACTAAAATCAGAAAAATCAGAAAACCAAAACCAGAAAAATCAGAAAAAGCAGAAAAACCAGAAAAATTACAGCTTTCACCCTGATAACAATAATATTAAAATTACATAATGAAAAAACAAAACCAAAAAAACCAAATCACAGCTTCCATCTTCTTCAATTTAATTAAATCACCATGAAGGACAACTAAAAAATGGACTAACACAACTTCATACTAAATGGAAACTAAAATCAGAAAAATCAGAAAACCAAAACCAGAAAAATCAGAAAAAGCAGAAAAACCAGAAAAATTACAGCTTTCACCCTGATAACAATAATATTAAAATTAAATAATGAAAAAACAAAACCAAAAAAACCAAATCACAGCTTCCATCTTCTTCAATTTCGGTTCAAATTAAAAAGATATGGCATCCTCCTAAGTTCTAACAAATAAAAATTTTAAACTCAAAATCCTAATTAACAATTAACAATATATAAACAAATATTAGGGAATAAGAAAAAACTGGTCATACCATATTCATGTTTGGAATATGTGTTGATCCATGAGCGCTATTTGCATCAATTGGAGAGTGTTGGGCATCTTGTAACAAAGCTTCAATTTCTTCCGGCCTCATTCCAGGTTCAGATTGCTGAACTAGTAACTTAATCATGTTTCGCAATCCATGAAGGTCAGCCTCTTGGTGCTGCTGTTTGGCCTTCATCTCTCCAGGTTCAGCCTTCAAAGACGTGACTTCCTCCTGGTGTTGTTGCTTGAGTTCAGAAATTTCTGCATGCCTTTTTAAGTCACGTCGTGTAATAGATCTTCCGTAGCACCTAACCCGACCTGGTTGTTCTTTTCCAAATAAAGACTCAAAAGCTTCCTCATCTGTTTCACCAGCAGCTTGCCGGTTTTGGAATTCATCCTAATTAAAAGAAACATTTGACATAGAATTAGTTACCGTATCCTAAATTTGATTTATAATCATTAGTAATTCAATGAATTCTCATACAATTGCATCTTGTGTTTCCTGATCAACTTCCTTCCTTTTCCGACTTGTTCGAGTAGCAAGGAACATTTCAAACCTTTTTGGTTCCTCATTTGTTTCCTTTGTCGCGCGCTATAAAATAAAGCCTTAAATAAGTAAGTCTATAACAACATAACTAAAATTAACTAAACAAATCCCAGCACAAATATGAAATACATATACCAGAGCCACTCGTACTCTTCCGAAGTTGATTGGCCCCATGCGATGTGGAAACTTCTGTTGTTCTTTATGTTTCTTATTTTTTTCACTTATTGACTATAATTGAATAAAAGGTTAGCATATAGAAATAGAGAACAATATAATTAAATTATGCTTCGGCAAACAACATTACAGCAACCAGAATAGTAGCAGGTATAATTGCACAGAATAGAATTGCAGAAAACAAAATTGCACAAAACAAAACTATAGAAAATAGAATTGCAGCAACTTAAAATTTCAGCAAACAAAGTAGCCAAAAATAGAATTGTAAATACAGAAATTCAGAAGTTCAGAATGGAACTGGCAGCCATATATCCTAAAAAAATTCAATTCAGTTCAAGAACCTACATCAGAATGGATATGTGTTTGTACAGCATGAGAGAGGACAGATTCCAACATTATCAATTGAAATTTCATTATTTTGCTTATGTCTTAACAAACAATAATATATTTGCAATTAAAGTACCAACTATTTTACCTGGATTGTAGGAAGACTCCAATAATAGATCAATTTTATGAATTGACTTTCTGGAACTTGTGTCGGTCGATTTTTCACCATATCTTCGATGGTATCAAAGGGAACAAAGTGCTTCTGCTTAATCTTTCCCTTGAACCGCTTCCATGCATCCCGAATTGCTTGGATCACCCACTTTTCTCCACTGTCTGGGAGGATAAACTTGGTCTGCATGATATCAACAGTGTTATACGCACCTTCCTATATTTAAAATAATCGACATTTAATAATAATAGAAGAGTCTTACATTAACATAGTTCCACATGAATTTCTTAGCTTTAGGAGTTACAGCATGCCAGCTAGTGTACAACAGACTCACAAATCTTTTATTTCTCCCAATTGTTCCTACGAAACTAGTTAAATTAGACACACTTTGATCGGTTGGTCCTACTGGCTGTCCAATATCAAAAATAACTTCTTCCCGCTGTTCCATAGTTCTTGCATAAATCTCTTTGCAAGTTGTTTTTCCCCGGGTTTTCTTCTTCTTTGGCTCTCCTAGTTTCATGCAGTAGGGGGAAAATTAGGGAGTAATTAGTGATGCCAATTGAAAAATTAAGCAGTATGATTTACAAAAAAATATAGAAAATGATAGAAATAAATTACCTTCGTCATCATCAATGTCCTCCATCACATGTGAATAATAATTTTCATCAAGTGGAAAGCTATCTCCCACATCATCACTTAGTTCAGAGCTTAGTCCATCAATTTCAACATCTATCCCATTTTCTTTTAAAAATTCATCAATAGTTGTAGCCCTTACCCTTGGCTTGCTCTTTTCCTTTCTTGATCCATCTTGCTCCAACATTAAATCTTTAGCTTGTGAGGTAGTGTTTGAACTCAGCAAAGTAGTGTCATGTTGCCTTTTTTGAGTTCTACCATCTGTGACTTGAATAATCTGCTGCTGCCTTTGGTTGATTGTGGGCTGAGTAGAATTTGCACAACTCCGATCTTGGCTTACAGTTGTTGGCATGCTATTATTCATATTACGAATTGCATCGAGCTTCCTTTTAAGTTCATCTGCACCCACCTTTGTAAGCTTAGAATTGTTCAAGCCTTGTGTTAACGGTTCATGTTGTACTTCATGCTTCTTTTTCTCAGTCATAGCCACAGTCAAGTGATTCTTTCTTTTTTTATTTTCTGGCTGTTGCGCAGGAATGCTTGGCTGTACTTCCATGGTTTCATGCGTGAAATTCATCCTTTTGTTGATTGTGCTGAGTGTGCTTTGTAAATGAGTAAAATCCAGCTTCTTTGACGTACACTTCTTCACTCCTTTGGTTGCACTCAACTCTTTTTGACTTTTGACTACATCCAACCTTGGCATAGTTTCCTCCTTGTCATTACGTGCTGCACCTTGCATCACATATTGCTTGCGTTCATTTACAATCCTTTGTCTCTTGGCTTCAAATTGTCGAAGCAAATTCTTACTTGATGTTGCTTTAAGATCAATAAATTCTTTATTCCTACACAAATAAATTAGTTAACTCGAGTTAATATAAGCAATAAAATGACATATCCTATAAGAAACACTAACAAATGAGAAATTTATAAAAAAGTATGACTTACAAATAAAAAGGTGACGAAAACTTAGTTATACATATGTACATATTAAGCAATAAATTGCTTAGGCTGACCCATCAGAATCAGAATCTCCAACGAAATCTGCCTCATATTCTTGGGCAGAAGTCACTTGGGGAACCGTTTCAATAACTGTAGGTCGTAGATCATTCCTCTCCAGAATAAGTTCACCATCATCAGCTGGTATGGCAGGACTTGTTATATGCTCGTGTTGTTCATTATAGAAGGTTTGACTGGCCTCAGACTCAGATTCGTCGTTTGTTTTAAATAAGTCTCTTGGGATAGTTTCCATAACATAATGTTTGTTATGTTCATATGGATCTTGCACATAAAAACACTGATGTGCTTGAGATGCTAGTATGAAAGGTTCATTCTGGTAGCATTTCTTATTGAAATGAACAAATGTAAGACCATACTTGTCTCTCCCAGCATCATACCACTCACACCGAAACAATACAACCTTAAAACGCCCAAAATAATCTAACTCTACTATCTCAAATAACCTGCCATAATAAGCTACAGTGTCTTGAATTGGACTTTTATCTTTAGCACTTGCAAAGCTTGAAGTTAAAGCAGTTAATGTGACACCACTATTTTGTGTTTTTCTCCTTGCCTCACGCTCCACAGTGTGAAACCTATATCCATTAATTATATGTCCAGAAAATCTTCTTGCAACAGAGCTTGGACCTCGAGATAATTCTTTTAGCCAAATAGGCACATCTGGATCCCTCGCCCGAGTTTCAAACCACTGCGAGAAGGTTCTACTGTGCACTTTTGCTTTTCTCCATTTTGTTCCCCGCTGATTGTTAACCTCATCCTCATGCTCTCTGTAGATATTAATAGTTATGTTTGATCGGAAAAAATCTAAATGCACTTGATTTAGTGAATAAACATAAGTTATATTAAGTTACCTAACATAATCTGCGACTTCTTCGCAATTGTATAATACATATACATGGGCTTGAGCACTTGATATGTCATCGAGATTAATTGGTTCTCCATTTCCCACGCCTAACGAACGACCTTTGTTAGAAAACAACTTTGAAGGAAAAACTTCATCGTCATTAGGATCATCATCATTCCGAGGTCGCTTATTAAGTCTTGTTCGCACACCTCCATGCAAGTATCTTGAGCAGAAAGTTAAGCACTCTTCAGCCAGATATGCCTCTGCAATAGAACCTTCGGGGCGACTTTTGTTGCGTACATACGACTTTAATGTACACATGTACCTTTCTGGAGGATACATCCAACGAAACTGCACCGGACCACCCAATCTCACCTCATTTGCTAAATGAATAGGAAGATGAACCATTATGTCAAAAAAACTAGGGGGAAAGATCCTCTCAAGGTGGCATAATGTTTCCACAATCTCTGACTCCAGTCGATCTATCTCTTCCAGTGTGATTAACTTTTTGCATATGCGACGAAAAAAGGAACTTAGTCGAATCAACGGAATGGCTACGTGATCAGGAAGGATGCTTTTAATCGGTATTGGTAGTAAGTAGTGTAGCAAAAAATGAGCATCGTGGGTCTTATACCCAAAAATTTTTCTTTCTGCTAGATGTACACACCGTGAGATATTCGAAGCACTACCATCAGGTAGCTTTGTTGTTTTCAAAACACCACAAAAAATTGACTTCTCTGCAGCAGTCATAGAAAAGCATGCCTTTGCCAACTTTGTTCTCTTGCCATTATTCACCTCCTTTGGTTGTAGATTTTTCCAAATCCCCAAATCTTTTAAGTCATATCGAGCATTCAGATGATCCTTTGTCTTGCCTGGGATATCCAAAAGAGTTCCAATTATACTGTCAAGTATGTTCTTCTCTATGTGCATGACATCTAAGTTGTGACGCAGCAGGTTCTTGTGCCAGTAAGGCAATTCAAAGAAAATTGATCTTTTTTTCCAATTCCATGGGAAACTATTAGATGTACTTTGCTTCTTCCCGAAAACATTCTCAACATTTTGTAGCATCTCAAAAATTTCCGTTCCTTCTATAACAGGTGGAGGGGGTCTTAATTCTTGCTTCCCATTAAAAGACCTTGTATTGGTTCTCCATGGATGATCCATGGGTAAAAACACACGATGGTCCATATAAACTGTCTTCCGACTATGTTTTAGTTGTAGAGAAGAGGTATTTTTGTTGCAACAAGGGCAAGCCAATTTTCCCTTTGTACTCCACCCAGACAACATAGCATACGCAGGAAAATCATTAATTGTCCACAAAAGAGCTGCCCGCATTTGAAAGGTCTCATTCTTTGATGCATCATAAGTTTCCACCCCTATTTCCCACAACAACTTCAAGTCTTCCATCAATGGTTGTAGATACACGTCAATATCTTTGCCAGGTGATTGTGGCCCAAGGATAAGCAAAGAAAGCATACAATATTCAGGTTTCATGCACATCCACGGAGGCAAGTTGTATACCATCAACATTACGGGCCACGTGCTCCATGAAATATTCATGCTACGAAATGGGTTGAACCCATCACTTGACAAGCCTAGTCTAATATTGCGTGATTCTTTTGCAAAATCTTCATTCATTTCATCAAAGTTCTTCCATGCCAGTCCATCAGCAGGATGCTTTAACGTCCCATCTTTAATGCGCTCCTCATCATGCCACCTCAGACTAGCTGCCGTTTTTGAGCACATAAATAATCGCTGAAGTCTTGGAATTATAGGAAAGTATCTCAGAGTCTTTGCAGAAATAGGACGACCTTTCTTGTGAGGTTGGTTCTCGCTATTATCACTAGAATTTTCAGTATATCGAGATGTTCCACATACACGACATTGTGTTTCATCCTTTAGTTCTTTCCTATACAGGAGGCAATCATTAGGACAAGCATCAATTTTTTTATAATCCAGACCTAAATCTCTTATCATAGCCTTCGTCTTATGGAAAGATGGAGGTATGTTAATTTCAGGCATTGCCTCTTTCAATAGCTCTAGAAGGGAAGTGAAGGAGGCATTGCTCCAACCGTGCAAACACTTTAACAAGTACAGGCGGATGGTAAAAGATAATGTAGAAAATTTCTTGCAGCCCGGGTATAACTCTTGACTTGCCCCATCTATTAAATTATAAAACTTTTTAGCCTCTTCATTTGGACCTACAGTAACACCCTCAGCATGATCTCCAAATGCATCATTAAGCAGTCCTTCGATGTCATCGCGTGCACCTTCATCATCCGTGTCATCATCAACCACCATCGGGATTGTCCATTCCCCGTGATTAATCCATGTTCTATATCCCTTAACAAATCCGTCGGCAACTAAATGGTCAAACACCACATCTCTTCTATACCACTCAATGTTACAACACCTCTTACAAGGACATTGAATTTGTTGTCCGTCCGGTTCTCCCTCAGAGTATGCAAACTCTAAGAAACTAATAACACCATTGATATACTCTTCGCTATACCTCGGTAGATCCATCCAATCCTTCGGCATATCACAAAACCTAATCGATAATTATTAAATTTTTTTGGAGAAAAATTTATAAGGGGTCGCAAAGTGAAGATAACAAGAGTAGAGGAGGAAGGGTGTTATGAAATATAAGGGGCATGGGCTATGAAACGGACTTCATAGCCTTGTAGTTAGGTTAGGAAATGGCTCCTAATCTTTAGAAGTAATTCTCTAAACATTTTACTAGAAACTCGCTGAAGCAAAACAAATTAAGAAAAACAAAGAATTTATAGTACATAAATAATAAGTTAAATTGCAACTTCATAACTAATAAAGCAATCAAAGTGGAGCTACACATGAATTAATAGTATAATAATAAAGTGAAAAAAAAAAGTATGCATTGTACCTTGCCATGACACGATCAATGTTTTGACAAAATCCACTTGGGAGCTTTAACCAAAAACTTCAATCTGTTTGTTACCAAGTAAAATTCTAAGAGATTAGACTATGATATTATTTACTCTTGATTCATTTTCATAAATTCTAAACTGATATAATTAAAATGTAAGGGGAAAAAAATAAAAAAAATCAATTCAGGTCGGTAACTTATTTGGAAAATAAAAGCAATCTGATAACAGCCCAAAATTCAAATCCAAAGCATGAGTAACTGAGTAACTAAAAATAAAAGGAAGCAATGTTGCTTCTCAAAACTCAATTCAGGCCAGTAGAAGTGAGACGATTTAATGTAAGTCATGAGCTAATCAAAATATATCCTGGTAACTGGTAAGCCATGAACTTGGCAGCCATTCATGCAAACCACATGGGTCATCCATGCAGCAGCAGACAATGAAATACATTTAGAGAATAGTGAAAAGAATCTGGAAAAGAATGGTGAAAAAAATCTGGAAAAGAATCTGGTAATTCAGGTCCTTAATTTTTTTATACCTTTCCGATTATCCCTTTTCAAGCAGCAAAATAATAATGAAAATGTATTTCACTATTGTCTTAAGCCCCTTTTTATTTTAAAAACAAAGTATTTTTGGCTAGTCCTACATATAATGGAGTATTACTATTTTATATGTGGAGTATGCAGAATTGAACCATTTAACCACGAATTTAGCACAATCATCATTTAGTAAGAATTAAATTGATATAATCAAACAGATTTGGGACCCAGCAGCAGCAGTAGCAATTAAATCATTCAACAGATAACGGCAATCAAGTTAAGTAAAATACAGATTTAAAGAGACCAAATATAAACTTATATTTAAAGAAAGCAATCTCAGTTGCAGTTTTAAAGTTATAGATGCCACAGAGCCTCGTTCGTGGTTGACCTGCACCTAATATTCAGTGATTTTGTTGAAAACCCAAAGATTGTAATACAGCCCCAGCAGGCAATGCTGGGGCAACTATTTTGACTGTGAAGTAGCTAAGTGAAGAAACATTCAAATAATGGACATATAAGTATGTAACCCATTACATCCCTGGTGCTAATTGGGAGTAGAAAAGGTTGTTTTTCTCGAATAACATACGGTAAGTATCAGTATACTTATACGCATAAAGTTCGCCTAATTGCAACAGAAGTATGCATTTCAAATCTTGATGCACATTTTGTTCAAATCATAAATATTCATGGCCTACCTACTCAAACCGCACAATTGATGAAACATTTCACAATAATGGAATAGCAAAACAGTACAAAATATCAATCTGAAACATGGCATATGGTATCATCTGGATTCTGAATAGTAAACTTGTTACCTGTGGCGAACAGAACAGCAACACTTGCCCAAAATGTGGTAACCGAAATTGCAAACGCAGCTACTAATAGTGCCCCAACATATACAGCTGCAACACAGGCAAAGAAAATAGCCAAGAATCCTCAAGCTGCTGCCAAAGACACAAGAAGTGATATGACAACAGCGTTTATGGTGGCAGCAAGAAAGAAAAGTAAGAAGACAAGCAGTCCTGTGAGCGCAACAGAAGTAATTGTCCCAACCTGCAGTGGCAAGGAAAATAATCACACACCTTGATACACGAATATTTATTTATATACAGGACAATCTGATGCTTAATTATCCATGAAGCTGGCATAGACGGAGACAATTATTTTGCCTATTCTTTCGGAGGCAACAAGAACATACCCCCCCTTTTTCTTTCTCC